>NC_092521.1:14682897-14982897 GCF_037038585.1 Patagioenas fasciata
TAAGTGTGAATGTGGCTCCTGGATGATCCCCTAAAATCCTCACGATCCTGGAGAGAAGTTACTAATCCTTGATAGAAAACTTTACTTGGATATTTTTTCTAATAAGTCATAAGTGAGTGTGCAAGAAAGAAAATGCTGTCTCACAACAGAGCTCTGGAGAACTGGTCTTCTAAACCAGAACCTCTTTTTGCAATAACTTTCCCTAAGGTTTTTCCTACTGGGAATGTCTGGGAATAACTGCATGCTTTCCAAACCAGGAAATCATAAACGTAAGAAGGCATTTGTCCAAACTGTCATATATTATGACAAGTAATAGTCAGAAAGTACACTCACATTCACATAAATACAGTGCAAGAGAGATGTTAGTGCATAACACCAGATTTGCTTACTGTATATCTAAAATATGCTCTTGCAAATTAATGCACAACTGTAAAGTTTTTAAGACAAAAAGACAACTTAAACCATTTAGTTCCTCTCCACGCCAATACATGGTCACTCCTCAATATATGATAGCCTGTCGGTTCTTGGGGTTTTTTTCCCTCCTTTTTGTTTTCAGATGTAAGATGATTCAGTAAGCAGCAATAATACCTGTGAAACACAGCACTGCGATACTGGAAAGCATCAGAAGCGACTCTGGTTTTCCTGACTCTGCCAAAAGGAGCCCAGCTGATCAGTCCCTCCCTTCCCAAACTCCATCCAGAAGATTCAGCCTTCAGATGATAAGATTTTTGTCTATGAGCTTTAAAAATCACGCACAGAGAGGTCTCCAAGTAAAGCAGTGCCAAGGAGAGTCTGCTGCAATTAATTCAATTAAGAGAAATCCAGCAGCAGGCTGACTCCTAGCCAGACTCAAAGCAAATCCCTCCTTTCAGGAAAGGTTGTCCCCACCTCCAGATGCAGCAGAGAGGTCCATGAGCTCCTGAGGTTTGCCCTGTTGCTGAGAGCATGGCACTCATTTCTAGATGCCATGTGTGTCATGAGAAGGCTCACGCTGGGAATTTGCACAGAATAATCAACATCTTCCACCCATCTGACCAGAACCTTTGTAGCAATTCCAGTAGCAATTCTAGGAACAATCCTATGTGTGAATGGGGAGTTTGCTCTTGCTGGGAAGCAAGAAATCACCATGGGATTTACAAGGAGGAGTAGCATATCTCAACAGGAAAGTCATCCAGGAAGTTTAGTTTCCAAGAACCAGCTGGTAAACAGTTTAGAGCACCCTGTTCACATCTGTAGCACTCAGTGATTAAAGATAGGATGCTCTTGTACCTATAAAATAACCAATTTGGTCCTGTTGATTTGTATCACTGATTGAGCTCTTTGTCACTGGCTTTTAATTAGGAAAACTAGGCTGAGCCACAGCTGCAAAATTAGGGAATGCTGGCATCAAAAGGTGACCTAGCTCTCCTGTTTAACAAGCAACTGCCAGGGTCTTAATTTAATGTCAAAGGTACTTGGAGTGGCCATTAGTGGGTAATTAATAGCCTGAAATACATTAGTTTATGAGGCTGCTCAGGCTAATACTGTAAAGCTACCTTAGAGCTGCCAAAATATTTGTCAGACACCTTGAGTATCAGTAAGCAATACAAAGCCTCAGGAACCTTCCCCAGCAGTTGTCCTGAGCCATGTGCACAGGAGTGAGCTCAGCTACTGTCAAAGCATGAGCCTGCACCAGGAAATCCTGTTCAGACTCCGAAATGAAGCTTGCTTTTTCATGCCTGACCCAGGGACTTTCTGTGCGGCAGAGACAGGCAGCCCTCGGCGTTGTCCGCATTAGAAGAATACAGCTGCTCTTTTTTAACAGGGGGGAAAAAGGAGGCTTTTATGACTATCCCTGAAGAGAGGCCTCTCACAATGCATCACAGTGTCTAAACAGACCTACGTGCTCTGATCCCACTTGGCAATAATGAGGGACTTGTATTCTCCAGGCTTCGGAGTGGGGCTCGCCGCGGCGGGCTGCAGATGCAGGCTCCGGTTACAGCGGCGGCGCATGGAAAAACGTGTGACATTTAAGCGGGGACGAAAATTAAAATTGTCTTTTTGCTATTGTCCGTGTATTTACCCTTTGCTTTGGTTTGTTTCCATAGCAATACAAAAAAAAAGTGGGGGGAGGGAGGGATCACGTGTGTCCCCCTCGGAGAGGGGCGGGCGGGGGCTTCTCGCAGACGCGGTTCCCCGCGCAACCGCGCCCCTCTGCGGCCCCGCGGCTCCGCCGCCCCCGCCCCGCACCGCGCTGCGCCGCTCACCGCAGCCAGGTACCGAGGATGCGCGTCCAGGAGAGGAGTGGAAGGAATTCACGCAGAGCACTGCCGGACAGTGAGGGTTTTCCTGTTGCACCACCAACTGTTTTGAGAAACTGCCGTTTAGCTACACCGACGTATTTATGGTGGTGCTCACTGCTTTCTCGTGGTAAATCTGTGTGAAAGGCAGGTTTGCAAAAGGAACAAACCTCTCTAAAAGAGCGGATACCTATTCAAAATGCAGCGATCAGAACAAAGGAAAATCTGAAGACAAAAGGCTCAGGATAATGCCTGCCTCTTCTTCCCTCACCACGGTGTGATGCTCATGTCTGTTCCAGGCCCCCTGTGTGGAGCAAGAACCCCACTGATTTCGGGGGGGCAGACTAAAAAACCACTGTTACCTGACTGTTAGTTCTGCCATCAGCCTTTGCCCTGGATATCTGATGAACTCTGGGGAATTTCTACCTTTTTGAGCACAGACACAGCACTCGTAGAACCATAAAATAGTTTGGGTTGGAAGGGACCTTCAAAGCTCATCCAGTCCAACCCCCCTGCAATGAGCAGGGACATCTTCACCCAGATCAGGTTGCTAAGAGTGCCGTCCAGCCTGGCCTTGAATGTCTCCAGGGATGGGGCATCTACCACCTCTCTGGGAAACTTGTTCCATTGTTTTGCCACCCTCATTGCAAAAAATGTCTTCTTCATGTCTAGCCTGAATCTCCCCTCCTTTATTTTAGAACCATTACCTCTGTCCTATTGTAACAGTCGGCCAAGACCAACAGAGTGTGACAGCTGCTCTCCTATTATCTGTCTACGTCTCATCAGAGATCGTAGTATAGGGTCATAAAGGATAATATGTAGTATCACACAGAATCGCAGAATCACAGAATGTTAGGGATTGGACCTAAGACTCAGAAATTAAACTTAACAGGGAAGTTAGGAGAAGGACCAAGGTGAGGGAAATAAAGAAAAGGCCTCCCCTCAAAACAGAGTTTACAATATTCAGAAGTTTTCAGTATAACTGAGTTTCAAATTATTAATTCAGTTCACTCTACAGCTTTATTATTATAAATTCTTAGCAAAATGCATATGGAAGAGACATCTGAAGGTCATCTAGTCCAGTACCCTCCCCAAAGCAGAGCTGACCTCCAAGCTCTGTCATCTTGCCCAGGACTGGATGCCCGGGACACCACTGCAAATCCCAAGGATAAGATTTTCTGGACACCTGCTCCAGCACTGAACCATGCTTATGGTGAAAAACATTTCTCTTACGTCCAATTTGAATTTCTGTCTTGCAGCTTGTGACTGTTGACTCCCATCTTTTTGCTTACCCCTCTGAGGAGATACTGGTTCCATCTTTTTTGCAAATCACCTTTACGTAGGGAAAATAATATCTTGGCATGTAATAAAAGAACGGGCTGTCTTCTCTCTCTCCCTGTCCATGCTTTTAGAGCAGATGTACCTCAGATCTATCTTTTCAACACATTTATCAGGCACAATAATGGTTCCTACCAAAAAAAGAAATGGTTCCTATATTGCTGATCATTGCAAAGGAGTTTTTCTAGAACAGAATGGGGATGCAGTTTTCCTCAAGATAGGAAAGTGATTTAGTGAAAGAATAAGAAAGCAAACTTTCTTAATCCAGAGCTGTCTTTTGCCTTAAAGATACAAATGTTCACAGCGATGTAGTTGCCTGTGCTTTCTTCTCATAGTTTGTTTAGGTATCAGAACTGATATAAAACATATTTTTTTTCTCTTTGAATAATTTGTCTTCTTTCTTGGGAAACTAATTCAGAATGCAATGAGCTCTGTCCTGCAGAGTTAGACTACTTCTGGTATCCCAGCTGGAATTTTCAAGGCTAATATTGGCATCTTTGTAATTCTAATTTATGAAACAATCATTAAATCTAGTGCATTAGTTGGAAGAATAAACTATGTATCCAATAAAAAAAGATAGAAGTTATAACTATTTAATTGATTGGGATAGATACAGAATAATCTTCTAGTTTTGAAGAGTGTTTAAGCCACTCTTTTGTTTTAGAAGAGACTTTGTATTACAAACATAAAAGCACTTCTCAAGGCTGTTGTTCTCTGATTTTAGGTGCATCTCACACAAACATCTTGTCAGCACTTTTATTTTAGCAAAGGGATGTGACTTACCACTAAGAGGAACAGGGTATTTTCCTTGCTGTTTTCCAAGTCAGGAACTAATAGGGGTATTTTTGAGCATTGTGAAGAGATCCATCACCTTTTATTACCCAGAAGTCCTACACAACTTAGAAGTGCAAGTGGGCGTTTATTTTGTCTGTATTTAAACAACAAGAAGAGATTCAAACTGCATGAAAAGCTTTTGACCTTCTTTTGAAGTGCTTTTTTTCTTCAAACAGCAAGATATTTCAATGCAGGAAATGATAAATAAGGGAATAAAGTTGATTGAAACTGAAAATACATTTTATCAGTTGATCCAGTGTCTCTTTCCAAGGATTGAGAACAATGCCACGTGGCATTTGGAGCTCTGTGATTTATAAGGCCATGTATGAATGTAAACATCCTGGAGACCACACAGTGAGGATATATTTAAGCCACAAGCCAAGTCCACCTTTTTGCTTCTGCAGTCCTATCTGATGCCCACGCTGACAGCTCACATAGAGCTTATTGACTTATCTTCTGTGTCCTGCTAGGAAAATAGCCCTTCCTGGTGAGAACATTACAGATGTATGTTTAGGTCTTCCAGTCAGGGATTGGGGGAAACTCTTGAGTTTCATAAAACATCAACTCTGGCTTCAGAGTTTGAAGAGAGATCGATAGAAAAAGCTGTTATACAATTTCAGACAAAATCTGATGCTACATTTTCAAGATGATCTGTAAGCCTTAGGTTTGGAATAGGAAGCACCTATATTTTCTGCAGAACAATAAAAACTGAAACAAAACAAAAAACTACAAACAAACAAAACCACAAACAAACAAAAACCCAAAACCAATGAAGCAAAAACCCCCCACAATTATCATGCCTACTGTGTGAAAGCTGATGTTGAGAAAAAAATGATAGATCTATTCAAACACACTGAGGTAGCTCAGAGTGTCTTTTGGTTTTTGTATTTGGAAGATGGGAGAAGAACCTCGACATTTTCCACCACTTTGTCACTCAGGAAATACTTTTCTAGTGGCTGCAGCAACATCCCATTCAGATAACAGTATCTAGTCAAGGCATTTCTGATCCATGCAAGACTGTCTGCACTACCCGTGACTGCACTGTGAGAACAGGGCTGCCACAAGTATTTAATGGCAGGAGAACTGCACTGATTGATAGGGCTTCCTCAACAACAGAGGCAGAAAGGGACCAAGACAAAGAAGCCATTTTTGTGAGCGTGGTGCACAGACAGCACACCCACCATCATGGCTCATATAAACATCCTGCCAGACACACAACCGGACGCACTTTGGTAATGCAGCTGCTGGTCCGTGTGTAGCTGGTCCGGTGTGCCCATTTCTGAAGAGGGTCTCGGGCTCTTTTTTCCTTTTTAAATGTATCTTTTCCACAGGCCTCCCTCCAGTTCTCTGAAGCTGACTCCTCTGCCTTGTCTGTATGTGTGATGGAAATGGATGAGTCCCAAGGGAGAGCCAAGCGACCTTTGCGCTTCGGCAGCTTGGCAGAAGTGCAGCAGAGCCCTTTAGATCCTCCTCCAGAGCCTGGAGGAGCCCTGGGAGGTTGACAAAGTTCAGAGGGGTTTCCTTTCCGGTTCTGTTTTCTGCAAAAAGAAAGTGCTGGTGACCAAATTAGAAAAAATTATGACACTCCTGGTTCGCTGGCAACATGCCATAGACAGGTTAAGAACTTGCTGGCACACTTTATTTACTTTTTTCTTTCTGCTTTTTCCTCAAGCTTCAACACAATAGTAAAAAAGAATAGAGATGGAAAAATTGTCTGTTTTTCTTTGCAAATGACTTGTTAAAAAGTAAGATGTTCCTCAAAAAATCCTGAAGATACTAAAGTCTGCAGCTGGTTAGGAAAACAGAGTGAAATTGCAGTAAATTCTCTATACTTGTATTCCGTGTGGGGTTCTTTTCTCCTTGGGCACCAAAAAAATATATACACATCTGTAAAACTCTTATTTCTCTACCCTCATGATCAGTCCTGCAAGTCCAGAGCCATATTTTTGGAACCTGAGACCTCAGTTTCTGGGATTTATTGGTGGAGTAACAAACACTACTCCAGAAGCTCAATATTGTGCTCCAAAAGCACAATAAGTTGAACCTACTAAGGATGATGTACTCACAAACACAGGGAATAATTTTGGAAGAGGTTGTGAGGGACCTGATTCAATGGAAATAGTCACAATTTCCATGAAGAGTTGATCACATCAGTCACTCCCCTGTTTCCCTCCATTGCTTCCTCAAATGGTCAATGAAAAGAATAAAGCAGAGGGTTTAGGAGAGTTCTGGACTATCAGGAGGTGGTCTGTGTGGCAGAAAGAGTTGAAGAAAAGATAGAACAGAGCTCAGGTTCTTCCTTAATTGGAAGAAGTCATGACTTAACCCAGGGTACTCTTGTCTAGATCCTCAAAGATTTGTGGAAACTCTGATGGGAGTCAGTCTCAGTCATACAAATAGGAGAATGTGTTCAATCACCTTTGAAGTTCTGGGAGTAAAGGTCTCCTAAAACTGATCTTCTTCAATCCTGATCATCACATTAGAGCCCCCTCTGTCAAGTAGACTTGAAATAACACGTAAAGCTGAACTTTGTGGCAAAATACCTAGATTTAAGATTAGAAATAGGAGGTTCTCAACAGAAGCAGCCTAATGATTGTAACCCTGTCGATTCTAGTACCCTTTTGAAGCAAGTTGTTCTCGTTTACTGTGCTTCAGTTCACATTGTTGAGCAGTCTTCCTATGCACAAACATTCTTCTTTGGGATAAAACTGGACTGGAAGCATATCAGGCACCGCAGCTGCAAATAGGTGTTCAGTCCAGTGCTAATCTCAAGAAAAGCCCCTGAAAGATGTACAGGGTGGAGAACATGTCTGCAGGAACAACTTTGTCACTGTATAGGTCATTTTATTGACAGACACACTGGCTAATGCAGACATGGCCTCCGATGAAAAGCCCTAGATTCATTTCTGGATGTTATTTCATGTAAGTGAGTAATATGCATGCACAGAAGGCAATGTAGATGAGTTTGCAACAAGTTTGTCTTATCCATCTGCATGCAATAGTAGATAGTGCTCCCAGTATTGTCTGAGGAAACCTGGTACCCACATTGCGTTGTGTTTTCCTCCTGCCTCACTTCAGACCTTGCAACACCTCTGGTTGATGCCATCACTCTCCAGGGCACATGCATTTGGTAGGGAAGACTTAACAAAGAGAGTTCATGGCTCCATTTAAAATCTACAAAAAAAAGATCTATCAGTTAGAGTCACTTTATTCTGGAAAATAAATCCACAATTTAAAAATACCTTCCTTGCTTTTTAACTCGACAGAACTACAGCTATGAATCAGACAAGAAGATCTAGCTACCTATAAATAAAAGCAAATATGTGTCCAAACAAGGCTGCTCATTCACTCTCAGATCTCAGTAGACAGCAGCTACTCCAACATGATTAATCTTTGGGGGCTCATGCAAAACAGACCTTCTCTGAACTCTTTGCAAGTGGTGATTATTTCTACTCATTGAGTTCACTCTGTTTACATTAGCAACCCACAAAGACTCAATTTTTGCACAGATACGCTCAACAGCTTTCATCTTCCTTGTATCTATCCCATTTGGTTCACAACCTGGGACTATGTCCAGCGGATGATTAAGTGAACAGACTTTTCGGTCCACATGTCTGTCTCATACCTCATTGATTTATATTGGATAAAATAATATATGGCAGAATACATCAAAAAGAGTCTTCTTGGATTGAGGATATAAACTGAGGTGAGGAGGAACTGGTTCCATATTTCTTTTACTTCCTCTCAGACCCTACCCCAGCTACACAAATTTTTTGTTTATCATCCACTTCAGCGAACATCTGCACTTTTCTGGGACATAAAACTGCTGAAGACTCTGAAGTATTGTATTATTCTTTTTCATTGTTGATATTTTAGAGCTTATGGTAGTTGGTGGGTGGGAGAGGGTGGTTGTTTTTTTGTTTCATTTGGGTTTTCTGTGCTGTTTTGTTTTAAGGTTTTTGTTTGTTTGTTTATTTTGTTTTGTTGGTTGTTTGGGTGGGGCACATTTGTTTGATTGGGATTTTGGGGTTTGTTTGGTTTTATTTGGTTTTGTTTTGTTCCCTGAGACTTTTCTACCTGAGAAATTGTGGTGTATTTTTAGTAGGCTCTTGTAGTTGTATGTCCAGATAAGCTTAGGGTGAATCTGTATACCAGACTGTCTAGATGCTGCCTTCATGGTCTCTAGATGCTGCCTTGTAAATTATTTAACATCTCTAGTATTTTTTATACTAATTGACAGCATTCACCTTTTTCGATAAATATTTCTACTTGCAACCAGGGACCGTATTTTGCACAGATATAGCAGAAAACAGTCTTCCCCTCCTGGACAAAGCAGGATAAACCAAGGCACAATAAGGCTGTATGATAAGTCAACAAGTAGCTTAGCCATAGCACACTAATCTCATACTCCACCTACATTTTCTCATTTAGACACTAGTAGCCTTCCAAGTCATGTCTTCAAGGATGCCAGCTGACATGATGGATGCGCCATGCTTTGCAGAATGAGGTTCTAAGGAGAGGTGACATCTGAGTTCAGTTTCACTAGATCAGACAGAGCTGGCAAAGCCGATGAAGAGTTTTTGGACTCATGACCAACCCTTTTGCAAACACCCATGCTGTGACTCACCACACCCAAAACTATGCAGGTACAACAATGTGCAGGGCTGGTACAGTCAGCTATGTCCCTCAAACAGTCCTAAAAAAACCTTCTGTCCCTGAAGGGGAAAGAGAGGATGGACAATGTCCTGGCGTTTGTCACCACCTCCTGTCAGCACCACGCTGGTGCTCCAGGCTCAGTAATTCTGCTCAGACTCTTCATGCCACCCACATCCATTTGCAGCAGGAGCACAGCCAGAGCATTCACTCTCCACTGCAAAACACAGTAGATAGAGAGCAATCTGCCCATAAATTAGAATTATTGCTCATCTAGGCTCCTATTTACCCATGAGCCAACTTCAATATCAGACCTGACTGCTGAGCATCTTGTGTCACGGTTGTCTCTTACATAGAATCTAGTCCTTTCAAATAGCTTCAGGGTAACCACTGCAGCTCTATACTCCAAAAGGAAGAAGCAGAGAAAAACTCAACCTTCTCATTTCTGGCCCAAATTTGAGCTAACTTGCTAGAAGAAACCTCAGTAAAATATATATTACAATATTTTTGTTTGGAAAGCAAATCTACGGTGCTCCATCTCTGCTCTCAATGCAGTGTCAGTACCAGCACCTCACAGATATATTAAACACACTAATGGTTCCTTCTTGTCTGTGGGGGCATTTCACTGGCCTGGAAGGACTCATGCTGGTGCCTCAGTGATTTGAACACTGTTATTTCTAGGCTCTGCTGGAAAGCAAAATCTCCCTGCTGTGGCAAGTAGATATGAATAGGTCATTTTTGTGTTCTTGGAATATAATGGTTTGTTCCTCTTTCCCACTGCACCACATGGCCACTTTCTGTCATTACAGCCTCCACTTTTAATACAGTTTCCATCCTGTTTTTACATTAGTCAGTTCCTTAGTTTTACATAAATCATCGCTTCATATAAAGAAAAACTTGTTCTATTTCCAGGGTACTCCATAGATAGAAATAACTGCTGTGCAAGGGTTTATTCTTCATGACTTCTGAATGTGTTTTCGAAGGCCATTGGGCCCATGTGCACTGAATAGCTGTTATATTCAGAAAAGGTAGGCAAGTGGCATCAGGAGACTTCTGGGTTTGCAGTGGGAAGGGGCTGCTGGGGTGGCACACGGGACAAAAAAGGGTAGAAAGGTAATGAAGGGAGGGGAAATGAGGGAGTGTGAGGCACATCAAGGATTTAGGTAGGTTGATGTCCTGGAAGCCTGCAAGTTTTGCAGTAAAGGATGGGAGAGAATGAACCCTAGTTTTGAAAAACTGAACACAGCAACATCTCATCCTGCTCACTGGAGCTGGGACGTCTGGTTTGTGCTCTTAGAAGTCTCTGGAAATTTCTCACAGTGTTTAAAGATGCAATAGGTATCAGATCACAAAACTGTATACAACTGAGCCAACTGAATCAGGTTGTTCAGAAAAATAAGAACAAAACCTAAACCATTACAGCAGTGTGAAAGTATCTGGAAAAAATGAACCACTGGAGCACAGGTGA
This sequence comes from Patagioenas fasciata, assembly GCF_037038585.1. Lineage (NCBI taxonomy): Eukaryota > Metazoa > Chordata > Aves > Columbiformes > Columbidae > Patagioenas > Patagioenas fasciata. Next base: position 14,693,470 of record NC_092521.1, read on the forward strand.
TGTATTAAAAGGTGCATGATAAATATATGCAAAATATACTGTGTTGGCACTGTCTTATATCTGGCATATATATATCTCTACACTACACAGCTGTGGTAGAGAATCTCTGATGAGTGACTGTAAAATCAAGAACTTCAACATTGCCTGTTGTTACAGCAACATAGCAGAGAGGACTGGTACAACAGAACACTGAACTTTACATTTTCTTACACTGAAGAATCCTACATAAAATACCACAAAGTGTTGAAGGATTGCTTGGCAAGTTGGCTTCAAAATGAAGAAAACAGCTTGGCTTGACTGAAGCTTGTCAAATATTTCAGCAGTTCTTGTCAGAGAACATGGAGACCATGTTTTCTCTGCAGTTTGTCACTCGTCAGTGCATAGTAACTTAAAGAGAAATAAAGCAAAATCAGTTTTGATACACTAATTCCTGCTGTTAAGATGATGTTACTGGCTCACCTCTGCTAGCGGTTTGGAGAACAGCAGTGAAGACCAAAGGAACCCTGTGCCAATGCAGCAATGAAGCAACACCACAAACCCCCTAATTTTCTGACTGGAAGACAAGTGACTAGCCACATGAAAGGAATATTTGGTTTCTGTCTGTTTTAAAACCCCACTTGTCTCACTGATGGAAAGGAATTTGTTGTGGTCATATCATAGCCTCTAGTGGATACATATCTGTATCACTCAACCACCACTCCAGCTACCTGGGACAGGACGTGAGCAATTCCCAGGGAAGTCAGGAAGGCTCAGATTTCATCTCAACTAATTCTGCCTATCTAAGCTTCCTCTCCAGACAGTGGAAGGAAAGAGATGGGACTAACTGGCCTGAAAATGTATCACTTTATTCCGATAGCACTGCTTGTTTGTCTTAGGATAAGTGACTTTTCTGGAGGTATTTATTTATTGGCTATAGAGTAAGCCTTAACTATTACCTTGGATTAGAAGTCTAACTTTCAAACATTGAGAGTGGTGATTTCCAAGACTCATTAAATCTCCTGAGTGTGAAATGGTCCAAAACCATCTTGCAAAAACTATGTGTGAGAATTGCCTTGTTTTTGACTGCAGAAGGCTTACAACTGGTAAAATGGGTCTATTGCACAGACAAATAGCAACAAGACCAGTCAGCACGAAAAAATGCCACACTGTATGGTATAAAACATTCCCTTCACGTGGTTGTGTTGTTAGCAGCTATGTACGCACATCTCAAAAGTTCCTAGTACACAGAGAATAGGATAGCTGCTCCCATGTAGGAAGAAGGATGTGCATGTAGCATACTGAGATATCATGCTATTTTAGTCCAGCCACCCAAAGGAACAAGACTTACCTGATCATACTCTGTGTGTCTATCCTCACAGCTAATTTTTGAGTCACATTGTCAATTTTAAGAAAAATTAGCAACAAATTACTATTTCAAAGAAAATAGATAGATGGTAGAGAAATACCAGTTGCAGAAAGGCTTCTGCAACAGTTTAATCCTCATCAGTTATCATTGGCTCCAGACAGAGAGCACGCATTTTGAAGGACACACGTGAACAGCTCAATTCCGAGAAAAATTTGATAAAATATTTCCACTTCATTGAAGAACAGAGAATCCAGCCAAGAAACCGGCTGTATATATATGGACTAACTGGAGAGGAATCAAATATAGGGATCAATATGAAAATATTCATGCCTTCACGCTTAAAGGCACAGCTCTTTAATACATTAACAGTTATGGTTGGAATACAGAAGACAGGGTCACCACTAGACTTGTGAAGAAGAAGCTGTTGTGGGTGATATTTGCCAAATGTTTGCTGATCATGCAAAGTCTGTAGCACACATTCTACATGGTGCACACATGTGTGTGCTTGCACATAATTACTTGTCATAATTCTACTGCAGAACCAATGAGGGAATGTTGTAAGCAGTGATTTCAGATAAAGCACTTCTACCATCAGGCCTGCAAAATCTGCTGGGATTTGAAAGTCAGACTGTATGGTCGTGTTATTTTTGGTTCCTGCTGATGTGTCACTTACAGCAGTAAAAAATAAAATATGGTTGGAGGCAAATTCTGACTTCTGCAAGTCTTGCTTTGCTTTCTTGCCTTTTGATCAGATCTCGAGAAGCCTTCTGTTCTTGCGGAGGTACAAGTCAGAAAAGTATTCAACATTGCAGCTGCAACTCAGTTCACAGTTCTTTGAACAACAAATGAGCCAAACCCACAATTTGCTTTTCTATAGTATTATAAAGAGAGCTCTGAGGAGCTCACTCATGAGTGCTGGTTTCAGAAGCGGAGCTTAGGAAATGCACACACATGCACTTGCAGAGAAGTAAGTATTTTGCATGGAACATTTCCAGTCACACTTCCCTCTAAAGCTGCAGTTCAGCAGGCTCATGTGCTTACATCCCAGGAAGGCAGAGTTCTGTGCTGCTGTCTGCAGAGCCTTATGTCTACACCCCTGCCCCTGAAGGGTGGATGGACAGTGAGCCAAGAACCATTACTTGGGCTAAATGCCTTTCCTACTTGTGTGAGAAAATAGTACATCAGAGCAAGATTTTTAAAAATGCTTGTTTGTGGAAGACATCCTCACAGTCTTCATTGTGCATGAAAAAACTTCAAGAATCTACGGAAAACAAGTCAGAAAAGGAAAATGACACTTTCCTCTACTTTACAGCAGCAAAGGAAAAGACAGTAGTAACTTGGTCTTTCTTATTAGTTTATACCTAAGATTAAACTGTTCATCTTGGTCAACACTTGGAAAATCACAGATTATCCAAGAGTGAATTATGTGCTATAAATTCATCAGAGACTACCTACTGTATGTTCTTGTCTAAGCCCTTTTAGAACAATAACAACAGAACAATCTCAGATTTTTATTTTATCTATGCTCATTATGTGCCTTTGGGAACACCTTTACCTTTTTAGGTCAGCTGAGCAGGGGAGTGTGAGGGAGGCAGAGAGGTAAGTCAGGTTCTGCTGCTTCAGACAAATACAGTTTATTTGTAGCCAGTTTGGTCTAGGCCATAGGGGCAGATCCAACCCAAGGAGCATTCAAGTTAGGTCCCACATTTAACATACTCCTTTTTTGTAGTAATCATTTGTGGGAGTTAAGTTCTGCCTTCCCCACAGCACCTTCTCTTTTCTTGAAAGAGGGAAGGAGACAACCATTGTTGAAACATTCCCTCTGAAACCACAATCTGCAGCAGTTCACATGTGCTGATGGTACCAGACATGTATCAGTGCTCCCTGGGATTGTCTCAGGCATTCAGTAAAACAGGTTGGAGGTGCATCTCATCTTACTCTCCACGCCAGCCTTGCTTTTACTTTTCTATCTCTTGGTGAACAAGCAGTCTCAAGATTGTCCCAGAGGTAACAAATGGTCAATATGTCATAGGCTTGGGATTGCAGCTTTACATGAAAGCTGGGTTAATTATCTGGTTTGAACTGGATTTTGCAGCATCCAAAATCTCCTTCTATATTATTTCACTTTATGGTTTATCATGTTTGCAGAAATCAAATGTTAAATACAGAATATGTCTTTGAAAACATATTCAGCCTTCAACATTTAGTATAACTCCCTTGTGTCCTGTTGGTTTAGAGGTTTAACCAGAAAATCATGTACCTTTGTTCAAGCATTCCCACAATTCAGGTCTGAGATTTCACTGTTGTAAAATATCTGTGCTACTATACTTTTGCAGAAGATCAAGACAATACTTGCAGAAGTGTTATTGCAATTTTTGGGCAGATTTTCTGAGTCACTTCAGTTTTTTGTCAGATAAATTGTCTCTAAATGCAACTCTTTAATATTTAAATATTTTAATTCTTGTGAGTCTGTGAACCACAAAGGTCATAAAGAAAATAAAAGCAAAATCAGAAACCCACATACATTTTTACCAACATAGTCTGAAAGAACTTTTTCTGATACTGTACTTCCTCTCTATCTACTTCATGTTAACTGGCCTCCTTGCAGTCCTTTGTTGTGGGAAATTATTTTAGAATTAAATAAACTTATTTCACAATAGAAAAATTATTTAAGACATAAACCACTTGTCAACACTGTAGACAGTTTATTCAAAATCATGTTTTAGAAAAAACAAACAAACAAACAAACAGAAAACAAAACACCAACCTCTGAATGCTTTTCTTTAGGAAATGGCATTTAGCAAGTGACATAAATGAACAGCAACTTTAACGTTTGCTGGAATGTTTTCTGGTGTATGTACAAATTTTCCTTTGTAAACAACCATCTAATTCTTGCAACATATTCCCAACTCTTCTAAGTATTTAGTGATACCCACGACAATGGATGTGCATCCTTCCTAAAGTAACACATCCCTCAAACAAGAGATTAAATTAGAATTCTAGCTTTCATTTACAAAAATAATTTAAAAAAATAAATTACATTTCTAGACACTACAGTCACAGAGGAAAGCTGAGAATCTAGACTCAAGAGGCAAGAAGTCAGGCAAACAGGCACAACTGCTTGCTAATTAATCCTTTTGTGTTGGTAGTGCTTTGGAGGACAACTCATAATTTTTAGTAGCTGGGGTTGGCAATACAGTGCAATATAAACACAAGGAAGTGTAAGAAATGTCTGCACTGTCATGTTGTAGTTATGTGAATAACAGCACAGCCAAAAGAAGGGAAAGCAGTTCAGTGTTGAGCACAGAGCTTTTGCAGAGTAGATCAAAACATAGTTTGGGTGTGAATAATTGCAGTAAGAGGTACAAGCAGCCAGGGAAATAACCCCACTGGGTTAAACTAGGGACACGCACAAGACATCTGCTGTTCAGATGGGAGGAAGGATGGGCTCATGATTTCTCAGAAATTTAGGACTATCCCTGGCCATTGAATAACAGGCAAAGCTGAAAGGATGTCTTTGACTATTCAAAATCAGTGTCTTACTACAAAACAACAGGAATGAAATATGCAAGAGGCCAGGACCTCTGATAAAGGGATGCAACAACTGATCTCTGCTCTCCTTCCTAGGCCATCTAAGAGAGGTCCAATTCAGCACCTGGCCCTTCCTTATCCGCTTTCTAGGAATGGGATTTATGCACTTGTTTTTCCTTCCTTTGGGCTTGCCAGCACTGGTCTATCTAATTTTAGCCAACAGGTCTTCCTGAAGTCTCTCTGCAGTCACAGGCCAAATATTGCATCCCTCAGGACTGGAGGTGGCTCTGTCCCACCATCCTTCCCACAGGCAGCTGCCTGAAGCTGAGGGTGTTTGACATTGAATGAATGGTTTCCTTCTGTAGATACAAGAAAGCGTCAGAAAAATAAAGCAGCAGACAACAAAAGGGAAGGATTTAAAAATACAAAACCTGATCTAAATTGCCTGTCTAGTTAGTCTTGACATCCAGCTGTGCTTTAAACTGTGGGATAGAAACCAGCCTGCACCAACAGAATGGGGTCAGCCAGCTTTCCTGGGGTACAGTCACCATCCCTTGGGGTATGCTGTGGCTGTAGGTCTGAAACCCACCACTTCCTTGACCCACCCTAAGTTGCCAAAAGTTGCTTCCCAAAGTTGCCTGTCTCTGAAAAGAGTAAAACCTGGTGGAAGAACAATCCAACACAAGGGCAAATGCCTGTTAACCAAGAGATCTTGATTTCCAGCTCCAGTTTGCACCAGTTGAGAATCTGGTCCCCATTCCCATTTCCAAGCCTCCTGTGCCCCCTCTGGAGCACTCAGCAAATTTCTCCAACTCCTCAGTCTTCAGTTTCCCCATCTAAAATGAAAAATGTGACATTTATTTAGCTTTTTTAGAGCTGTTGCTTTGAAAGAAAGATGCTAAACATTCATAGGCAGCTATGAGAGAGCAAAGCTGAAAATAAGGCAGAAGAGTTACAAACGAGGATAACGCAGTAGGGACATCCACAGCTGGGAGAGGGAGGGGGCGTGTGTGAAGAGAAGATAGCTTTTATTTGAAACACATGTTTGCTGGCTAATCATGGCTGGAACCTGGGATCGGGTGAAACTCTATTGGAGAGGAGGTGGCAGACACAGGGAAATTATTTTTTATTTCAAACAGATGTATTAACAATGGCCTTATGCTGATGAAACTCAATAAAGAGGAGATTTAAAGAGAGGTATACTGTGATGGGAATTTGTAGCTGGGAGGCAGAAGGGAAAATGATAATTTGCAATAGACATATGTAATCACTGTGCGCTCTGTGCCGAGATGAGGGTGGGACTGCAGCTGCCAGAGCAAGTGAAAAGGAAAAGCCTGGCCACTGCTGCAGCAGAAAATGGGAAGAAGGCATAGGTTGGTCTGGCAGGAAAGATGGAGGAAATATGTGATAGAAGATATACAAACACTTTTAAATTTGTGACTTCTAGCAAAACCGAAATTGTCCTTTAATATGCCATATCAAAGAAATGTTCTGGTTAGTCCTGTAGCTGTTCTCTCATTGTAGGATGTCTTCTGGCCTCTTAGCATTTTCACCAATAAATTTATCCTTCAATGTGAAGCTAGAACCTCTTCACCTTTTCTTTATTTACTTAATTTATTTACTTTATTTATTTGTTTGTTTGTTTTAATAATGTGTTAGAAACTTGCATTACTAATTTGGTTTGGTTTAAAGTGAGAGCTGTTATCAGCTTTGCCTCCCTTGGGAGTCTCCAATCACAAGCAGAAAGAGATTTCACTTAAAAATATAAATCTATATTACCATGAGTAAACGAAGAATGAATTCACTATAGGAAAGACCTGAACAATGTACATGTAATGGCAGCAGGAAATTGGTGAAATACATGATTATATGGATAATAAGTTCAAAACAATAGCAATGTCTAGACCTAATTTAAGTTTTGCCTTGGAGAACACCACCAGACAAAATGAAAGTGAAAAAGTCTTCCCTGTGTTCGAAGGGTACCCAGAGACTGAGTGCAAGGAGCCTCACCTTCCACCACCATCAGTGTAGATCTCATTAACATTGTCATTGCAGACTAGGACCAGGTGTGTTGCTGTTTGCAGGTGTTTAGGTTAGGATGAGCCCCACTGCCCCATTCACCACACTGACTATGTCCCTGCTGTTCACAAAAGACTAGAATGGCTCTCTCAAATGTATCTCCTGGGATGGAGATGCCCTTTTTAGATCAGGTTGAATCTAAAGTGTTTTGCTTTCACACAACAACATGTTTTGTAAGATAGGAAGACACACTGCACTTACATCTATTTTTAGGCATCCAAAGACTCAGATATTCAGTCAAATTTTGGTAACAAAGAGCTCATGTTCAGCTACCATGGCTCAACAATAAAAAATCACTCGTTAGTCCTAGAAAATCCATTACATTCCCAACTCTGTCTCAAAACCAGATGAATTTCAAAAACTTCCAGATAAGTCACAGCCTTGAAGCCGTGTATAAATAAAACTATGATCTAATTAATGCTGCTTTATTCCCATACATGAGTGAAAAGTGGATATTTCCTATGACTTGCCATTGACTCAATAAACGGAAGAAAGAGGGGGGGTGGGTGATGCTGGTCTGCCCTGGAACGGGAAATAGCTGCCCTGACCTTCCAGGGTGCAGACTCCCCCTTTGGGGAGTTTTGCTCCATGCTCTAAACAAAGCTCTCCAAAAGCTTTTTTTACAAGACAATTTTTTTAACCTTACTCTTTGGATGTCAGAGAGAAAGTACAGCTGATTAAAAAAATAAAAAAAGATTGAACACTGTGTTAGTATTTAAGGGAGTGTTACAGGTTCAATTTTTGTTCTGTCTTTTTAAATAGTGTTGCCAGTTTGCAGCAAAAGGCAAAGTAGAAATCCATGGGAAAGGAAACCAAACTTACACTTTGAGAAAAGCTGTTTGCTATCAGCTTCTGCTGGTTTCAATCCACTGCATGACTAGAACAGGGCCATTTTATGCTCTAGGTTTTCCTTTCAAAATCCAGACACGAGGGAAGTGCTTGTCAAAAATTATTAACATCTTAAGCAGACTTTACTATAGACAAAGACATCAAGATACGTTTGAAAACGCTCACATACCTTATAAAAGCTGGAGAAATGTGCTTTTTCAAGTGCTCTTTTAGGACAGAAAGTGTGTATTTCATGTTTCTCTTGGGACAGATTCACTAGCAGGGATTTGACCAGAAAGAAGCGTCCTTCACTTCTGCAATGTATGATGAAGGAAAACTGAGCTGTAAGTTAATGATGAAGGTGAAAGTCTGATCCCACTGAGTTCAGTGGGAATTCTGTAATTGATTTCAAAAGGACCAGCATTTCAACCAAGATACAAACTTCATTTCATTCTGCTTCGTTCTGGGCATTACTCAAGAACACTACTATATATTAAATTAATTTGGTTTTCATTTGTTGTTTTTTGTTGGTCTTTTTATTTTCTTCCTTTTTTTTTTTTTTTTGGTTCTCTGTCCAAACTGAGGAAAAAAAAAAAAACAAAAATAAAAATAAAATAATCTCAAGTCAACCGAAACCCATTGTTTGTTTTGCTAAACCAAAAAAACCTCATAATACATTTTTTGTCAGCAGAGGTATTTCTTCTGACACAAAGTGTATTGTTAGTGATTCTCAAATCTCTCAGGCTTCTGTCTTCATTTATTAATGAAAACAATTTTTCAAGCAAAGACAATTAAATGTCATTGTGTACAGATGTCAAAACAAATTGTTTAGAGTTCTCTAAAGTTTCTGTCACCCAGTGTTTTTGTCCAAAAGCACTCACCAAACTCAAAAGGGATTTGAGTTCTTCAAGAACTTCACGTTTTTGGAATAAAACCCTTTTCTGTGGAAAGAAAAAAAAAATCTCTTCAGGATTTCAATATAGTCAGGAGATTGCAAGTAGAATTTAGATTGGCTTTGAAAGAAATAATGATCTTGTTAAAACTACTTTACCTGGTAGCGAATTTCAAATATTTTCAACATTAAAAGTTAGTAGGTTATTTTTTTTTTGTGTAAACAAGTCACAAATAAGAGAGGAGTCTGGACCAACATTTTGGTGCGAGTAACAGAATTAAGTACAGTCAAGATGCTGATGCCTCTAATTCTGAGCTTGCCTTAAGTGCTTCAAAAACTTTTCTAAAAAACCTCCCACTTCATTCAGTTATGGACTTGCAGGAGAAATGTCATAGTTGCACACAGACACACACAGAGTCATAGACAGCACCGCAATATAACCGAGCCATGGAGGTATGAATGTTAAGAGTTTCAGGGCTTGGAATTTATTGGGATTTTTGGCCTCTTTTTGTTTTATATGTCAATATACTGCAGGTTTGAGCAGTTCAGACTTTACACAGCTCTAGTAGAAACTGAAAGTCCAAACCACAGATTAAATCATCTGTATTGTATTATGAATAGTCAGCTCTGTTGAGAAAGGACATTTGACTTTGCAATGTGGTAAATATTAGCAAACACTTAAGAGAAACCACAAAACTTCATGTATTTGCCTGGAGTAAGCCTGCAACATCTGCTCAAACCCTTTTGGGTCTACACTGTTAAGAACATAAGTCAGCTTGTTGGTCATTCCTCTGAACTTGAAGCCAGATGAGCAAATCCAAGCCATTTCATGGTACAATCACTAATCATTCCAGTATGGTTGCTAGTTTTTTTGCAGAGGACATGAGCTTTAGAAAAAATACTAGGCAGTATTTGCGACACTTCCCTCCCTTACAAAGATTAAGTTGTGTGAGTTGCAGAGCTCTGAGAAAAAGCCCTTCTTATCTGTCTGTCTGTTTCATTATTCATTTATTAGCTTACAATCCTGGGGCTTGTAGTTCCCTTTCATGTGTTTACCACTACCGGCTCTTTTGTTCGTGACCTGAAATTTCCCATTTTGTACCTTCAATCAAAGGAATGGTTACTATATGCATATATATACAGAGATTAGAATTTATATGAATACTTTTTTATTGTTTAATATTTTAATAACTGCCATGAGTTTACAAATATATCTACTGGATGGGGCTGGATTTGTTCAGCTAGCAAGGTCAGCCCTGAAAGGTGAGGGAAGAGGGATTATTTTCCTCAGCTGTTGCTGTTGTTGGATACTATGCTTTTAAAGTCTCAGCCTGGGGGTACCATAGTAACAACCACGAAGGTACAAACAGCCACAAGTATATTGCCATATTTATACAGAACCACTGACATCCATGGCGGCCTGCAAAATTTTAAAGACAGGTCCCAAACCTGTATACTTCACAATCAAAAATGACACTAGGTGGTAAACAATGACAACAGGAAACAGTGTATGGCAGGAATTAAACATTACAGGAGACAAAAGTACAAATTGGTTTTGTAAGTATTCAGCTATCTTGTTAGCTATTGTTCTAATCTCCGCTTTTATTTTGCTGATTTATTTTGGAACAATTAGATTTGCACATCACACAGATATAATTTAATGGTAATGGGAACAAAACTCGTTGTCCACTTAAGACAAAAAGGAGTTCTCTGAGTACACAATGATAAGTTTTTCCAGTTTTGTGTCATTTTGGAAATAATATTTTCCAGGTGTCCGCATACAACTTTCTGTTTTTAAATGAGACAGACAAAGTGATGTTTCTTGAAACCTGAGTGTTGACGTGTGAAAGCTATAGTCTTAGGGGTAATTTTAAAATCTAACCTAAACATTTAATGTGGGCATTTGGTCAAGGTTACTGCAGGGGCTGAAGCCAAATAAGAATTTGGTTCATAAAGAATTATCTTTCTGTATGAAGTGGAAATTCCCATCCCCTCCACTCCACCTACCCCCTCAAATTTTTCTTCCAGTGTAGCAAAATTGGAAAAAAACAAAACAAAAACAAAAACACACAACAACCTACTTTTTTTTTTTTTTTTTTAAAAAAAAAGCCTTATGGGAGAGGAAAGGGGAAAAAAAAAAAGAAGCAAACCAACCAAACAGAAAAACCACCAGAAAACACCACTATTTTTGAATCATTCTTTTGTAACTGAAAGAAATAAGTTACTGTGTAAGTATGTTCCACAAATACCTTTCCTCACAGTAACCATTTTGGAGCTCACCAAGCAAGCAGAGATCTCATATAGAGTACAAACAATAGCAATGACTGGATATGAATGAAGTTGAATAAAGATTATCCATTCAAAGGTCATCAAAACCAAAAGGAATACTCACTAAAAGTTCGATACGTTTCAGTAAAGTGAGAAATCTTATATCTTCTGATTATCTTTCGTCAAAAAGAGGCAGCCAGGACCATTTCTTTCATTGCTTTCCAGAAAGAAAATACTTTGGCCCAAGTCTAAGCAAAGGGATTTATACCAAAAAGGAACTGAGAGAAGCTGTAGGTAACTGGACATAAATTTCAGAACAAAACAGATCTGGCTATCGATTATTTCATTATACCATAGCAATGGTATAGCATGGAAGTTGAAAATCGCAACAAGTACAAAATATTGATTTATATGATCAAAAGGGAACAAACAGAAAAGCAGAAAGGATCCAAACACATACACTGCCCACACACGTGCTCTAACAAAACAGCAGCAGAACCACATGCTGAAACAGTGATGTTGAGTCAATGAGTGGCACCTTGCCAAGCCCAAACCTTCAAGGGAATTTGCCCTCGGTAGTAGTAAAAGTGGAGTGTACTGGTGGCTTCTGTGCAGCAGCTGCCACGATTCATGAGTGAAGCCCTCAGATAGTGACGTGCAGGCTGTCCTTCATGGTCTGCATTGAGGGGAACTCCTGCCAAGGCAGCGTGTGACTGTGCCAGAGAGGTGGCCAAGGCAGTTCACCTCCTCCCTTAGTTACTCACGAAGTGTCAAGAACTGGGAGAATATTGGTTTAAATTAACAAGCCTGTTTGTTTTGCAACAGTCTTGTGTGATACTTCCAGAGAAACAACTTAAGAACCAAACTCAAATACACACATGTTCCCGTCAGTTTTGAACTTGGTAAGATGTTTCCTGCTTTCACATCTCATGCCCATATTTCTGTCAACTGAGGGAACGTTTTTCAGATATCAATTTCTCCTTGGCCCTTCACAACTAAAGGAGGAGAAGAGGCAACCATTCTATTCCCACTTCATTCCCTGTAGAAGAGGAATTCACCTGACACACATGGAAAGGTATATTCCAGACCTGTACCAATAACTTGGGCTTTTTTTTTTTTCCTGCACCAGAAAAGGATACAAAAACATGAGTTCAGTGAGTTAAACAAACAGCTGTTTGCTCTCCAGTTCTGAAGGCACCTCCCAGTCTATTGCTCATTGTTTCTGGACCACTTTTTATCTGTTGTTATCACCTCTTCACTATCACGAGGGAATCATTGCAGTCAGCTTCCACAACCCATACTTTCCGTGTTTTGCTCACAGCTTCAGCTAAAGCCAATTCCTAACAGCTTACACAGAAACCTGATACTTCTTCCTCTGATAAAATGATCCTTAAATGAGGCTACTAGAGCTGGAGGTCTAAAACAGAAAGCAGAGAACCCTCCCCAGGAAGCAAGTCCAGAAATTATATTTGATGAAAAAAACAGAGTGGATGAACAGTCTCAAAATTAGTGATATGATCCACTCGTTGATCACAGATATCCATAATATGACTTGATATTGTGCCTGAGTGAGTAGTTCACAACACAGTGTGTTATTACAGGGAAATACTGTGCACATTTGTTGCATGCTGCAGGAGTAAGTTCCAGACCATAATGCAGTTGCTCCACAACTAAAGGCCCTCCTGGTCTCCTAAGTGTACCCCCATGTTAGTTGCCATCCACCACCTCACCCAAGAGCTGTTCCTTCAGCTGCAAGAAGGTATTTAATGGTACAGTCACTTTCAGTTCAATATGATTCTCTCAGCAGGTCTGACTGTAATTCAATAGATCTGCACAGATTATTTGAATAGGAAAACTTGTAAATAGTATTCACATACACAAAGATTTGGTACCTACTTCAGCATAGGGTTCTCTCAGATAAAGGGCAGAAGTTTCTAAGTATGAGTCCTTGTAGAGGTCTTTCACACATGGTCAGGTTTGTTTGTTTGTTTGTTTGTTTTTGTTTTTGTTTTTGTTTGCTTGTTGGGTTGGTTTTGGTTTTGTTTTTTTGGGCTTTTTCTTTTCCGTTTTCTTTTCTTTTCTTTTCTTTTCTTTTCTTTTCTTTTCTTTTCTTTTCTTTTCTTTTCTTTTCTTTTCTTTTCTTTTCTTTTCTTTTCTTTTCTTTTCTTTTCTTTTCTTTTCTTTTCTTTTCTTTTCTTTTCTTTTTCCCTTTTCTTTTTTCTTCCCTTCCCTTCCCTTCCCTTCCCTTCCCTTCCCTTCCCTTCCCTTCCCTTCCCTTCCCTTCCCTTCCCTTCCCTTCCCTTCCCTTCCCTTCCCTTCCCTTCCCTTCCCTTCCCTTCCCTTCCCTCTTCTCTCCTCTCTTTTCTTTTTTCCTTTCTCTTCTCTTCTCTTCTCTTCTCTTCTCTTCTCTTCTCTTCTCTTCTCTTCTCTTCTCTTCTCTTCTCTTCTCTTCTCTTCTCTTCTCTTCTCTTCTCTTCTCTTCTCTTCTCTTCTCTTCTCTTCTCTTCTCTTCTCTTCTCTTCTCTTCTCCCCTCCCCTCCCCTCCCCTCCCCTCCCCTCCCCTCCCCTCCCCTCCCCTCCCCTCCTCTCCTCTCCTCTCCTCTCCTCTCCTCTCCTCTCCTCTCCTCTCCTCTCCTCTCCTCTCCTCTCCTCTCCTCTCCTCTCCTCTCCTCTCCTCTCCTCTCCTCTCCACAAATCAGAACAAAACATCGTTCTTCTTCCCCCCACTTCAGAATGAAGTTTCCACAGCCTGGTCACCAGTGACATGAAGATTCCTACCTATGAGGTCAGGCATGCAAATCTCCCTGGTAAGGTTTATATCATTGACACATTAATCTTCAAATGTGATTTTGTAGATCTGACATTGTCTCTGACATGGAAAACGTGACTTTGGACCGAACATGTTTTCTTCCATACATATTTATATACACATTGGTTTGCTTGCAGATCAAAAAATAATTGGGAAGTCATAAAGTCAGTCTCTGGAAGATTTCAAGGGCTATTGCTGTAAATTAACCAGAAATATGTCACTCTCGGCTGTCTGAAAGTTAGATCTGAAGTGAGTGCCTATGTGCCCTTTACAGCCAACTGAGGAAAAGAGATCTGCCAGCCCCCAGAGGGAGGCTGTCTGCCAAACTTAGGTGCCTAAATTCATGTACAGTAGGCCCAGATCCCAGCCTAGATTTCCAGTCTCATTTTAATGCAGTCCAGAGAGTTTATACATTTTAGGACACCTAAAATAAGAACCCGTCCTTTCCTTACTTCGTGTCCTGTGTATTTTATCTCACTGTAAAAGACCTTTTACAAAAGCATCAGCTTCCATTTAAGCAGTATTAAAAGCTACCAGATACTCAAAAGACTTTTAATTAACTTATCTTTAAAAGAAAAGAAAAAATCTTGTCTGAGGGACAGTGAGAACTTGTAAGCACTGAAAGTTTCTGTAATTTAATCCTTAAAGTTAAATGTCGTAAAGAAAAGAACCAGAATCTTCTTAATAGTCTAGTGTAATGAATAATTCATCATAAGAAACTTTGAGCTTAAACTACCATTCTCAACATACTCTAACTTTCGCAGGTTTTACAGTCCAGCTGATCTCAATATCTGGTTTTGTCCTAATTCCAGTGGAATAAATCCAAATTTCCTTTTCTAAAAGGTTCCAGGTTGAATTTTGAGGTTTCGGCTGCTTATTACTTCTAATGGCTGTGGCAGAGTGACAAACACCAGAGTACAAGTCAGATTTCTTTAGGGGCAGACACAAAGTAACAAAATGTATAAAGAAACTGATACTTGAGCCAGTGACCTGGATTTCAGTTTCCTTCTAAGTATAAAAGAAATTTAGGGAAAGGTCTGAAGTGAGACTTGAGTGTCTTAGGCAGGAGCTGGATAGACTTCGGATGCCAAAAGCCAAAACTGCAGTTAAAAATCCCTTCTCATTTGGTGCTGTGTTGGCTACTGACTTGTTTCTTCCTGGGCCAATCTGAAAGTGTTGGGTATGCGCTGTTCTGCACCACACCACTGGCCAGAGCCTCCCAAATGAGTAGCCTGTTGGGACTTCCCCCAGTCTTGAGGAGCCAGAGGGACATCTATCTAAAAATCAGGTTCCTCCAAACTAGCCATCATTTTGATTTAGTCTATCTCCAGGTGCTGACTGCAGAAAAAGTGATAAGTAAGAATTTCTGAAATCAAGACACTCCTCTATATTTGACCACATTATGATGCACATCAAATACCGTGTTCAGTTTTGAGCTGCTCACTATAAGAAAGACATTTAGATGGTGGAGTGTGTCCAAAGAAAGTGAAAGGTGTCCAAAGCTGGTGAAGGGTCTAAAGGACAAATCTTATGAGGAGCAGCTGAAAGAACTGGGGTTCTTTAGTCTGGAGAAAAGGAGGCTGGGGCTAGACCTTATCTAAAGCTACCTAAAAGGGTGTTGATCACTTCTCTCAAGTAACAAGCAATAGGATGAGAGGAAATGGCCTCAAGTTGTGCCAGGGCAGGTTTAGATTGGATATTAAAAAAAAATTCTTCACTTAAAGGGTTGTGAGGCATTGGAAGAGGCTGCTCAGGGGAGTGGTGGAGTCACCATCCCTGGAGCTGTTTAAAAGATGTATAGATGAGGTTCTTAGAGATGTAGTTTAGTAATGGACTTGACAGTCTAAGGTTAATGGTTGAACTTGGTGATATTAAGGGTCTTTTCCAACCTAAATGGTTCTATGATTCTGTAATTCTATTTGAATCCTTGATCAGCTTAAAAAGACATTTACATTCATATGTTATTTGTTATAAATACTCACTTGGGTAACAGTGTGTTATTTAAAAAAAAAAAAAAAAAGCCCCGAACCAGAAAATGACAGCTGCAGATAATACTTTTCACATTTATTAACTTTCATTAACTGTCCAGTAAAAATAAGATAATCATCATGTTACAGTATTCATAAAATGACAGAGAATACTGACAGTTAACCTTTTGCCCTGAGCCAATCTGCAATATATAAAACCCTTCTGACAGCATAGTTTTAGTTTCATTGACCAATTGGAACTTTAGGGGGTTTTTTAAAGCAGAATGCAAAATGAAATCAGTAGCATAAAATAGAAGCAGTGCATTATATTTAAAAATATTTTTCTCCATAATTTGAGACAGAATAGCAAAGAAGTTAAGGTTTTATCATGGCAGTATTTGCAGGCACATCAGAAGATGCTCATTCAACATGGTGTTTTCAAATCATAAAATTACCCATCACATTTCTGAACCTAGATGATTGTATTTTGTTTCTAACCAAAACAAGTAGGATTTCTGTCAGCATTTCTGCCTTAAGAAGCTCATGCCTGAAGATGATTAGCAGGAACCATGCATGTGCTCAGGAGGTGCTGTCGTGTACAACCTTCATACATACAGACCCATCTCCCATCAGAATGGTTTCTTCTCTGTCCAGACAAATGTCCATTTATAACAAATTCAGCTATCCTAAATATGAAGAATATAAATATTATTAAAAATAAAAATATTATAACAATTTCTGATATCCTAACTATTAAGAATATTTTGTAGGGAATCTTTCTAATATCTGAATTGTTGATCTGGTAAATCACACCAGGGCACTGAGGACATTGGCCTCTAAATTTGACCGCTCTAGATAGTTTGAGGAGAAACCTTTCCAAATAGTTATGCGTAACATGAACGTCTTTCAGTGCCGGACAGAGATTCATGATGCTGCTGCCCAGACCTGGGTCAGACCCGGAGTGAAGTGTCCACTCATACAAAGTCTGAATTTTGTCCCAAGACTGTCTCAAGCATGCTTAAAAATTTCTACAGCAGTTTACTAAAACAAAATTAAGCAAAAATAACCCCAATCCTATGACTAATCAAATCAAATAGAAGTTCAAGTAGAAGAATTACTTTCAGATTTAAAGAGAATGCAGGCAGACAAGAATCTAGACGTTTTAGCCTGAACACAGGGGTTTATTTATCCTCTGAATTTTAATGGCAGTTTCAACAAAAAGCTAAGGAAATTATTGTTTTTCAGCCCTGCTTCTCTAGTACTTTGTAAAATTAGTATAGTTTTCAGAAATCCCTTAATAAAAAATAACATGTCACAGCCACAGTAATAGCCAATTGAACAGGTTCACAGCCTGGTTACTGTCAGTTTACCACTTGGAAAAAACAGCCATCTAGTATTAATCACAGATCACCCTCAAATCTTTGCAGGGTGCAAATACAAACACACTTACAGTCTATGCCCTCTCATATCTGATTTTATAGTCAGAGAAAACTGAGCCAAGGAAGTACCCCCCATCCCAATTGTCAAAGAGGCAAAAAACTGCACCACAGCAGAACAATTATACGAACCGATTTTTTTTTTCTCTTATTCATCCTCATCTGTGAGGTCCACCTGGATCGAGCCTATGAAGATATTTTTGTAAAATAAATGTCTCACCTGGTAATAGTTTGCAGGAAGGAAATATTTTGTGTTGTTCTGTTTCCGTTGCCGTATTTGTGTTAAAAGTTGGATTTTCTTTCAATTTTGTGCAAGGGCATAATCCATCACCAGCCTCCTTCACCAGCTGAAGTCCCAGTCATTGGGGGTTTTTTACAGAACTAACGATGTATACCAATGACCGTCCATGTGAGACATTTATGCTTCCTGAAGGATATGCATTAAGCAACAGCAAACATATTCAAGGGTAGGAGCTACTTTAATACCCATGCAATCTAACCACACAAAGGGAACATATTCTAAGGGTCCCACTCTGAGCGTCTTTGGGGAGAAACTCTTGTTTTTATACGTACACTATTCCAGGTTCCAAGCAGTGGTGTTGTAATCTGTAGCTGATGTTGAGGGGAAAAAAAATTACATATTTTGTCAGACCAGATGGAAGTCACATTTATTTGATTTAATATAATGTAGACTCTCTTCATCATCCTAAAATAGCTAGATAAGCTACGCAAATGTCTGAAATATTGCTACAATGTTGTCTTGCTATAGACTATGCTTCCTGGTTGACCTTTTCCCTCCTCCTTCCAGGGTGTCTATTATAACTCCATAGTTTAGAATCATTAAACTGTGATTTCACCCATCTTAGCCACTAGAATTTCTTCTTAGTTGTTTTAGGTGCTAATAAGAGCACTGTAAAGAAACAGAGATGATGGAGATGGAAAAATGGAAGCAGTGGAGAGCTCCTCATGTCACCGAAGAAGAAAGCTTGAAAATCCGAACAGGATGTGCAGCGAAAGCACAGTGCAGGGGACATTCAGAGATAACAAATAAAAGTTATACCAGCTATCTTAGCTTTAGCTGCTTTAGAACAGCATTTTTCTCTGGCAGGCATAGCTAATGCAGCCCAACTAGTTCAGCCCAAGCTCAGGTGTACATGTATATACAAATTGCATTGGGCTTTAAAGATAAAACCACAAAAGTCTTGGAGCTGAATGTTAAATCAGGACCAAAGGAAAGGTAAGACTTAATTCTGTGATTCACTGTAACCTTCTGCATGAATTTGTGCAAAATAGGTGCTGGACTTTAAGAACTAGTAGGCTGCTCTGCAAGCACTGGCCATTGCTGTTTTCAGCTGCAGTTGTAACTGATGGAGGCCTTACAAACCCCAACACTTTCCCATCTTTGAGAGCACTCAGACAAGCAGTGCCTTCACAAATCTGACACAGGCAGGGCTGTGCAGAGCAAAATGGTGATGAGCCTTTGGGATCCAGAACCATGGAACAGAACATCTGCCATGGGTTTGCACTATTGCCCTACCCGCACTGTAGGATCTGCTGTGCAGTTCACAGAAGCCATTACCATTGCTTGGCTACAGTTTTGAGCACTCCTGTAATAGCTGCCTCTACACATTTTCTTTTTCAAGCAAGATGTTACTTCTCTTCTCCTGTATCTCAAGCTTTTATCATTTCTCCCACTAGTCCTCCTGCAATCCTTTTTTTTTCCCACAAGGTCAGCTGGCGAACTACACTAGACATGAAACATTTTTATCTGCTTCCTGTAAATCAGTCCAATATTTTCCTCTCCTGTAGTCCTAAGTTGATATAAGGGGAAAATTACTCAGTTTTGAACCATATTAAAACAAAACTCAAAACTAGATGCCCTAAAACCAGGATGATTTTGCAAAATGCAGAGAAGCTGGTTGCTTTCCACAGAGAGAAGGCAATGGACGGAATAATACAGCAGAACATGGCAAGTCTTGTTTTATTTCCACAAATACCTATATTGAACAACTGAGACTTTCTGTAAATTCAGGTGCTGAGCCAACTGAACTTGCACAATACTCTCATTACTAGCCAGTAAACCCACGAAGTGCATAACCTTCAATATGGAAAGGCAGGCCTCATGTTAGCCAAGTGGCAAGCCCAAGAAGTAAAAAGCTCTGTTGGTGCTCCAGACCATAATCCTGTGTTGAAGTCAGGAAAACATATATGAGAAAGCCCCTATGCTCACCCATAGTCAGTTTACTGTGATCTCTTCATTCTACGACATATCGGAGATATCTTTCAACTACCCTCTTGTGTAGAAGCCATGGACTTTTTTTAAAAGAGCATTCAGTCAAAGCACAATGTATGACAGAGAGAAGATACAGTCGTCAAAACATTAAGTTCATATGAATTCTCTTTTTCATTATGGGAAAAACTGTATGGATCTGAACATTGTCCAAACCATGTGACCTGTCTGGACTCAGATCTGAACATTTGAGCTCAGATCTACCTCTCCTTGTGGATCACTTTTACGTTGATGCAAACTACATATGTTATGTATCTGCTTTCTTTTACCCTTTTAAATTGGCTTCTCTGATCAATGGAGCGAAGATACAAGAGAAAATTCATCTGCTGCACATAAACATCCTTCATGGTATTTAAATTCTTTCCCAGATCATACTCTGCATGTGTATGAAGATAAGCCAAGCATAAATTGAAACATAGCTTTGGGAGAACAAATTTGGGGAGAATGGAAATATTACATTTTTTTTACCTTACTTGCTGAAAATGAAGGTTCTTAGTTCAGTTTATGAGGCATAGGACATATTGTTCACAATATAATAATTTATAGTCACAGATCTCAAATTAGAGATAACATTTATTGGGAACTGAAAATACAGAACACTCTCAAAAAATCTTACAATAAAGTAGTTGGGTTGTAACTGCTGTATTCATTCTGTACTTGTCATGCTTTAAAACTGGTACACTTTGGCTCAAGGTCTATTTTGACAAGCTATCCAAACCCAGAATAAAATTATCCATCGTCCAAGGAAAAAAAAAAAAAAAAATTAAAAACCCTTCTTTTTCCCTACCCTGTTAGATGGAGATGATTAGAAATATCAGTAATGCACTGTAATACTCTTTTGAGGTTAGAATAAGGAAAGCACCAACACTGTTCCTTTTACCTGTGCTCTTAACGTGCTGATACTGAAGAGTTTCAAGAAGTGTTTTGATGATTCTTTGCTTAGAGTAAACATGGAGTTAAACACAGTAATGTGTGTACATTATATAATCACTGGTTTGAGAAATTATTGAAGGATTTGCTAAAATGTCTGCAGGTAACACTTAAAAAGATTACAGACTGCTGAAATTCAAATTGAAGTTATTGCAGAGTTCTTTTAAATGTGCAGAGTCACTAACTAACCCAGAACAACATTGCATGTTTACAAACACACATGGATCTTCCATGACTGGAAATAAGTGCTTTTCCTGTAGTTTCTGAAGCAATAATTCACTTGGAGACTTTTCTCCCAAGGCAGTCTACAACTACTTTGTTGCTAATTCCTCTTTCCTCTTCATGAAAAGCAAAGGAAGAAATTTGATAATAAAGGCAGAAAAGCAGCATGTATATGATGAAATATCTGTTCTGTAATTTACTGGTTTTGTAGGGAGAAACAAGGCTCCTACCTTTTACAAGGGAAGTACAAATGACAGCACCGAACTTTGATTCCAAGTTTTTTGTAGATATGGAGAACAGAGGAAGAGTTTAGATGTATTTATTATACAAGTGTTGAAGTTTACTCCACTCGGCATTTACCAGGCAATTTATCCATGTAGACAATCCTTCAGTAGCTGCAGGATGAGTCTCCAGCTTCCAACCATCATGAGTGGATCTATGGAGACCCCAGATGCAACTTTGTTCAGGCTGCAGAATCAGGTGAATCATCACCCTGGAAAGTGTCTTCCAGGTTCTGCTTCATGGCTGCTAACAGCAAGGACTATGGACCTTGCCAAAATATCATGGCTTTAGTTGACTAAGTAAGTTGAAGGACTATCCTTGAGGCAAGCCATGCCGCTTTGGCCAAAAATGGCAGCCATGGCATTTGCCAACATGTTATGTGAAATGTGTTCAGAAAGAAATATAAAATAATCTAAACAGACCATAAAATTAGTCTCAAAGCCTAGACTTCATGGGCTAAGCAATAATGAATACATTCAAAAGAGTGTTGGAAGAATATAAAATAGGCAGACAGATATATTTATAGCGTGAATGACACCACAGGTGTAGATGCCTCAAAAATGTGAACAGACAACTAAGTCTATACATGTGAATGCTCTCTGTGGTTTGTTTCCTTGGCATGTCTTCTAGAATTCGCCTCTTCCTATATTTGTTACTTAGCACATTGCAGATAATTCATCGGCATCAGCTATTTCTCCCCTTAGAAGGCCCTACTATATTAATATGTTTGAAGTAAATAAAAAGCAATCTCCCTAGAGCAGAGAAAAAACAGTTTCTTGCTCCTAAGGAACAAAATTGTTTTTCACATTCCAAGTAGTCTGTTGTCTGCTTTCAAATTGGCAGGCATGAAGTTGAAATCATGTCTAGATGTGTTATGTGAGAACTAGGGGAGTTTGGACACAATTTTTTAGGGGGCAAAAAAACAGACCAAAACAATATTTAAAAGTATCTCAAATAGAGGCTGTCAATATCTGCAACAGTTAACTGCAACAGTTAATTTTGGGACAAGTGTGAAATAAATATCTGATTAATAAATAAGCCCATAGTTTCCCTGCAATATTTTTATGTACTACAGAGAAGCTGTAGAAAAAGTAGTTAAACAGTGGCTTAAAATCACGCTGTTAGGAAACTCAGGCTAGGAGATGTTTTATATCCAGCTTTTTCTTTAATCATACCTTACAACTACGAAGAGGCTACAGTTCCATTTTTTACTGAAAAAAAAAAAAGGGGGGGGGTTGGGGATCTAAAATCAAAGCAAGGGCTAGCCCTGCAAAAATAACTTCATAGCACTTCTTAAAACAATTATTTTTGCAGTTTTACACTATGAATAGTGGACTCAGTCACACTGGTCAGGACACTGGGTGCATGCAGTACAGAAGACTCTAACACTGACCCAGCAATTAATTTTTGAATTGATATTGGCATTATTTGGTTTGTATCATCCACAGCTTCCACCTGACTTTACCAGGGGTGTGGGCCCATTTGTCCATCACTTTCAAGCATCGCTCCTGGGGAATGACGCCGAAGTGGAAGTTCAGGGTTAACAAAATGCATTGCAAATATCTGCTCAAGACCATAAGGTAACTATTTCAGCTCCCCTCTCTCTCTGCTGGTCAAAGGTTCTTGCTAGGCAGTCGTAGATACACCTGTCCTGAATCTAACAGCGTGTCCCACTGCAGCTCTGTACTAATGTAACATGATATTCCCACAAAGAGCCTGTTCTTACCCTTCCTCTTGGGTCATGCTTCTCCTAGATCAACCAACCTAAGAGTCAAGGGGGAGTCACCACTTTACTCAGGTATTGATACTTTCTTATCATTTTAGGGATGCACAGCTGTGCTAAAAATGGTCCTTAGATGAGTGAAAACAATAGACTTAATTCAGCAAACAAGTAAATTTGACATCTGTAAGCAGGTGCTTACACCACAATCACTATGGATGAGGCCCTTCAGCAAATCAGGCAATGGAGGCCCAGCAGGGCATCAAAATGGGGTCAGCCTTGGGTGTCTGGGGTGCATGTATGCATAAATGCATATGTGTGTTGTGGTAAGAGGAAAAGAGTTAGATGAAACACCACCAAGCAATATAAGTGGTTAAAACAACCTCTGCAGATCTTGGGTCAGATGTATTTCATCTGATTTATCTGAGTACATGTATACAGCAAGTAATTTTCTTATTAGTCCTCCAACGTGTTCATGTTCTCTTTGACATTTATTATCTTTTGTGTGTACAGACAAAATTCACAAAGTATGCATTAATAGATGCTGGATAGATGAGTGATGCTGGATAGATGAGTGCATTTCCATATTATGCAGCTTTCCCTCCAATGTTAGCAACTGCAGGGAATTAATTACAAAAAATATGCATAGACTATTCAAATAGAAGAGTGAGTTTATTTCATCTAATTCTGCTTGCTTTTATTAATTGTTTGTTTTGTTCTGGGGGTTTTTTAGAGTACTTGACGGTACAAAGGAAACCAGAGGTCATCATAAATTACTTTCATTTTCATCTACATGGATACAAATTAATAAACAAAGAATTTTTATGTACTTGCTTTTCCAGCTCTCTTTTCTTTCCCACTCTTTGGAGGCCAGTATCAAAGTTTACCTCATTTCTGAGAAAATCCTTTAAAAGTCATCAGCACTAGTAATGGCAATCAACAGTTCCTGACCTGTCAGAAGATTCTTTGCTGTCAGAGGTAGAAATGAAGCTGAGAGTGCTATGTGCCTAACATTAATGTTGTCTAAATGAACATCAGTGCAGACAGATTGAAAAGACAAGAGAGACAGAAGTCTGAAACATTTCAGAAATGTCATCGAACTTAGATAAGGTGGGCAACAGTTAAAGTCTACTGAAGTCTACTAAAGGGACAATCAATGATGGGGTTCAGTGATGTTTGCTTTAAACTTAAATAGGAAAAGTACAGTGGTAAAACATTAACAGTGCAATTTGGTCAAAAATTGATGGCTATGTTTGCACTACTCTGTCGAATTCATTTTAGTTAACAGCAGAAATATCTCATCTTAAAGTAAACACCACGTAGGTCAGATGAAATGTTTCCTGAGAGAGTACGACCGCTACATGGACCACACAAGTCCCGCCAGAAACAGGCCAGTGTGGAAAGGTACAGTATAGGTAGCCAGAATAAAGTGAGATTATTCCTGCACTATTGAAAGTAGTGTGGTGTGTCTTGGTTCAAGATTTACAAGAACAGGATTGTAAAGTTAAAATATTTGACAAGTATTATAGCTTCTAGAAAATCCTGGTCTGTGTCTTCCTGAGAGATGCAGCCAGCATTATTAGACACTTTAGCATATCAAGTTCTTTATATAATTAATTACTTTTATAAGCATCACAATGAGAACTTAATCTCTTTTACACAAAAAAAAAAAAAAAAGTACAATACCCTTTGTGGTTTCAGTCCAAAAACAATTATTGAAAGATCAAGACAAATCTTTCCTGTATTTAGCTTTTTCCAATATAAAAGAAAACATTTCTACTCCGGCTGTGCCAAACCTGGCCTTGGTGCTGGAACAAGATCTCTTCAGGACGTGATCCAAAGGATGGCTCTCAAAATGTGGCAGTATGGCCATTAACTGTTCCCTGCTGGTGTCCATGAGCAGAAAATCCCAGCATGGCACAGGTCTGATATGCTGGTAAGGGTCAGCACATAGGACTGAGGCAGAAGTAGCAACTGTGTGCATGTGTTTTAGATTCTAAAATAACATAAATACTCATAGTAGATAAACCTTTGCAGTTTACAGTTCTGATTCAAGAATAAAATTAGCAATTGCAGCAATTGCACCCTCTTCCTCGAGTAGAAAGGCGAAAGGCCAGAGGCCATCAGGCACCATCATAAGCTTAGGAGTGAAAAGGACCTTCCAAAAGTTATCATCTTCTTTATTATCCTTTTTTCATACATGACAGTGGACAGAAGATAGCACTTGGGTGCTCAAATACTCTCCCAAATACAGGCAAAATTAAATCATGTTCTTTCAAGAAGTAGTCCAGAGCTGGCTGTTGCAGTCCCAGGAAAGGGACTGTGGCATGACGTTGTGTGAGGAGCAGCTTGGTCCTCTGGGGAGGGTGAGAACAGCAACCAGGACTTCCTGGAGATGCCTCCTCCTTGGGGGCTGCCATCATACCACTACCCAGTCCCCTCCACCACACCAGCAGCAGAGACAGCAGAGAGGCCTCCTGGCCACCTTCTAGGACTGGTTCTTCATTCCCACAATGCTTTCGATTATGCAAACCACCACCACTTTCCACTTAAAAATGTTGTAAATCAAAATGAAACAACAGTCTGCATCAAATGAAATTGGTGACGTGTTGTGGTTTTTTTTTTTGATTTTGCAATTAAAAAAAATACTCAAGGATATGTGTTTTGTTTGGTTGTTTTTTATGTTTGTTATGTTTTGGGTTTTTTGTTTGTATTTGTTGGGGGGAGGTTGCTCGTTTTTTCTTCTTTTCTTTGTTCACTTTTTGTTGTTTGTTTGGTTTGTTGTTTAGTTTGGTTTGGTTTTGGTGGTGGTGGTTTTTAATTGCTATAGAGCAAGAGAGTACCTTCTCCCTTTACTTACTTCTTGTACAGTTCTATCAGTATCACCCATTGTATGCACTGGGTAGTTCGCCATTCTGCGGGAAAGAGAGAATCATGTTGTGGTAAGCCAAGAGCATCAGGCTGCCTGACTCTGGTCCTATATAGATTTCTAAAGATTTCTGTGCAAACACCATCATCATCATCTAGGAAATGCCATTTTAGCAGGTTTCTGAACTGGGATCAAACAGTATTGAGTTGCATTTGTTAATTCTTTCACCTGAAAATTGGCTATTATCATCAAGTAGATCCAGTCTGAAAAGGAATTTCTTAAATTCAATTTACAAGGTTTTGTCTCTTAATAATTAGAAGAAACATCTGCAGCTTTTTCCTAGTTACATGTGTCAGCACTCTGATGTGAGGAAAGGAAAAGAAAAAGCAAATAACTGCACATTTAAAACAAAATGAGCTAAACCCCCAGCAGATTATAATAACTTTACTAAAATATTTTGGTGGTGGAAGAATATATTCTTCTGACTCCTGCATGGTTATGTCACGTCCCACTGTACTTGCCAGCTCACATTTCTTCAATTAAAACACTTCACACTTATTGTATACAGTGCCTTTCACCCAAGGATCTCAAGCTATTTTGCAAACACTAATTATGCCTTTCAGCCTTCCACAAAGAATAACGATAGTCCAAAGTCATGAGTTTGTCAGTAAGAGAGAAAAATGTTGTCTTGGTTCCCAGCCTCATGGATTAGAAACTAGTTAAAATTATCATTTTGCATGTTCACTATTTAGACCTTATGGAGGTAATAAGGAAAAGGTTCCTTGAAGATGCCATCACAAACTAATCAATGCCATCACTGGAGAACAGGAAAACATTTCTTAAAAGAACAAAAGATGAATTTTTCGAAGTCAAAACTATTACTACACTGCTCAAATTTAACAAGGAGTGTTTCTATTACTCTAGCCATACATTTTATAAATATTAGAAGCTTAAACATATCAGGATGATTTAGAAAATTAAATTGTTGGTTCATGTTTCTGCCAATATGACACATCAAGTGTTGATAGCAATATGCTATAAAGATGAAACAATACGGATCTCAATTTATACCAAACATCCATCCTGCTGGTTACACTGAAAGTTGTGTCTAAGTTAATGATGGTTAAACATATCTGTGCATTATCTTAAGACTTGCATTCTAAAAAGGATTGTGAACATGACCACTGATGTGAATCACGTGAAAATATTACATATCACTTTTAGTGTATGTCATTTATTCCTCGCAAGCATTAGAGGAAAATAGGCCGGTATCAGAAAACATATAGATTTCTCTTTAAACCCCAGTGATCTTTTTAATTCCTTGACTAAATGGATCAAGTGTAACATCTACCATGTCTCTAATTCCTTAGCTTTAACTTGTTTCTTTCACAGTGCAGCCATCCCCCATCAATTTACAGCAAAACACTTTATCATTATCATGGCTGTCATTTGTGAAAAGTGAAATGGAGTAATTCATAAAAATAAAGTGATTTTTTCCCACCTTTCAATCCAAAATATCATTTCCTTATTGCATTGCAGTTTAAATATGTCAGCTGGTTAGTTCCCCATTAAATCCAATTTGGAAGGCGGAAAATATCCTCAGGAACAGGGACTGCACTTTTCAACAGAGGAGAAGTTTATCTGCTTCAGGTGAGCTCAACATTCACACCAAAACATAGTTACAGAAGGTGAGGAAGGGAGAGTGGTTCTCCAGAAATAACAGCATCCTTAATCCCATGTATAGGAAAACACAGACTAACATTCTTTACATTAATGAACAGCGCCAAAGGCACCTACAACCACAGCTGTCCCCTTGGTGTGGTTGCTGATGCTCTCATGCACTGCGGACTCTGCAGATCTGGTATGCACTGGATAGTTCACCATTCTGCGGGAAAGAGAGAATCATGTTGTGGTAAGCCAAGAGCATCAGGCTGCCTGATTCTGGTCCTCTGCTCCAGTTTCCCAGGCAGCCCATTGTCATCATCATCACTGACCTGGAGCCACTACCTGATCTCCTGCTCAAAACCCTTCATGGCAACACCTTCATCTGTCCATGTTTCCTAGCACACAAGCTATGCCACCTGGCCTTCTGCACCCCATTCTCTAGACACTTCATCACCACAGCACATTGCCAGCAGGTTTCTCTCTTTTCGACATCCACTTTTTTGGGTGAGCAGCTCCCAGGCTGCCCAAACTCTGCCAAACTTTGTAAATATGATGCCAATAGGGCAGGTTCCTGCAACATGCACCTCGAGGGCCAGATGTGGCCTCTTGTATGTATCCCTTCTTAATTATCTGAGAATATATCCTCCAAATGCACTTAAAATACAGTTAAATGGTTAATACAGCAGCATGTTTGTGTTTTCACAATGCGTTGCTAAGGGATGTCACAATTAGAGACTATTATCTAAGCAGTCACTCTGTTTACAAGCAGAAGAGAAAAATGATTGAAGTCTTTCTCCCAACTACCCTAAGTAGATATGGTAAGAAACAACAATGTTATTGTTTGCTTTCAGGACATTAATGTCCCCAGTGTTACTGTTAGGTAGACATTTAAAAGTTAATCTTTGCTGATATTTACCATATCAGTTCCACCAGTGTGGAATTGGTAAATTTTTGTCATGAAATTGCTACTTGTTCTCAGTTAGAGAAACTTTATTTAAAGTCAGTTAAAGTTCTGAACACTTCTGTTTCACATGCAGGTCCCTTCAAAAAGATGTATTGGTTTGCAACCTGAAACATGATGACTTGACGTCAGTACCCAGGCACTTTGCATTCCAAAGCACTCTTTTTTGTGTTTAGGCACCTCATGATGTTGTGCCAAGCCATAGACCAAACATCAGATTTAAGATTAAAAAAGATAATAACACATCAAGTAATTTGGCAATTTTAACATATAAATCTACACACACAATCTGCAGTCCATAATGCAACAATAATCTTCTGATCTTTTGGACTAATTACACAGTATCACAGTATCGCAGTATGTTTGGGATTGGAAGGGACCTCAGAAGATCATCCAGTCCAATCCCCCTGCTGGAGCAGGAACGCCTAGGTGAGGTCGCACAGGAATGTGTCCAGGCGGGCTTTGAATGTCTCCAGGGAAGGAGACTCCACAACCTCCCTGGGTAGCCTGTTCCAGTGCTCTGTTACCCTCACTGAGAAGAAGTTCTTTCTCAAATTTAAGTGGAACCTCTTGTGTTCCAGCTTGATCCCATTGCCCCTTGTCCTATCATTGTTTGCCACTGAGAAGAGCCTGGCTCCATCCTCGTGGCACTCGCCCTTTATATATTTATAAACATTAATAAGGTCACCCCTCAGTCTCCTCTTCTCCAAACTAAAGAGCCCCAGCTCCCTCAGCCTTTCTTCATAAGGGAGATGCTCCACTCCCTTAATCATCTTTGTTGCCCTACGCTGGACCCTCTCCAGCAGTTCCCTGTCCTTCTTGAACTGAGGGGCCCAGAACTGGACACAATATTCCAGATGGGGTCTCACCAGGGCGGAGTAGAGGGGAAGGAGGACCTCTCTCGATCTACTGACCACCCCCCTTGTAATACACCCAAGGATGCCATTGGCCTTCCTGGCCACAAGGGCACAGTGCTGGCTCATGGTCATCCTGTTGTCCACCAGGACCCCCAGGTCCCTTTCCCCTACACTGCTCTCTAATAGGTCATGCCCCAACCTATACTGGAACTTGGGATTGTTCCTGCCCAGATGCAGGACTCTACACTTTCCCTTTTAAATTCCATCAGGTTATCCCCCGCCCAACTCTCCAGCCTGTCCAGGTCCCGCTGGATGGCAGCACAGCCTTCTGGCGTGTCAGCCACTCCTCCCAGCTTAGTGTCATCAGCAAACTTGCCGATAGTACACTCAATTCCCTCGTCTAAATCGTTGATGAATATATTGAATAATATTGGCCCCAGTACTGACCCCTGAGGCACTCCACTAGATACTGGCCTCCAACTGGACTCCGCACCATTGACCACCACTCTCTGGCTTCTCTCTTTAAGCCAGTTTGCAACCCACCTCACTACTCTATTGTCTAGACCACACCTCCTCAATTTAGCTGTGAGGATGCTGTGAGGGACTGTGTCAAAGGCTTTACTGAAGTCAAGGTAGACCACATCCACCACTCTGCCATCATCCATCCACCTTGTTACATTCTCATAAAAGGCTATGAGGTTGGTCAAGCATGACTTACCCTTGGTAAAGCCATGCTGACTGCCCCGAATGACCCTCTTATCCCTGATGTGCCTTGAGATGACACCAAGGATAAGCTGTTCCATTACTTTCCCAGGGACAGAGGTGAGGCTGACCGGTCTATAATTACCTGGGTCCTCCTTCTTGCCCTTTTTAAAGACTGGAGTGACATTTGCTTTCCTCCAATCCTCGGGCACCTCTCCCGTTTCCCAAGACTTGGCAAAAATGATGGATAGCGGTCTAGCAATGACTTCAGCCAGCTCCCTCAGCACTAAAGGCAAAGGTTTTAGCTACAGATGAGAACAACAGAGAACACAGTTCAGAGGGATTAATGAACTTATTGTTTCATACATGTAGAATCTATGTAGAAGATCTTTGTTACATGCCAAAATATCAATTAGTGATTTTCCTTTCCACCAGGTCCTCTTTTCCTTCCCTTTATTGTACATAACACTTTCCCATGTTCTCACAAGGTTTTTGTCTCAGGAGGTCGAGAGAGAGGGTGGAGTACTCTGTGCAAGGAGACATTTGAGCTGTGCATTGCGTGTACAACTCGCTAGCCAGCTGGTAGCATATAAACATCTGAGGCCATATTCAGTCCATGCATACACGATCTTGGAGCATTATCTAAAGCCTTTTTACTGACACCAGGGGCACTGAACTAAAGCAAGTGTAATATGTGTATATAAACCTCTGCCATTCACATTTTGACCAGATTTGATTCATCAAGGCACATGCCCTCCCAAGTGTCACCCAATAATCTGGAAGCCAAGTGAAGAAAAAGCATAATTAAACATACTTCATGCAAAGCTGATTAGGTAATTTTCACTTGGATCTTCAGGAGGGAAAAATAGTGTTTGCCGACTAATCTGCATTGTGTACTTTACAAACAAAACCTCTAACAGACTTCTCATTTTATAGAAGAATAGATAATACTGGCCAACAAGGTTGCTCTCTTGAGAAAAGGAGCACTGACTAAATGAATGTTTTCTTACACCATGAAGGCACAAGGTACACAGGGAACACATGAGATCTTTAACCTTCCCTCCTGGACAATGACTGAAAAAAATCATCTGGGACCTCAGTTTATAATAAACAACTCCTCCATATTACACTGCATCTAGCAATACAACACATACACTGCTGCTGCTGCTCTGAAATGTCATTATTGGTTACAAGCCCAAATCCCTCTGTGGGACCTGACCATCTGGTATGGAGAACAGGACACAGTTTGATGTACTATGTTATCTATGGACAGGAAAGTAAAACCAGTAACAGCTGAATGAAGCAGTGCCTAAAACATAAAATGCCTATAAAGAAGAGATGTGCCACTTGTTCTTCTAT
The DNA here is from genome assembly GCF_037038585.1 of Patagioenas fasciata. NCBI lineage: Eukaryota > Metazoa > Chordata > Aves > Columbiformes > Columbidae > Patagioenas > Patagioenas fasciata. The sequence continues at coordinate 14,724,482 of NC_092521.1, forward strand.
TTCATCACCTCATAATTGCAAGGCAGAGATTCTTGCCCAGATCCTCAGAAGGAATCTGTGACATCTTTTAGTATTTTTACCGTATCTCTATGTCCAAGTTTTTCAGTTCCCAGACTATTATTCAAATCCTTTGATTTGCAACTGGCACTTTCAAAGGGCACATCCTCTTCCAGAGCTACTATAAACCCATGAAGCCAAGGGAGGTAAACAATAAACTAAAGAAGTTTCAAGCAAAATTGATAACTGCTTCATTTAGATTTTTGGGGAAGGGGGGAGGAGGTAATGATACAGCTGAGAGTGCTGAGTTGTTTTTATAGCTTAAATTGTGCATTTTAAAAGTTACTTTGGCACAGCCATCTTTAACAGACTAGTAGCTTTTTACAGACAAATAGGAAAATTTAGAATAATGTTAGAATAATAACCAATTAAATTGCTCACTTGGAAGAAGAAATGTTGACTTGAAGCAGTCTCTTCATGTAAGGAGCAAGAAATCAGATTTCCCTGACACCTTTTCAAGTATACTTCTGTACACTGTTTCCAGCTCAGCTAAAGCCAAAATTGTAAAACCAGGAAAGTGTTATCCAGTGCAAAGCCAAGATAATCGGATATGGAAATACATCCAAATTTTGTTATTATTGTGAAACTGAAAATATTAAATATTATGAAGTTTAACCATCATTAATTTGCATCATGCAACACCAGGATAAAATACACAGTTGATCCATTTGGAACAAAGAAACAATATTTTCCTTCTCATCTTTTCTTCATTGGGTTTGAATTAATTCTGCTTTGTTCTTGGTCCATATCCAAGCTGAACTAGGACTTTAGCTCATTTGGGTTTTTTGCTTCGTTATTTTAATCGGACAATAACATGTTAGAGTTCATTGCTCAGCTATATTGCTATATGTAAAACCCATCACAGACCCTGTGACATGGTATTTCTGAGTACTATCATAGGCCTCCTTTAAACAGGGTACAAATGTATCCTGTACATCAGCCCCCTGTAAACTTTTTTACTAGAGAACAGCATTCATTGGCTTGTTTTAGGCATTACACAAACAGCTTTTGTAATGTCTTTCCAACCTCTCTTTCAAATTTTCCCTTTCTAGTCCTGCCTTTTGCCACAGGAAAAGGGCAAGAAATGCTTGGAGGTCCCTGTCAGCTGAGGGAGCTGCCCAGGATCCCCCAACCCCTGTGGGACTCCAGCCTCTCCTCAGCCCCAGGAAACCCTCGGAAGGCATAAACACACAAAGTCTGTGTTTTTTTGGCACTGATAGTAACAACAGTGAAGGATTGGTAACACTGAGTATGCACTTTTTTTGTGTAGGCTGTCACAGAGGGAAAAGAGCCCTTGCTTGATCACTATTGTGCTTACTTGACATTTTTTCTCCATTTTATTTGTTTTTTAACATTCATTCATTTAACCAACTTAATAAAATAAGGCTACAGGCCAAGGATTTTTATTTCAAATGTAGAAGTTGTAGAAAAATAAGGCAACAGTGCTAGGTGCACACTTCCCCCCCTGCATAGTGTAATCAAATTAGATAGCAGACAGTAGAGGGGAAAGGCAAGTTTATTATCTCTGCATGATTCCACTGCACACTTGAGAGTCTCCAAATTTAGTTTAGACTCATCTGAAGTCTGTCACCTGTGTGATATCTGCCTTTTGTTCAATTATGTCAGCTCTTTTCAATCTTGATTTTTTATTCATAGTATCACAGGATCATTTAAGTTGGAAAAGACCATTAAGGTCATTGAGCCCAACTTACAACTTCCTGATGATGCATTATCCATGTATTCAGATCAAGACAAGCTGTTATTCTTAGAAGGTATGTTGTAGGTCAAACAGAAATTATCATGCATTAAACTGGTTTTTCTTGGCCTTTGCTACAGAAGTCAGATTAAAGGAAAGTAAGTATGATTACCATATGTCTAAATTTTCCAAATACATTATATTTTCAACCTAGAATTTAAGTAAAATCCTATTTGGAATTAAAGGATTTGAGACATTTTCCTGGAAGTCTCTACTGCACATATGCAGAGGGCAGCATGCGTGTTGTTCCAATGACTTGTGCATGCCAGGTAAACCCAAAAGTCCCTGTTGAAGTCTGACTATGCAGCCCCAGGTCAGCAGCACTTTTTTTATACAGCCATTCCCAGATGTGTTATGTTCACCACATATGTGCACATCTGCTGTAAAATGCATATTTCTGCCTAGGAAATCCCAGCCAAAGTTACGGAAACCCTTATCATAACAGCCATTCCTACCTTAGGGTAACTGACATTTTTAAATTCAGTCCTGCCCTTTAAGGAGAAACTTTCCTGAGACAGCAAAACGAGCTGTTAGCCATGGGCAAGGGAATACATGGAGATACTTCACGAACCGAGCAGGAATTTGAAGGACAGCAGGATGTCATTTATATAAGCATAAGCTAGGGAAGTGAGATAACGATAATGCTTAACAGGTTAAAAAAACAGTGAATCAAACAAAGAAACCACCAACAAAACCACCAAAAAACACTTTCCAGTCCCTTGCTCAGCAGACCACATTTCATTTAATCTTCTTATTGATGAATCTTTAACCTGGTTTCATTTCTTCCCAGTTGGCCCCAATCAGGAGAGTGAAGAGCTCTAAAGAACAGGTGAGGGTACTCAGCTCTGTTTCTCCAGAGCAAGTAGACATAGCTGTCTGACTGGGCCTTCTTGTTTGCCTTTTTTTTTTTTTTTTAAATATATTTTCAAGTTCTTCATTCCAGCTGTGCCTGAAAGTGGATGGGACAGTTTAGTCTCATTGAAGCCAAGTTCATGTGTGGTATCCACTCCTACTTTCTCTTCTCAAAATGGGAAGATGGCCAAGGGACATCCAATCAGTAGGAAAATGATCTTCAGGGATGCTTGAGTGAGGATCCGTCAAAGTAAAGAGCCAACACAGCTGGAAAAAATAGGAGTGAGCAAGACCTCACCAAAAGCCAGATGTTCCATGCACATTTTCCTTCGTATTTTTTTTAAATTATAATTTTTTAGCAATAACAGAAAAGTATGTTATTTTTTTCTTAAAACACAGTCAGGAAAGGAGGTTGCTTACAAGTTTAAGTTAATATGTTTTATTGTTCTAATTACTTTGAAATAAGTTTAGATATAAAATGTTATTGGTTGGAGAAGAAACATATGCTTCTTGGTCCAGCAATGCTCAATGCAGTGTTAGATTTGTTTTCTCTTCTACGTACTTTCACAAGATGCATGCTGGTTTTGGATTTGTTGCATTGTAGAGTTAAATTTATACGAACGGATTTAGTAGACAAAACAGAGACCCTTTAGAAAAAAAATGTTTTCTTGAAGATTTTGATGGAAGAAGAGATATAAAATGATGGGAAAGGGTGTAGCTGAAGAATAAGTGGTCTATAGGGAATGTTTCCCTGCAGAACTTAAAAGCTCAGTAAATCCAGCACTGAACTAATGTACAAGGGATTGTGACTGAAGCAATGCCAAAAGGAAGAAGAAAAGAGGATCAAATGTCAAAAAAAGCCAGAGTCGTATTGAAGAAGTCAGTCTGGGGGTAGAATGGTAAAAGAACTTGGAAGCAAGAGATTCATTGTTCAGGCCAGATGTCTCGGTGTCTCTGTACAGGTGTGACTAATATTTCCCCTGATACACAACAAACTTGAGGAGAAAAAGCACTCAACAGGGATTCGAGAGATCAGCTCTTGGATCCGTTATTGATTTTTTTCTGTGTACAGCAAGTCGTGATCCTCCCTCTTCGCATCAGTCTCAACTGCGAGCTGTCCTAGAAAGACAGAGTGTCCTGTTGTGTTGCAGCTATTGGGCTATTGTAATGATGAGATGTTTTCAGAAGCATGGCAAAACTGAAGATTTTCCTTAACAGTTCTAGTCAGCAAAATTTGATAAACTTTGCACTTTTTCAGTCAAGAAACCAGCATATAACAGCAAGTGAGAGCTATTGTAAAAGGAGGAGTGTCACTATATTAGCGATGACAAAATTATTACTAGATTAGACAAAAGATACAATACAGAGAAAACAGTCAAAACACAGAACAAGATCTGCTTATGAGCAAAACAGCTAATTACAAGTTCTTCCGATAGTCACACTATGAAGCCCAAGGCCAGATTTAGACCTTTGTCGAGTCATGGGAAACTCTAAACCTCTCTGATATAACCTGTAAACAAATAGTCTTAGTGATGTGCTATTGTTGGTGTTCCATTTCATCGGGAGATTAAAAAAAAAAAAAGGAAGAGGAAGAGAAATATGTTAAGTATTTTTTGGCAATTGATTTTTGATACAAAACTGGATCTGCCTCATCCACATGGCTATATGTAAGTTGCTTGTTATGAGAAATTACTAGTGACAATAGTAACTGAAGATTGTAGAGGAAAATGCTGGGGGAAAGCAAAAAACAGTTTTGAAAGCCAGAAAATATAATCCGAAAGGAGCATAGACTGAGTTCAGCCACCTCAGGCCAAGTTTGCTTATTCAGAGAATGGATTGAAATTTTCACAAATGAAAACCAGGAATTTTTGCTAAAATCTGCGGGTGACACTTCCAAGTTTTGTATCAACACAGACATGACAAATATCACACCAAAACCTGGTTGAGAATGGGAAACACAGATAGGGACTGAAATCAAACCAATCAGCACAGAACATATCCATTGGAAAGAGTTGAAGATGAGGAACTGTGTACAGCTTTTTATGACTAGATAATGATGAGCTGGTGGGGCACTGCTGTGGAAATGCGATGCAACCCTAGGATGAATGGAGGAACTATTTTGGTCACACATAGGGGATCATTTTAAAAGTAGTTAAATTGCTGAAATGTCATTTAGGAGACTAGAGGTAACTATCATTCTCTTATTTTAAGATTTAGTGAAAAACAAAAGCAGAAGCAGGAACTTGAGTGATATAGGGAACATATAGCTTGCACGGCAAGGAGCAGCTAAAGAGCTTAGCCAGTTTGTTCTTATAAATGAAAGGCCCAATCTACCTTGAGTTAAAAGTTTTCGTACCCCTGAGGTGAAAACACTGACTTGTATTAAAAGTAGTTTCTGTTTAAGAACAAGGACATACAGACTAGTAGAGAACTTGCAGAGATAATATTTTGTTTAGAAATCAGAAGAATTAGAAGTTAGTAGGTGGTTCTCAACAGTTAGAAAAGGGAATTTTTAGCAAGCTAGTAAAGCAGTCATAGTAAAAATAAATATGAATAGTTATAATATGTATGTTATCTTCCTTTAAGACAGGATTAGTTACATTTATCAAATGGAATTGAGGATGGCAGGGACTAGAGAAGAGAATCTGGGAGATCCCATTACACATTATCTTCCAACTCCCTGCAACAGCTCCTTTGTGCTCCAGGAAACGTTCCACTATCATTTTATCTTCCAGGTTGTCCAACTCTTAAATTATAATTGGCTTATTTTCAAGATTTTTATAGCTCTTTCCTCAGGATGTACAATTACCCTTCCGAGTTGTCCACCTTGAGATCTTCATAGTCCTCCCACTTTGGCTGAACATTTCCAACTCTGACCTCTCCTCCTTTTAATCCACTCACCAAAGATAAGGAGCTTCTTCGTCCTTCCCCTGAGGCATTTTTTGTGGATAAGGTCTTTTTTTTTTTTCCCCCTCATCTTCTCTCAGACTAAGCTCCTGAAGAATCACCCACTCACTCTACACCTTTCATCCATCCCAGGAAAGCTAGGTCCTCCAAAAAGCTTATTTGGGCCAACAGGGGAAAGGGGAGTCTTGAAGGTTGCTGCTACTTTTGAAAAGTATATTTTCCTCTGGGAATAATTTCCTTTTTCACAAGACTGCACTTTTTGCTCCAAAGATTCTCCCAAAATAAGCAGTTTGGGGCCTTCATGTGTCCTTCTATAACACATGGAATGGAAATCATTGGTGTTGCAGACCTTCACTAACTTTAGAGAACCAGTATCTTATTATGGCACATGCTTCATTTTGTGTTAATGTTTGAGTGTAATACTCCCTGAAAAATAAACCTTTTTGGTTTCAGCCTCTGAAAACAGAAATGAATTCAATCACAAAAAACATTTTATCCTTCATTTCCTGGTAAACACTTTTGGCAGAATCTAAGTGGCAATCCTACAGAAAGAGTGATATGGTAAACTTAGAGTTTGGGGTAGTGTTCATTTTAATTAAGACTGGTTATTTGTAGTAGCTAGAGTTTATTTTCTAGGGTAACACATAATTAAAACTGTAAGTTTAGAAAGCTTTTTTTTTCATACATACAGCAAGTTGCATACAGTCTTACAAGAGTTCTGACATTATTCTGATCCTAGTGCTCTCCCTTACCCCAAAAAAAGTATTGTACATTGTGGGTATTCTAAGATCCCAGGCAAAAGAACAGAAAAAAATAAAGTTCTGCTTGTAAAAAACTGAGGAAGAGCAGCGACTCCTCTCCTGCTTCAAGGAATAAAATGACTTTCCAAGGACTGACTGCAGCTCTAACAGGGATGGAGAGTTTGTACAGGTCATGGTTTCAGGTGTGCTGTACTGCATGCACAATCTTGTAGATATTTGTCAGAAGTCTTCAGCATGCTCTTGCATAGTCCAGCCCTTTGGTTAGACATTTTATGTAATGAGGGGAATTACTGTATTTATAAAGACTGCTTTTGGCCTTACAATCAATGTTTCTGGCCAATCGCTCCAAACCTTGTTTCTTTAAAACTTCTCAATCCTGTTAGTGTTGCTGCCTTTTCATTACACTTCTGTCACCAGAGTTTCATGAAACACTGTTATCTCTCTGTGCTGTTTCTAAACTTTGTGGTTTAATCACAAGCTGTAAAAAGCTAATCATCCTCTAGAGTAAGAAAGAACAAGATAATAGCATCAGCTTCACACCAGTAGGTAGAGCATGACACATGGACCATTTGCTTCATCCTGTGTAGGTTGGGACCTTGAGAAAGTCAGCTCATTTCTCTGGAGTTCAGTGTTCCTATGCTAAAAAACAAGCATAATGATACCCATAATGATACTACATTTCCAAGGCCTGTTGGAGAAAAAGGAGTGTTGTGTAAGATGTTATTGCATACGGTTGTAAAAATGTTCATATTTTATTGGTACAACCAGTGTCAAATCAACCATCCTGTAAGGATGTAAGAGTAGTGTAACTACTCTGTAAAAATACAGAGGACACAAAGGACTTCATCTCTTGCTTACGTAGCAGATATAAGACTTAAAGTTGCTGTTTAAAGGAGAAAATAAATCTTCCCCTCGAGGGGACAGGGTGAAAAGTGGATGAGGAAGGGAAGGAATCAGTGGAGTCTTTAGCAAACATGACAGCTTTACTAGATACAAGTAAATAATGCAGGTTAAAGAGAGGTAAATAAGGGATCTGTAGCACCCAGCATAATTGTTTCTGGAGTACCTGCAATTTCTCTTTGCTGGAAAATACGCAATATGATAAAACTCTACTGATACACCACTCCTGTGCAGTTTGGCTTCCAGCTCTTGAAGGCTTTGACATTTCACGGTTGCCCGATATAAGCACTTGCAATATTAACTTTCACCAAACACCAAACACTGAGAATTCATGGATTAGTCTCAAATATGTCCCTCATGGAGGCTATTCTCAAATATAAGATCTAGAAAACTCCTTTGAAGATAAAAACATCTCACAGGCAGGCCTGGTGGCAAGCTGGATTTGATCCTATGAGGACTTCTATAGTCCTAAGCTCCAGTGGAAAAAGAGGTAAATTTTAAACACTGAACAATATTTTCAAAAGTGTGCAGAACCGGATGGTGATAGATGGCTTTTCAAGATGGCTGAGCGTATTTTCAAGAAAACATAGCACAAGATACTGTATATCACATCATGATATAGATGTTTAGATGTGCCTCTGATGTGTTTTTTTTTCAAATTGAAGTGTCATTAGCTTCATTAGTAGAGACAGAGAATGAAAATAATTCTATTCAATCAATGCACACACCTGGATTATCTGTGTATTATCACTTTTAACAACCAAGGCCACCCTAACACCTCCAATTACCCTGGTATAATTCTGAAATCTCAGACTGGCTTTTCCAGAAAGGTGCTATACCCCAGTCACTGGGGTATCACTTTTAAAAGATTTTTTTGGTGTGTTTTTTGTTTTGTTGTTGTTGTTAGAAACAAACAAACAAACAAACATGAACAAGTAGGTTTTTAATATATACTCATAAATCTTGATGCTCAATTGGGCAAGATCTCTAGGATTTCTGAAAGGACTGACAGACTCCTACATTAACAAATCTAGCACTGAACTGTTTCATTCAATAATACAATATATTCATACACTAGTATTCTGAAAATCAGGTCATCTGGCACTACACATAAGTGAGTATAAGATATCTCCAAATATATCTGAAATGGTATAGAGATTTTTTTACCATAGAAAAATTTTAGAGGTATCGTTAAAATGACAAAACATTTTAGTGTAGACAAGACAAATGTTTTCATTCTTACGAGGTACTTTTAACGCAATGTGACATATGTGGGTAACACAATATTTCCAGACTGCAAATCCCTGACTCACTGAATGGAGCACAACCCCATGGGTTGGCTCGCTCATTCAGCTATACAATTCTTCTTTCCAGCACTGAAAGCTGTCATTTACCGTACAGATTTGGCTCTCTTCAGTGTGATCATACAAGTGTCTGAATCATCACTAGAATGCCTGGAATCTCTGGCAGGAAGAGCTGCTGGTGATTCCCTTAGAAACCTCTCCTGGGATGGTTAAGTGACCGCAAATTATGAGAGAGAGGGCAAAGACAGATTTTTCTTTGAATGCTGGTGCTTCCTGGTGCATGTTTGGGGACATGTTAGTCTATTGCAAAGAGAGTCCCCACTGCTCTGATAAAATTGGTGCTTTAAGCAATGGGAAAAGAAAACATCTCATGCAAACAGCAAGCTTAATACTTGAATATAAGTCTGTTCCATAATCTAAGCTCAGCATCTCAACAAATTTGTGCAAGATCCAAGGTGCTTTGTTGCCCGTAGATGATCCGGGGCACAACTGAACTATGAGAATTGATCTACAAAAGTCACACCTGAGAGCTTGGACCTTAAACCTTCCCTGGTAACCTTTCTGGTGCTAAAAGTTATACTGCGGTAAATTCCCAGAGATGCCATCATCTTAGTAAATGCTGCTGTCTGGGAACATTTGGGTTACACAAACTCATTCGATTCCCAAATCACTGCATTTTTCAGATCCTGTGTCCTGCACACCAGGAGCTCAACTTTGCACTCAAGAGGTGTCAGGAAGTCCTAAGAAACATTTTACCATGTTGTGACATAGATTGGGTTTTTTTTTCCTATTTTCATGGGACAGCAGCAGCCCTTTCAGCATAACAGTGTAAAAAGCAACAGTCATTGTTGGCTGCAAGTGTTCCTATTAGCCATGGAACTGCTAATTAGCTTTAACTGCCAGCAGAAGCTCAGCTGGAGGAGCGGGGGGGCGGGGTTGTCACCAAAATTTACATTTAGAGTTAGTCATTGTAGCTGGTTTTTGCCCTCTGTTACCCTGGAGGAATCAAGGTCTTCCAGCAATTATGCCTGACCTGAGTTGTTTTTTAATTTAGACATGCTGATGTGGGGAAAATTGCATGAAGAAACATGAGCCAAAATCAGGCAACGCTTTCAAAAGCTGGAAAAACACTGTTCCAGAGCATTTGGTGTGGGATTGTAAATTCCATCACCAAAGCGACACTGATGTAGCAGTGCTAAGGTTATTATATCCAAATCCCTTTATGAATCTGATTTATGTGCCAAAACATTGTCAGAAACAATAAAACAGGACATTCCTCAGTTAAAGGGAGAGAATTCTGGGATTTCAGCTTACTCTATGCAAAAGACCCTCTAGTCCTCACAGAAAAGGCAACCATGAGCCAGCACTGTGCCCTTGTGGCCAGGAAGACCAATGGCATCCTGGGGTGTATTAGAAGGGAGGTGGTTAGTAGGTCGAGAGAGGTTCTCCTTGCCCTCTACTCTGCCCTGGTGAGACCACACCTGGAATACTGTGTCCAGTTCTGGGCCCCTCAGTTCCAGAAGGACAGGGAACTGCTGGAGAGAGTCCAGCACAGGGCAACAAAGATGATGAAGGGAGTGGAGCATCTCCCGTGTGAGGAAAGGCTGAGGAAGCTGGGTCTCTTTAGCTTGGAGAAGAGCAGACTGAGGGGTGACCTCATTAATGTTTACAGATATATAAAGGGTGAGTGTCAGGAGGATGGAGCCAGGCTCTTCTTGGTGACAACCAATGATAGGACAAGGGGTAATGGGTACAAACTGGGACACAGAAGGTTCCACTTAAATTTGAGAAGAAACTTCTTCTCAGTGAGGGTGACAGACACTGGAACAGGCTGCCCAGGAAGGTTGTGAAGTCTCCTACTCTGGAGGCACTCAAGACCTGCCTAGACATCTTCCTGTGTAACCTCATCCAGGTGTTCCTGCTCTGGCAGAGGGATTGGACTGGATGATCTTTTGAGGTCCCTTCCAATCCCTAACATTCTGTGATTCTGTGAGTCTTTCAGGCAATCTGGTGTTAATGACCAAAGCATTTCACTATTTAAAGAGGACAACCGTAACTGGATCACAATTAAGTAAAAATAGCCATTTGCTACATCAGATCAATTCAGAGGTTACCATTTATCATTTTAAACTACAATTATCAATTTATAATGGAAAGTCAAAAATGTCTGTTACCACATGGTAGTATGTCTTTCACAGAGGATATATTTTTATAATTATTTTATTATGTAACAATAAAACTTGACCAGAGTATAACATTCATGTAATAGAATATATCACATAGCACTTTATCAATATTATTTAAAATTCGTAATTTTCCTTGTTCTTCTTAATGTTCATTTTATCATAAGCAAGGTCAAGTTTCAAATAAAATTACTAATAGAGGAAGAAAGTTGTGCTGAGGGTTATTTTTGGCTAATATTTGAGCAGAGACATCAGGATATGTTTGTCCTAATTTCCCAAGTAAAGCTTTAGTGGGTCATAATAATGAGGTTTATTACTGCAGGATTCAGTTGTGCACAGGGAACCTCAGATGCCTCAGCTACAGCTGAGACCCTAATTGGGCTACATGCACAAATCAGGCTTCAGAAAGCTCCAAGTATAAAAATGGGAATTTATATGCCATTTATATTTCTTTCCTCTACCATCTGCTCAACCTTCACATCATCCAGGTTCATTCGCTCTCTTGGCCCAGATTTAAAAGGTGCAGGTGTTATTTTCAGCTACTTCTGGCAATGAATATCACTACCCTTTTCCCCACTCCTTGTCTATAAAAGATTTTATACTTTCTAGGTTTTTGACCTCTACATTTTCTCTTGGGAAAGTTTCTGTCCCAACAGGAGCACTGGTGCAGAAATAACCTAGGATTGCTAATATTGGTGTTCAGCTATACAGCCCAGGGGTGGCTATTTCTACTAACATGAAATTGTATTGGAAAAGCCTCTTTATAGTAATAAAGACTTCTTGTAGATTCAGTAGCCTCTGATAAATGGTATGAAATGGTATGAAATGTATTAATACTACTCATACTTAAACCTGAAGTAGAAAACTAGAAAACATACTAAAGGAACACATCTCTCAGATCTGGGGAGGCAGGATTTATTGGATATTCATTAGATTTGTTGATATTTTTCCCGTATTTGGATTCAAACTGTAGGTTCTTTTGAATTTTACATTTTTTTTTGAGTCCTGTGCGATTCACCAGTTTTGACACAAAGTGAAGCAGTGAACTGCATTGTGCTATGAAACGTGCTTGTGATAATTGCATTCCACTTCAGTGTTCCCAAACTAAAGTTCCACTTGTAAATGATTTCCTGAAAAAAAGAAAAAAAAAAACAAACAAAAAAAAAAAACAACACCAAACCAAAACCAAACAACAATACAGTCTCATTCAAACATGGGATGCACACACCAGTGGTCACTTGAGTTTCTTTCTTATCCAAAACAATTTCCCCAGAGGCAATTTCACAAAAGAGTCAACAGACATAAATCATGAATGTGTAATCATAGAACCGTAACTCTCTGTCTTGCAGCTTTGAGAGCATTAATCTCTCTGAGTCACAACCAAACAGTCCTGGAGGAGCGCCAAGAACGCAACCTTGAATCATGACCTAAGATCACTTTTTCCCTTTTCCTTGACTTTTCTTCTCTCAATGAAAAATGCTGCAAAAACTCCACACTTCAGCAGAAATTTGGGAAAAATGCTGTTAACTTTTTTTGTTCCTGGTGCCTTTTTCTTCCTCTGTTAAAGGGAAAACAAATAAATAAATAGGATAATAAATAAAGCAACTTTAAACCAATTTACAAACTTGGACAACTTCTGTCATTCAAAACATGAAAATAGTTCTCACCACTAAGGAGAACATACATATCAGCTTTTAATACATATCTGGACAGGATAAAAGACAAAAGGAAATAGTTTTTGTCCTATTATTTTGCAACAAATAAAAAAAAAAAATTAAAAAAAAAAAAACAAAAAAACCACCATGTAATATTTGCCAGCCTCCAAACAATGTTTTCTGCTGTTTGTGAAACATTCTATCCTTACTTCTTGTTTTCTAGAATTTTATGCTTAACATCTGCCATTAGGAACAGGCAGCCTTATTAACTTATTATATGTTATTGTTTCTCCACATGAAGCAGATGATCTTGAACGTCATCAGAAGAGTATTGTGCATGGACAGCAGCGATCCACCTCTGTGTGAATTCAACCTTGAACAAAGGAAAACAGAATAATACAAAATGACATGATGCAAGGTATCAAAAAGACTCTGAGACGCAGTTTATAGACAAAGAGAAATCTATTAGATCAACCATTACAGCCACTGAAAATTTACATAAATTTTTGATGCCCAGACTGTGAGGTCTGAATGGAAGCAATTCTCCAACTCAAAAATAATTTTTCTGAGATGATTAATTGAACCTATATCAACCAGAGAGAAAGATAATATGCAATTGAGCCTATACCTTGATAAGTCCACCATTTTTAGTATTTTTAGTACAGTTATGAAATCTAGGTTGGAGATTTATCCTTCAGCCTGTTTTATAAGATCAATATATCCTGTGAATATAAGGATTCAGATATCAGAGACAGGATAGGTGTTTTTAAGAAATATTTCCCCACTTTATTATGACAATTTGTAGCTTTTTTTTGATTGTTTGGGTGACATAATTCTGGAGAACTGAAGTTGCTCATTTTTAACCAAGTGGTTTCCATAAGGTAATTGCATGGCCCGGACAAAATACATCACATTCAAGAAAGACTATGCACAGATCCTGGTAGTCCTCTTGTTTTCAGTGTCCACTGTGATGACTGTGAAGGTGTCTTGGAAATTTATACATTATTGCTCAGGCAATGTCTAGATCTATACTGTGTAGACATTAAATCTATGGATGTTTACTTCAGATGGCCAGTTTCCTGATTCCACAGTCCTACTCATTATTGAAATTCCCTGTTGCAGAACTCATAATACTATGATGCATCTTTAGGCATCCATTAGATAGAGAACATTTTTTTTTATGTTAGGTGTTAAAACCTCAACTTTTGCCATATACTATGATAGGATATGTCTGTGACATGGTTACAGGACTAATAAATAATAAAAACAACATGCAATAAATAAAATAGACATATGTAGTTGCAAATGCATGCTTTGTAGTTTAGGGACTGTTCCTCCTTGTTACCACTGTTCTTTCCAAAGGTTAGATACTTTGCAAGGAAATAATTAGTAACAGTGTAAATGGTTGATGGTAGAACTGCTGCAGAGCACTTCCCCACTTAAAAATACGTAGTTTCCCTGAGCACCTTTGGTGGGTTTAGAGGCATGTTACTAAGATTATTTTGGCTCAGGTAATTTGGACCCTTATTGTTGAGCTGTTGTGTTTAAAAGCTATACAGAAAGCATGTAATGTGTGTGATTAAACTCAAATATATATTATATGGAAGAAAATGTAAAAATTTGTGCACTTTCTGAAAAATGTACTTTTGTGAACCAACACTCAAACAAGGGAAGAATGAAGTGTCCTGGAAATGAATGGGCATACAGGAACTTAAAAGTGGTTTAGGCTTTTTCTTTCTGAAGTGATTAAACATTACATATAATTTAGCATTACTCATAATCGTGGTTAGCTATAGCAGCTAAAATATTTTCCTCTCAATACTTCAAACTAAACACACTATATTCTCTGCTCTTACCTTATTAAGATAATTTTTGTCCAGAAAATTGACCATGCAAGTAAATAATGAACACAAGAACCAAATGACTGTAGCATACAGAGTTATTATGGGACAGCTTGGGAAATTATCACAGTCAAAGGAAACTCCACCTCCTGAAGAACATAAAATGTGATGTAAAGAATATTAGGGCACTGACACCTAGAAGCATAATGCACAAAGACCTCGCTTATGTTCTAGGTAACTGAAAAGCAAGAGGCATCTAAAATTTTCCCTTCAAAACTGCATGGGCATTTAGCATATTTAACACAAAACCCCATATCCACAGACAACCCTTTCTGTCATGCAGAGAGATTTTGCTCACCTTTTGTATGTACCAGTTTCAGTCAGCAACCATGACACCTTGGCAATACATTTTTTTGGTGTTCAGAATTCACTGTTTCTCTCTCAAAAACAATTGTGTTGACCCCTGAGTGGACGGTAAGCCTGGGGTTAGGCATGTCCCATACTCTTTCTTAAATCTGTGCCTGTGCAAAGAAGGGACTTTGGCTTGAGAATACGATTCTTTTCTAATGGATTATTTACCAAAATGCACTCCACTGAAAGATGGGATACTTTGGTTTGAATAAACTCTGATAAAGTCCCAGACATTAAGCAGTATTCAAAAGACCTTGGAGTAATGATAGTGGGTATTGAGGTGACTTATGGAGATCATAGTGAGTTCCCTGCATCTCCTCTGTACTCACAACACTTGGTGCAAATACTTTGGAAAAACTCCCAATGAGATACATCGATGTTCCTGCATCTTGTCAGATGAGGGATTTTAGCCAGACAGCTCCATTACCTGTTACTTCATCTTTGATATATGTTCCCACATGCCAAAGGCACTTCCAAATACATGTGATCCTTTAGGCAGCCTGTAAAAAGATGCCTGACACAGAGGAAAGCATGTCTCAGAGCCACGAGACCTGTTGTTGCTGTGGAGCAACCTTTGAGGAGGTTCTGCCATCAAAAGCAGCAGTTGAAGAAATAGGACAGCTAGCAAATATGACACAGACAGGGCTAAAGGTCATAGAATCATAGAATCATTTTGATTGGAAGAGATCCTCAAGATCATTGAGTCCAACCATAACCTAACTCTAGCACTAAACCATGCCCCTAAGAACCTCATATAAGTGTCTTTTAAACACCTCCAGGGATAGTGACTCAACCACTTCCCTGGGCAGCCTGTTCCAAAGCCTCACAACTGTTTTTCCATTAAGAATTTTTTCCTAATATCCAATCTAAACCTCCCCTGATGCAACTTGAGGCCATTTCCTCTCATCCTGTCACTTGCTACTTGGGAGAAGAGACCAACACCCTCAATTACATCAAAATTATTATTCATTCAAACTGGTCTTCTTGACAAGAAGGCTGGTCTGAAACAAGAGGCAGTGAATTTCTGCATGCTGTCATCACAGCTACATCATTTCACAAAGCATGACTAGCAAGTTCTGCCTTTATATGCAATGTACAGTTTGCTTTGTCTGAAAAAGGAAAAAAGTATCTTGTGATTTTAGCATTGCCCCATCTAACAGAGATGTTGACCTCAAAACAAATTGATAAGTGATGCAGGTTGTAGCCAAGCGAGTAGTCCTTGGCCAAAGGGACATTGCATTTCCAAAGCTGGAGGTGCGAAACACAGTGCTTCAGGACTTCCTGACTGAATCAGGCATGAAAAAACGAGGAATAAGGAGGAAGGAAAAAGTTCTGAAGAGATCTGAAGAGATCCCCAAATGTGATGCTTAAAACAAAACATGAGATCCAAGTTGACATCATCTACCAAGAAAGCAGAGATGAATGGATTAGTCAAGAAGTATCTCCTCAGCTGGCAAGCAAACAAACAAACAATAAATCTTAACAGCTTTTCAGCTAGATACCACAGAAATAGAATTCTAAGGTAACCTGTTAGGGCATATAGGGTATGTCGTTTTCCCTTTATTTACTTTCATTCCTCCAAAGACATTTGCAACAATGTTGTTTCTATGTGCATTTGTAAAAGTGTTCCTGATCTTATTTTACTGAAAAGTTACTTTGAATTAAGAGTAGTAAGGAAGTTGAGATAATGGAGAACCCTTACAGCTAGACAGGGAAAATCCCCATAGGCAGTAGGTCAGGGACAAAAAATATTAAAGAGAATAGGACAAAACATACTGAATGAAAATGACAAGGTGGGACTGATAAAATCTAAGAGTGAATTAGGATTTCTGGAGTTAAACAGGCAAATTCAATTAATCCAATTCTAGCAGAAATTAGGTGAAATTCAGCAAGAATATTAGCAATGTTAAATGTAATTAGAGAATTAATTAAAAAATAATTACTATAATTATATTTAATAATTGTAGAGATACAGTCAGTTAGCTGTTCACCCACCTCTGTTCTCATTCTTTCGCTTGTGAGTCAATCTCTCTTTTTGTTCTGCCCATCTTTCTTTTTCCACTTGTGCATCTGTCATTTGTGACTGAAAAGTCTTTGGGACAGAAGCCATTTTCTTAACTCTGACTGAAAACCCTGGGGTATGTTAGAGGAATGTAAAATCAATTATCCCAGATAATTTAATAAAAAAGATTGTTCCCTCTGTAGAAACAACATTTAAAAGGTTATTTCAATTATGAAAGAGAAGGAATTATTTTATCCTGATTCTGTAAGTGTCAAGACAAAAATTGCCTTTTCTTTCAACAAAGCCAGAATTCCACTTCATTTACTTGAGAAGTAACTAGGGCTGGATTCACCCTGAGCATGGCCTTTTCATAAAGGACTACACCTGGGAAGCCTAGAAATAAGATCACAAATTTCCTGTGTTTGTGTTTTCTGTCCAAGAGACTGAAGGTCTGGATGAGGTTGCAGTGGTCCCCATACCATATCCTTCCAGAAATGTGAAGGGTGTTGGAGTAAGGGCTCAAGTTTACTGACCAGCATTGGAATCTTGCATCTGCCATGATTGCAGAGTGGACTGGCCAGGAAGTTTCGTAAGGGAATAGAAGTAGGACAGTTTGGCCAACATAACAGCAATCTCTGAGTAATCATGTTCTAAATCATATTTTTATGTGCTTGAGAAGACATAATGGAATTACTGTTCCATTATATCAGCTGGGTGAGGCTTTTCAACTCAACATTATCCATTTAAGATTAAAAAAAGTTGCTCAAAATTTTTGAAAAATACACTTCACCCAAAAAAAATAGGAGCATGCACATTCCAAATCCTAGTGAACTGAAGAGCAATAAAGACCAAAACATTTAGAGTAACAAATCCTAACATCAGCTCCTCCACCAGCTGACTCTTTAATACATTGACAATCACCAATGCTTAAGAGACTGGTTGCAGAACAGTGGCTCTCCAGCTTACTTAATAAGTTTCATTTAACATGACAGGCTACTGTGAGTCATCAACACACCCCAAAAAATCAAATTACTTTCTCCTGATGACTAATTCAGTGACAAAGGTTTTACTCTTGTTTTCAGTGCTCAACCAGTGTCCAGGTCTATAAAATAAAAGGATATAATCAGGAAGATTCCAAGTTTACCTGAAACTTCATTGTAGAAGGGATCCCAATTGGCCATCTAGCCCATTTCCCCTGTAAGAGTCGGTCTGAAGATGGAGCAGTATTTGCCTGACCATTACCATCAGGAACTGAGAGAACTGAGGCCCTGACTGAAAGAACACATGGACAATGACTTGGAGAGAGGCCCGAAGAGAAGCATTGTGTTGCACTGGTTTCTCCGATCCAGGGCGGGGGCTGCTGCTTACAATGGCTGCTGTATGAACTTCACCTGCTTCTTCAGTCAAACCAGCCCCTGTCTCCTGAAAGGGATTGTTAGGAGAGTCTCTTCAACCCAGGGACAATAGCTGCCATCCAGAAGATGTGTTCTCACCTACAGCCTCAGTCACACCTGTCCCCCACCTGCTCCCTCAAACAATGGCCAATGAAAAGGAGCATGCCCAGCAGCTTGCCAAGGGTCCTGAGGTCACGCAATGGACCAGGGAAAGACCCCTGAATGCAAACCATGTAAGTGCTGGCAAAAGAAACAAGGATCTTTCGAGCCTGCGCAGTTTAAGCCTGGGTTGTGAAACTGGTCTCAAACAATGGGACTGAGGTGGGGTGAAGAAGCATAGGAGATGACTCCCAAATGGACACTGTTAAGAACTTCCCACCAGAGCATCCCGAACCACGACAGAGGACCAGCAGGACTCTACGAGACTGGAGACCAGAGGGATGCCTTTGGATTCGTCAGGTGGTAAAGCAATACTCATTCCCACTTATTTTTCCTTTTTCTTTCTCCATTTCTTTTCCCTTCTCCTTTTTCTTACTCTCTCTCACTATCACATGCCGCTTTATGGGCAAAATGATAAAGTAACACCATTTGATGGAATTCTAACTCTTGGCATTTTGGTTGCCTTAATTTTGCACTTCAAAATCAAGGTAAACAAACCATCACAAGTCCATCACTGAATGGATCATTACACCCTCACTGTAATAATTACATCTGTTATCTCTTCAGCTTTCCTGATACGTCTGTCTAAGCACACTTAAAATCCCTTAGTGATGGAAACTGCACTATCTCTTTAGACAAGTTATCTCAGTGTTTTATTATCTTTATCTCAGAAGTCTGAATTTTCCTTTTCTTGCATACCTGATAATGTTTGGATGCTCCCCCACAGTCTTTTCTTCTCTAGGCTTAACAATAAGTTTTGTTTTATTTTTTCCATTTCCCTCATAAATTATGTTTCTTAGACGTTTAATGACTCTGGACTGCTCCAAGTATTAAAGTGAGAAGCCCCAAACTGACCACAATGATCCAGCCAAAGCCTTACCTGTGCTGAGTACAGGGGAAGGATTACTGCATGTGTCTACAGGTTGTTTATGTTGTTTGTATACCTTGTAGTGTTTGAAAAACTTTAAAATAGCATGAATTTTTTTATTTATAGAAGATACGTGACCTTCTGTAACTTCAGATTCTTCTCTGGAGAGTCACCAGCTAACGAGTTGTTCCCATCCACTTTTTATGCAATTGATCATTTCAGCTTAAATATACTGAATATACTGCACAGAAATTGTCCCTCATTTTTTTCAGTTTTTTATTTTGCTGGATCACTGTAGCATCATGTCTTCTGCATACATGTTAAGATTAATCTCTATTCCACAATCTATGTCATTAATGAAAATATCAAACAGGTATAGACCCAGAACAGATACTTGCAGGTGCTGTTTAATAACTGCCTTACATCCTAATAATGAACAATTTGTAACATTTTCTGTGGTGCAGTTTTATAACCAGTTTGGCACCCCTCCTATATCTGTTTCACAATGAATACATTTTCACCTAGCTTTTGAAAAAATCAAAGATATGTGGGATTATCAGCTTCTCCTTCTCACCAGACCTGTTTGTTGAGGAAATAAAAGCAAAACACTGTGCTTCAAAGGTTTATTTTCCAAGAAATCTGTTTTGTCTTCAATCTTTCTTCCTTCAGACTTCTAGGCTTTTACAAATTGATCTTTTTTTTTTTTTTTCACAGAATCACAGAATCGACTGGGTTGGAAAAGACCTCAGAGATCACAAAGTCCAACCCTTGATCCAACTCCAGTCCATTTACTAGATCATGGCACTAAGTGCCATGTCCAATCTCAGTTTTAAAACCTCCAGGGACGGTGAGTCCACCATCTCCCTGGGCAGGTCATTCCAATGCCTGATCACTCTCTCCGTAATACCACTCTTCTTTCTAATATCCAGCCTAAATTTCCCCTGGCAGAGTTTAAGCCCATGCCCCCTTGTCCTATTGCTGACTGCCTGGGAGAAAAGACCAATCCCCACCTGGCTAGAACTTCCCTTCAGGTAGTTATAGAGAGTGATGAGCTCACCTCTAAGCCTCCTCTTCTCCAGACTAAACAACCCCAGCTCCCTCAGCCTCTCCCCATAGGTCTTGTGCTCAAGTCCCTTCACCAGTCTTGTTGCTCTTCTCTGGACCCGCTCCAGCACTTCAATATCTTTCCTGAACTGAGGGGCCCAGAACTGAACACAATACTCCAGGTGTGGTGTCACCTCAGAATTTATTCCAGAAATTGAACTGCAGTTTACTGACCAAAAATTCCATGGTCTTTTTTCTTTTCTGTTTTGAAGATATGCTCCATATTCAGCTACATGATTTGGACTTGGGTTTTTTTCTGGGTTTTCTTGACCATTCTGATACAATTTCCAATCATCTAGGGCCTAACATTTTCCTACTGGTTTGCTATAGGCTCCAACTTTTGTTACTGTTTGCTGTTCTCCCAGCTGTCTGCTTGCAGCTGACTTTTCAGTGGTGACTGAGACCATAAGGAGTTAAATATCTGAGCCATCTCTATACCTCCATCTGTAGGGCAGCAGAATTGCCCTTTGCTTTGTCTTCTGCTTCCAACATGCATACGGAATGATTCCTTATATCCCTTCCTAGTTGCGTCTCAGTTTTGTGCCTTTCTGATTTTGTCCTTGCCTCCCCTTTTATTTTATTTTTTATTTTTGTCTGGCCAAGTTTCTGGGTTTTGTATGCTTCTGTGTTGTAATTGAGGTCAACAAAGAGCTCATAATTTAGCCAAACTGGTCGCATAATATGCTTCCGATCCTCCCTCCACTTTGCAATGATTTGTGTTTGTGTCCTTCACTTGGGGGATTACTGCCAATAATGGGGAAAAAATAACAGTCTCTTAGTTGCTTCTGTTTTACTTTTTTTGTCTAATCCCAGTTTCTCTTACAAATGCAGCCTTTTATCCTAAGCCCTCATTATGGCGGATCCACTTAGATATTATTATGTTTTCGTGTTTCCTTCACCATATATATTTGTGCCACGGTTAATTAGGAGATTTTCACTCAGTTGATTTCCTCTTTCCCATCTCTCATCACTTGAGAAAACATTTCAGTCACCTCTTCTTCATCAACAATTAAGTATCTAGTTTCCCTTCCCCCTTTGAAAAAATGATTTCAGGATACAGAACTGTATGCTGACGGCATCTGATATGAGTCTGGAACACCCTACAAACCATCAAATGCAGGCACAAACCTCAACAACTTTTTTAGGTGTTTACAGGATCTAAATCTGGGACACTGTCGAAGGCTTGCCCATAATTTGGTTTCCAATGGTCTAGTGGCACTAGCTAAGTGCAGTCACCCACAGCATTCCAGGCTGCACACAGCCCAGAAACCTTTGGATGACACACACCATGGAAGAACCCAACCACAGCAATTAGCTGGCTGAAACACCCCAAAATCAGTATCACTCTTTTCCTCAGGGAGCTGCTGAGTTGCTCAGGAATGGGCTGTTGTCATGCTGCATCAGAGGTTAAAGATGGAACCTTTTTCCTGTGGCAAGCTGATTCTTGAAATAGGTACAGAAATGGGCACAAGATCAAGACCTAGAAAGTATGGAGAAAAACTTATCAAATAGATGAGGATATGAAATTGTATTACCAAATGCTGCAAGTCACCAATACGTGACTTATGAAAAAGAAAACCTACAAGGCTTATTATAAATTTGTAGGCTTATTTCTAGCTGTAGCTTATAAATGAGTTTTATGAAAACTTCAGATATAGAAATAAAAGGGTAATTTGAAAGTTTCTTATGACAAAAACAGTGGAATTGACAGTACATTTCAGTTGGATTTAAGAAAATAGGACCCTTGTGTCCCTAGAAATGATTCTGTGATTCTGTGAAATGGAACCAAGTATATAAAATGTCCAACCTCCCCCTTTTCTATGCTTCCATAGTTTTTAAACAGTGGACAAATTCCCACAGTCTTCAGCTGCCTGTTTCATGGCTCTTCCACAATAAATATAATTGGTATAGTCATTGCACATGATCTCACTGATAGCAGTTATTCATTGGTCAATCCATCGAAAAAATAATGTCTTGTTTCAGACAACTTCCTTAAGATTAAATACTAAAGAGATATACTTTTAATACTGTTGAGGAGCCCAACTAAATCCTATCTAGGCATCTAGCCCTCTAAATCTCTACCCATGTGTAGCTAAAATTGTTCAAAAGAATTGCAGCTGTTCGAACCCCAACACGCACATTTTATAGAGCTTGCAGACAAATAACACACACTTCAGTATCACTAAAAATATTGTAGTTATATCTTTACATTTTTAGACTCCATGCATTTTTTATGATGTTTCTTGCAACACATTATTATCAGCAATACTGTAGAACTGCCTTTCCTGAATAATAAAGTCTTTTCTGGTCAAGCATTGTTAAAGTGCTGCTTACTTTCTCTAAGTGTTACTTACAGGGCAAGCTGTGAAACCATAGAATTTGTGAGTTAGGTTTTCATTGCATTCCCAATTGTCTTAACCAAGGCACAGCCTGCTCATACTTGGTTATTAATATTCTGTATACTGAACATTTAAAAGACTATTAGAGTTACACCTTGCCTAAAATCAATAGAGAGAGCAAATAAATAGAAAATTTGGCATACTTCCTCCTATTTCCATTAGTTGAGTTATTTTGCTATATTTCCCCATATTGGCTTTTAATAAGAGTAGTTAAAATGGTGAATTTTTTCTTTCCTTTTCCCCCAGCAGTCAATCAAATCCCACTTCCCAGCTAGAGAGAGTGCAGCATTTGCACAGTTAAACTGCAGCTGTTTCTCATATGGATCAGCTCCAGAGATGTTGTGAGGGATTCGAACCCTGGGAGGAGTCAGGCACAGAAGGAGAAATCTGTCTCAAGTTATTTCCTGCCTTCCTAGTCATTAGAAAATCCTATAAAAATTATAAGAAAGTTTTCATTAAAGTTTCTTTATGTTGGTTTTTATCTGCTCTCTCATTTTCTAAATTCAAGAATTTTAAATACATGGTATTTTTTGCAATTTTTCAAAAGAGAACAGAAAACAACATAGAAGTGTGTTAACACCTAATCTTGTTCACCATATAAATTATATGTACTTTATAAAATAAGATTTTTCAAACAATATTCAGCCATTGCCAGCTGTCTGCAATGGAACAAGTACTAGGAAAAAAAACAAATTAGATGGTTTATCCCTATTTCCATTGACTATACTGTTTCGAAGTGCAGTTTTCTAAGAGAAAAAGGCTGATACTATCACACTCCCCATCTATCTCCTCAATTTTGAACACATTGCTAATTCCAAATAAATGTAGTAGAGAGGGAGTGGCTTTAAAGGTAACAAAGTTCCCCCAGGACAAACTGAAGACTGCAGTGAAAGAAACTGTGAAATACATATCAAATTTGCGATGAGCTTTACCATTTCCTGATTCCACTTTTCCTTTAGTTTAACACAGGGAGGAAAGCAGCAAATCTCTGCCCAGAGGAGTAAAAATTGGCTAGATGTAAAAGTGTAAAGCACAGCTCTTGCTCCTTGGGTTACAAGCAAGAAGGAAGAGGCACCTAGGCAGAAAGATGGGGGGAGAGTTGTCACTCTTGGCTTATACCTCAGGTACCAGCATGGGAAGGACACATCTCCAGACACTGTGTCCAGCTTTCACTCTATAGCTATGAGACATGGGCTGAAGTCTAACTTAAAGCAATCAACAATAGGACAGAGATCACCCCATTAAGAGAATGTCGCTTGTAGTGGTTGGCTTTGTGAAGTTTTACACTAGAATTAGAAACAAATGGCAGAAAAATACTTTTTTCCACCTCCTTCCTCTCCCATCCCAGCCAGTAGAGCCCTTTAATGAACACTTCACACTGCTTTGCCTGTGTGCTTGTAAGAGGATCAAAGAACTGAGCTCTCAGCATTTCCCTTAAGCATGCTAATAGTCAATAATGCCACCCAGCCCTGCTATCACAGATTTTATCCATTTTCAGCCTTCTTTCTGTGTTTGTCTTTCATTTAAGTATGTCAAATACCTCATTTCATGGAACTTCCATATAACCCAAGGAATTAATCTGGAAAAAATAAGGGAGAATAAGTGTTAATGATGTCAGGATCAAGTTTTAGTTTTGTTTTTGTTTAATATACAGCATAGATTACATGTGGGAAGGTTCATAGGTGGCTGTCTGTCCCTGGAGGTTACTGATATTCAAGACATCCCAGCAGAGGTCCATTGAGGTCTGTATTCTCTCAGTGCTTGCCTGCTCTGCTCTGCACTGGTGCAGCCTCACCTGGAGCACTGTGTGCAGTTCTGGGCACCACAGCATAAAAGGATATAAAGCTACTGGAGAGTGTCCAGAAAAGGGCTATGAAGTTGATGAAGGGTTTGGAGAGGAAGCCGTATGATGAGCAGCTAAAGTCACTTGATTTGTTCAGCCTGGAGAAGACGACACTGAGGGAACACCTCGTTGTGGCTACAGCTTCCTCACAAGGGGAGGATGAGGGGAAGGCACCAATCTCTTCTCTCTTGTGACCAATGACAGAACCTGAGGGAATGGCAGGAAGATGTACCAGCGGATGTTTAGGTTGGACGTTAAGAAAAGGTTCTTCACCCAGAGGCTGCTGGAGCACTGGAACAGGCTCCCCAGGGAGGTGTCTCCAAGCCTGACAGTGTTCAAGAAGAGATTGAACAACGCCCTCAGACACATGGTGTGAACTGTGGGGTTGTCATATGCAAGGAAAGTAGCTGGACTTGATGATCCTTATGCATCTCTTCCAACTCAGGACATTCTATGGTGCAAGCCATTTCCATTAATATTTCTGCTGCCACATTCTCCCAGAGAGAGTTTGCACCTCAGGGACTGCTCAGTGCTTACGCTGGTGTAGGCAGGACAGACCATTCAAAAACAGATTTGCTTCCCAGCCAGCAAAAGAGCTGCTTGCTGGTTAACAGCTGTCTCTGCAACAATATAGTTATTATTGATAAATTACAAATTCAGTAGGTGATTCCACACAGAGCACAATAGTCCATGAAAATGCTGAATAGTCCCAGATCCAGGACAGACATAAG
This sequence comes from Patagioenas fasciata, assembly GCF_037038585.1. Classification (NCBI taxonomy): domain Eukaryota; kingdom Metazoa; phylum Chordata; class Aves; order Columbiformes; family Columbidae; genus Patagioenas; species Patagioenas fasciata. The sequence continues at coordinate 14,749,609 of NC_092521.1, forward strand.
TTTGGAGCCTCACTGAATGAACATTGACAGGAAGCTGTTGCCAATCATTTTGTGAGTACAAATTTTTATCTATTTATATTTATATTTATCTGTTTATATGAAGACATACATTGGGTTTTCCCAGACCAAATTTCTCCAGCTTGCTTGGCAGTATGTAAGACAGGAGAATGTTATTTAAAAAGCAAGATGTTTAATATTACTGCTTTTCTTTTTTATTTTCTTTTTTTTTTCTTTCTTTTTTTTTTTTTTTTTTAATAAAGCCTGCTGTCAAACCCATCTTATTTCATTTGGGACAGTTTGACAAATCCATACTGAAAGTAAGTATCGCTTCCCTTCTTTCAGATAAGCAGCGTTTTTGCTTATTTCAGTCAGCTTGGGTCAGGCATATGTATAGAACTCAGAAAGATTTGTACTATTGACATGTGCTGAAAAAACTCTGATTTAGTTTCTGGTGGGACTGTTTTGTGATGAGTGCTTCACACTCACCTTCACCTTGAAAATGACTCAATTGTTTGATGCAAGGAAGGCTGTTAGGAACAGGAATCACCTTTGCATTTTTAACCTAGCCCAAAGAATAAAAGTGATGAAAAATTTCCCAGAAAATTAGAACCCAGAGAACTACAGTGTAGAACTGCAGGGAGATTTGAACTGGGTAAAACTCAGGTTCACTTCTAACAAAAGCAAAAGAAAAGCAAAACCCCCTCTTTTTCTAAATCGTCCTTCCTCTCTGGAGAAGCTGATCTGCACCAGATGAAAAGGGGAAATGGTTTTACAAGGTTGCTGCTATTGAAGGGACTCTGCCTGGGACACATTAAGCATTGCCACTCTTGGATAATTGCTACACAGAACTCTTGGGAGTTATTCAGCCCTTCAGACAGGCACAAACTCAAATAAGTAGCTGGAGACCTCAGTCTGGTTACACCCCTTGTCAGCCCTGTGGAGGCATCTCTAATGAAAGAATACATATACGTCTTACAGGCATTAGAAGTTCCCAGTGAAAAACAAAACCAATATTGCTTGTATTCAGCCAGGTGGAGAAAGAAATATAATAGGGTCCAGTTGGCTGATTTTTAAAGTGCTTTGGGGCCATTCAGTCAATTTTCAATTTTAAAAGTGTTTAAATGGAACTGGATGCTTTCCTCAAGTATCTGCTTCCCATGTCCCCTTATAGCATACTCCATATGTGAATACACCTGTAGGTCAAAAATAAATGTGAGTGTTTTAAAGGACACTTTCAAGTCTAAAGGTCAGTATACATACTTGCAAACCCACCCATTCCTTCCATTAGGTGTTATTGCCCTGGGGATTCCCACCTTCGTAAGCTGCTTTTTTTTCGCTGGTAGGGATAAAAACCCATGCAATTACCCCTGCACATACAATGTAGGGCATCAGACTCCATAAATTACCTTAAGAATATTACTCCTGGGCCATGCCTTAGCCTCCAGACAGAGGGGAGGAATCAAGGTTTTGCCACATATCACGATTTTGCATGTCCTTGCAGCTGCAGTGTGGAGCAGCCGCTCTCCCTAAAGCAGCATGGGCTTCTGCTGTGCCCTCTGGGAGAAAAAGTGTTATACTCAGGAAAACACAGCCCACATCAGAGAAGTTAGACACGCTGCAACTTCTGCTCTGACCTAATTCACAATGAGTTACTACTTGGGGTTACAAAACAGTTTTTTGGCAGGAGCTTTGTAAGGGAACAGGTGGGAGGATGTACAGGGCCAAACATGATCATTAAGAACTTCTGTCCTAAAAGGGAAAAAAAAAAAAAAGAACACAGGAGACAAAAAAAGAAAGAAGAGAATTAACAGGAAATAGAAAAATTCTTCATGAGGTAGTTTAATGTAATCCTTCTAAAAAAAAAAAAAAGGAGGTGGAGAAAGAAGTAAAAGAAAGAGCCCAGAGCAAATTACCTACCATAAATTTGAAGTGACAGCAAATAACTTCTGTACGGGTATAATATCACATGATTATTGGGACAACAATTAATGGTTCTTTAGGTAATACTTCAAAACATTTTTTTTTTCAATTAAAGTACTTCTTTGTGCAAGTTATTGGGCTTTTCCCTTTCAAACCACTTAGTTTCTCTGCCATTTTTAGTGAGAGCCATAAATCCCATTTGTTTTCATCCGGCAACGAAGGGGATCTGCAAAATAGAAAACCTTCTTTCTGTGAGGAGATGGGAAAGTTGCTCCTGGGTAAGTATTAACACAGAGAAGTGATCCAAATGCTTAAAAAACACAAAACAAAACAAAATAAAACAAAACAACCCAAAACAAACCAGCAAAGATTACCATTGTTCAGCTCTGCCCAGCATCCTAATGTTTTTGAACTGCACTCACCTGGGGCTTAGCGCTCCTACCAGAACCCCAGCAAAGGTTTCATTCATGTGTACTGCAGGTGTGACCTCCCCAAAATTTTCATCCACCCCTCTTTCCTGTCTCTAACATGTTCCTGCCACCTTGGAGCACACAAGCTTGCCTTCAGGAGCCGTGACAGCTTGCCTTGTGACCAGATACTCATCAGCATCAGGTATGAAGCCTTCCAAGATCTAAACTTCCGCTGATCTGGAAGCTGATGAGGCTGGGTGCTAGGAAGTGTGTGGTTAGGGTGAACGAGATGGACGTATGCTGTCCCATGCCTTCTCAATTATGCTTTGCTTTTCCCAAGAATGACATTGTATTCACAGCAGCAGTGGGCATGAAGTGAAACTGCTCTCAGCTAGTCAGGACAGTGTCCTAAAAAGGGTTAGAGGATTTAAACATCAGAGCACACAGTGTACAAGTCATAGAATCATAGAATAGTTCGGGTTGGAAGGGACCTTCAAAGGTCATCTAGTCCCTTCAAAGGTTTTCTAGTCCAACCTCCCTGCAATGATCAGGGACATCTTCAACTTGATCAGGTTTCTCAGAGCTCTATCCAGCTTGGCCTTGAATGTTTCCAGAGCTGAGGCATCTACCACCTCTCTGGGCAACCTCTACCAGTACTTTACCATCTTCATTGTAAAAAGTCCAAGTCGTGGTCACCACTGTGAAGCCCTCCCACTTGGATAGGGAGGAATCCACACTTTAGGACTCAAAACATCCCAGTTGCAGAAGGAAGAGCAGCAGCAGCACATCCCAGGTGATCCAAATGTTGCAGCACTGGGACAGGTGCAGAGGGAGCTGCAGACAACTGCTTACCCAGGTAATCTGCGGCCTCAAGTCTGAAGGACCAAAATCTTCCTACTTTAAAAGTTCTCCTGCCCCTTTCCAAGATGCACAGAAAGACAAGGATTATACTCTCCATTGTAAAAAGACTTCAATAAATATAAAATTGTTTTAGCTCATTCTTACAATGTTTTTCCTTGATTGTGCTATGGAGTCATTTCAGTGGTGAGGAAAGTGAGGAAGGTGAGCTGCCAGAGCTCCGCAGGCACTAGCAAACTGCCTGTGGCTGTGTCAGGAACCATATGAGAACATCTGGAACAGCCTGTTGGCTGCTCTGAATTGTGCCTGGGCACAAATATCACTAGAAAAGCAAACAGTAGTCTCCTTGCTGACCCTAGACGGGTGCTAAAGATGGGAAGGAATACGGCTTTTAATTTTTGACATAACTTAATAGTATGTAAGATACGAACAAGTACAAAGTCAAGGTGATACTGGATTAAAATACAATGCTAAGACATGTCAACTGTTTTCCTGGTGTATGGTTAACAGGTCAGGACAGCTTTCATTTAAACTGAATTTTAATCTCTTTGGATTTGATGGCATTTTGTCCCAAAGATGTATTTTTATTGAAGGTGAAAAAATACTACTATGTCAACTATGGTAAGAGGATTTCTGGTACCATCCCATGGACTCCAGTGTCTCTGGAAATATTGAAAAGACAAAGATAACATATTAAGAATGGAAAGATGCCACTTTGCATGTTCACAAGATTAGGGTAATGAAAGCAAGAATTTTTAATCATGCTAGGTGTTAAGTCAGAACTGTGTATTCAAGGCTTTGGGAGAGAGGAGTAGAGAGTTAAGCACAATATATATAAATGCAACCCCTTACATGGATATACTCCAGATTTAGATATTTTTTGGAAGAAGAAAGAATAGAATTGAGATTAAAGAGTGTCTGCAGAAGAGTCACATTGAAACTCAGCAGCCTCCTTAGAGATTTTGGATCCCAAATACAAACTTGTGTCAAGTGAAATGCTTGGCTGAGGTGCTGGTTGGACAGGATCTGAAGAATCACACACTGTGATGTATGAACAAAGAAACAGATTACAGACTCACAATACTAATTGCCAAGGCCTCCGGTTACCATTCTCCATGTTTTGATGTATAGAGTAGATTTATAATGGCCAAGAGCCTGATACTCATTTATATCACCCAACAGTGTAAAGTGAAATGACAGCAGAATAAAGAGACGTGAATGCAAATGAGAATCTGGCAAAAAATACATACCTTTGAAGTTTTGGCTGGCACCCAGAAATAATCTGGAGACTGAATCTTCCTGGTTATTATCCAGTTGCTGTAATCCAGATGTGCTCAAATGAGGGCACAAGCCTCCAGCTGGGGAACGGACAGTCCCCAAAAGGGTGGTGGGCCTGGAAGGTGATGAAGCTGGTGTGCAGTTATGGAGCCAGAGAGGTGGGGCTCAGGACCAGGCACAGGGGTAATCAGAAACATCATGGTGCTGTGATCCTTGGACTGGTCTTCATCTCCCTTATAAGGAATCAGAGGTTATCTGAAAAAAAGATCTAACACTCATGTTTCTCAGGATGTTTCTCAGGATGGTTGATCTTCAGAAAGCACTGGAATCAAGCTCTATCACATAACAAATTTATCAGAAAAAGCTATTATCAAAGCCAGTCTATAAGGTACAGTGAAGCTTAACTACACTTGTGAAATGCTTCCAAATCTAATTGCTTGTACTATACTATGCAACACCCTTTAAAATAATTGCTTGCTCAAAAGCTGCTTTTTTCCCATCTCTCCTAATAGATACAAAAATTAAATCTTCCAACCCTTAGTATTATCTGCACATACATAGCACTGCCTACGCTTCTCAGTAAAGCAGAATATTTTCTATAAGGTAACATTTTTATGAACTACAAACAACTCTGAGTTCATAGCTGTAACTGGTAAGGCTCATATTACCCCTCTGCATGACCAGACAAATACAAAAGATTTATATGGTCTATCTGGCTTGTATTTTAGATCTGAAGAAGGGCTTGTATATACAAAAACTTATCTGTCTTCCCAGTTATATCAAATGCTGTGATGAAAGATACTAGCTCTCTGTACAAATCTTCATTTGAATCCTTAGGTCACCACAGCAAAGCAAGACACTTACTAGTGTTCTTGAATAATCTCTGTTTTCCCAGGAAGGAGTGCTCTAAGTCTTTCAAAGAAAGCTGTGTTACTTCTGCTAGGCTATATCTTACACACTTCAACTCAGATTTTTCCTGTTACGCAATGTTTGCAGATCACTTTCTGCTGCCTTCATAACATTGAGAGATGCTACAAGATGACAGAGTTCTCTTTCTACAGATAATATCACAGAATGGAGACGGAATGTCTGAACCATGTCTGGATATCCTGTCTTGTCTGGGTCAGAGTCCGAGTCCCAGTTGGTACACTGTATGCAAGACCAATAGCACCAAACATCAGCCTATGTATGTGCCCCAGAACTAACTGGAAATTAATTTCTTACTTACTTAGAAACAAGAGAGAAAAGCAGTGGTCATAACCATTTTTCAGGGGAAACAACCTGGCTGATAAAGTGTTTGGTCTCCTTACATCCATTTCTGTGAGTGTTTACTTCTATCATCATTTGCCATGGTGACACACGCTACAATGTGAATGGCTTCACCTTAAGATTTGTGTTTTCAATTTGTCTGTTTGCTTATTTCCCAATTTTGTGCCCAGAGAGTCTTACTAATGACAAATAAATCTCAGCAGTCCTTGTAGGGGAGCAAGTATAGTCTATGGACTAAATCAACCTTAGTCCAATAAAAAGAAGTGTCAGGACCTTGATGCAATGTTAGTGATCGTAAGATTCTTTAATCCCATGTTGAGGGAGAGCATATGGTGACCACAATACCTAACTTTTCTTTGAATTAAAGGAAAAAAAAAATATACATGTGTTCATGGGTGACTGTAACAGATTGATGGGAATTCCCAGCACTAGCTGTAGCGACTCGTAATGTTCAGAAAAACTAAGCCATAACTTTTGAGCAGCAGAGCACAGACCTTATCCCTTAAAGCGGTGGGTTTCTGAGTTTCTTTTCATGGACCACACTGAATAACCACTGCCTTGAAGGAAATACTGACCTATTTTTCAGGAAGTTAGGCTGACACTCAGTAGCCCTAACATAATGGAAGACCTGGCAGAAACTTCTCTTACAATCCAGCAAGAGTAGATGAGTATCTCAGGTGGGATTTTGTGGTTGCCGTTAGAGCATGACATACAATGTCAAGTGCTTTCCTGCATCTACAATAGTATGGCTACAGTTTCTTCAACACCAGCTTCAAACAAGAAAAACTACAGTATGTTCTTTCTGCATTTGTGCTAGGAAAATCTGTAAAGAGAAAGCAGATGGCAATTGCATTGACAGTGCAACAATCCCTACTACAACGTTAACTAAGCAAATATGAATAAGATAAAGAATATATTTTAAAAACTACTTCTTAACTTATGATGGAAATAGATGAAACATATGAAACATGAAATATGCAAAATAGAGCTCATTTTTTGAAAAATCAGATGGTCTGAATGAAAGCCCTTTTTAGTCAGTGATAGTCTCCTCCCTGACTGGTGTGTTTAACAGATTTTACTTTGCGGGTTGTTCTGGCATGGACTTCTGGTTTTACCAGCTGTACCTTTTAATAGATTATTAATTGATTGTGAATTTCATTGAGGTGGTAGATGAGTGTATACTCATAGTTTATTTACTATCAGTAAATAAAACTTCTGTGTTTCTGGCAATTTACATTATCTTGTAAGACACCAACATAAGCTTACAAGATGACAGAAATTTGATTTTCAGTCCTCCCACTTCCATGTAGTTTCACAGACAGCTGTCTCACACTAAGTATTGCAATTCCAATGACTCTCATGCCTGCGTGGTGTGATTTATATTAACTCTGCATGCAGATAATTTTACAAGGTTTATGTCTTGCTCTTAAATTAAGATTGTCAGAAAGTCCCATCCTCTCTAGCTACTGGAATGCCACCCTAGCTTTTGCATTATCTAGAAAGCTGGACACACCCTTGCATGTTGGAAGGAAGCAAAGAAACAAATGAAAAATTACCTAAAATAGCTTTACATTCTCTCAATCTTTATTTCCCATTTGTTTTGAAGTGGTTTAGAAAGCAGAAAAGCAGGTCAAAAACTCTACATCATAATTAACATAGGACCATAGAGGATGGAAATCTTCTAAGAGTCATCTGCACCAAGGGAAAAACAACTATATTTATGGTAAGTACATTGTCACCTCACCAGTTATTAAAACCTCTAATGATGAAGGCTCAACACCCTTCCTAGACAACCTTCTACTGTCAGTCTTTTCTTACCGTTAGAAAATGTGTCCTAAGTTGTAACCAGAGTCATGTGTACTGTATTTTAAGCTCTTTATATCTTGTTGTATCCTTCACAATCATGAATAACAGAGTAGTCCCTTTTTCTTGGAAACAGGCTTCTAAGGCTTGTCCTTCCTTGCCCCTTCTACCCATGAACTTCTCTTCTTTAGCTTGACAACCTTGGTTCTGTTTATCTTTCTTCATGGTTTATGTTGTCTGGTCCTTTGATCACTGTTGGTGTTTTCTTCCAGCTGGCCTGCATCATCCTGGAAATATGGTGCCACAACTGGGGACAACAGTATCTCATCATTGCAAAGTAAAATGGAAAGATCAGTTCATCGTTTTACTTCTAACTCCATATTTCAGCCACTTCTTTTTTTTTTGCTACAGTGTGAGATGCTCAGCCTTTGATGCACATACAGAATACAGACCCTTCCCCCATTGTTTCCTGTCCTCTACTTGTATAGTTCAACAGTCCTGCCAAAGAGAAATACCTCATTTGGGTTTTGCTCTATCATTTTCTTGATTATTTCTACAGCTTGTCAAGATAATTTTGAATTCCAGCCCTGTCCTCAAGTGTACCCATAGACTTCATATCATCTGCAAGTTAATAAGCATGCTTAATATTCACTCACAGAGATATGAATGAAAAACGCTGGACAGAATCAGACCTAGGGGAAAAAACCTGATGAATATTCAATATCAGCTTCTTTTTTTAAAAAAACAGTGGACCATTGATAACATCTCTAAGGCCATTTTTCAAACAGTTCTGTGTCTCATACAAGTACCATAAAAATCATAACCTCTTAGTTACTAATGAGAGTGGTATTTGAAATAGTTTCAATCCCTCTCACTTCTTCTATGACAATTACTGCTTTTCCCTGTTCGCAAAGTCTGTTTCATATCACATAAAGATATAACTGTTCTGACATGAAACTTTATTGACATAGATATGTTGGCTAGTAGTCATCTCTTTGAGCAGATGTACATTCTGATATTTATCAGTTTTTTCAGCTTTTTTAAGGGTTCTTAACTTGTTTGACTATTTACAAAATTCTTTCTCCAATAAAGGAAATCAGACAGAAAAGTTCCCTCTTGCTTTTTCTTTTTGCTTTTAAGCTCCCTTTAAGAAAAGTAGATGCCTTTTCCCAGCCTTCTGGTTCCTTTCCCATCTGTCACAAATTCCTAAAGGTCACCAATGATAAAGAGACTGCTTCAGACTAATTTTTTGGTATACTGTGTAACAAGAGCAAGACTCAGTCTGGAGGTTTGTGCTAAGGCTGATTGTGACTCCACATGCTCATTACAGAATGAACCGGGAGGCCTCTGAACACTGGATCTGCCCAACTTGGGCTATTTTCTCACTCCTCTCTATTCTGAACAATGCCCTCTCCATCAGTGACTTAGGGCAAGAAACAACTGAGGTATTTACACTCATGTCTATTAGTTTCTTTTGAAAAGCAAGCAAGCTCTGCACTCATGGCACAGCTCAGAAGTCAGAGTTCCTCCTCTAAGTGACTTCTCTCCTTTGCCTGAAACGAGGTGAGCCAGTGTCCCCTAGTCTGCCACAGAGCCCCAGCCACAGGACTCAAACTCTTCTGAGGCAGGGCTGGCAGGAAAGAATCTACCTTAGGAAAGTCTCAAATATATATGAAAATAATTGTTTTAACCAGCCAGAAAGAAAACAAATAATAAGTTTGTCTATACTAGTGATTTAGGGCATTCCTCCCTCTGAAATGGCTAAATCCCTCCTTCGAGGCCTGCTTTGTATTTCTATTCAAAAGTTGCTTCATATACATTATACAAATATCCTTGAAATGTAGAAAGACTCTAGGAATAGTTGTCTCATACCCAGCAAAGTTGTGCACAAATGCACAGGAGACCAGGAGAATAATGCACACTTTCTCCAGCTCAGCCTTACCAGGAGGTTGGGAACAGCAATGTGTCCTTGCTGAAGAAAGGTGTCCTATGCTATGGCTGAATATCCCAACCACTGAATATCAGCACACTATCACCACACATTTTTTCATCTTTTGTTAAAAGTGAGGCCTCCTCACCTCTCTCTATGAAGTTTTGAATGAAAAGCCATGGGTTGGGGTGTACAACTAGAGAGATGCACAGGGTCTTCTGAGTACTCCAGATCCAATGATGAGAAGGAATTGAATCCTTGTCCTTAGAATCATAGAATCGTGGAATATCCTCAGTTGGAAGGGACTCACAAGGACCATCGAGTCTAACTGCTGTCCCTGCATAAGACAACCCCAAAATTCACACCATGTGTCTGAGGGCCTTGTCCAATCACTTCTTAAACACTGTCAGGCTTGGAGCTATGACTGCCTCCCTGGGGAGCCTGTTTCAGTGCTTCACCAGCCTATGGGTGAAGAACCTTTTCCTAATGTCCAACCTAAATCTCCCCTGGCACATCTTCCTACCATTCCCTCCGGTTCTGTCTTTGGTTACCAGAGAGAAGAGACCAGTGCCTGCCTGTCCTCCCCTTGTGAGGAATCTGTAAACCACGATGAGGTCTCCACTCAATCTCCTCCTGGCTGAACAAACCAAGTGACTTCAACCTCTCCTCATGCGGTTTCCTCTCCAAACCCTTCACCAACTTTGTAGCCCTCTTCTGGACACTCTCCAGTAGCTCTGTATCATTTTTTATCCTGTGTCACCCAGACCTGCACACAGTGCTCCAGGTGAGGCCGCACCAGTGCAGAGCAGAGCGGGACAATCACCTCCCTGCCTGGCAGGCCATGCTGCGCTGGATGAACCCAGAACATGGGTCCCTCTTGGCTGCCAGGGACAGTGTTGGCTCATGTTCCACTTGCTGTCGACCAGAACCCCCAGATCCTTCTCTGTGGGGCTGCTTTTCAGTATCTCATCCCCCAGTCGGTATGTATAGCCGGGATTGCCATGTTCCAGGTGCAAGATCCAGCACTTGCCCTTGTTGAACTTCATGCTGTTGGTGATTTGCCAGTTCTCCAATTTGTCCAGATCCCTCTGCAGGGCCTCTCCGCCCCGAAGAGTGCCAACAGCTCCTCCCAATTTTGTGTCACTGGTGAACTTACTTATCGTTCCACCAAGTCCTGCGTCCAGGTCATTTATGAAGATATTGAAGAGTGCTGGCCCTAAGGTGGGTCTCTGCAGAACCCCACTAGTGACTGGTCAGCAGTCTGACATAACCTCATTTGCTAGAACCTTTTGAGCCTGGCCCATCAGCCATTTTCTCACCCACTGCACTGTGTGTTTATCCAACTATATACTGGATGTTTTGTCCAGGAAGATACTAATAAAGACAGTATCAAAGGCTTTACTGAAATCCAAAAAGATCACATCAACTGGCTTCCCTTGGTCAACCACGTGGGTAATCTTGTCATAGAAAGAAATTAAGTTTGTGCTCAGTCTTCCTATAGCCAGCAGGTCTTTCTACTGGCTGTATCAGGTTTTGTAGGTCACACTCTGAAGCTCCCCATACACTCCCCCATGCCATGCAGACACAGCTCCAGATTTTCCTGTTGCAACTGGACAGTTAAAACTTGGTGTAATTGGACTCAGAGCAGAAACATATTCACAACACAGCAACAAAAAATGCTTTCAGTCTGGAGATCAGCCTTTTGTGTTCTCCTTTTCTTTTTAACTTCTCTGGTTCCCTCTGTTTGTGTCTTGAAAGAAGCTTTTACTTATGCTTAATCTGGCTCCCAGTTCTGCCGCAACTTTCGTTTCATTTTTGTCCATAACAGAAAGCAAAACTCATGTTTAGAGTGTTTATTAGCAGGCCTTCCAAACCTATCTTTGACTCACATGCCTGGTACAGAAGTTTGTCCTAGCAGAATCACCCCCCACACACACACACATGCTCTCCAATTATTCCCAATGGGTTCACTCTTTTCTTGCTCCATATGAATGTCACATCATCCCTGTGCTCATTTCCATCATCTGGGTACAGAGACGAAGGCTGGCTCAGGTGCAGCTCTCTCGCAGGGCTTGTCCATCCTCCTCCCTCTGCCTGATTCATTCAGATGTCACAATCCAATGTTTATGAAACTCTCATTTTGCAATTGCCATGGCAGCGAGTCAAATGTCACTGACGCTGCGTCATCGAGTGAATCAGGCAGGAGAAGGATATAAAAAGGGAGAGCTACTATTTATACACAGACATTATGATAATCAGCAAAGATGAGAACACACGTGGAAGGCGGTTGCTAGAGATCGTATCCATCACCTTGGGCTATTCTCTGGCAGGTACCCAGAGCAGCAGGGCTACTCCCCTCCTGCTCACCAGACTTGCAGCATTTGTTTCAGGAGTTCGCATGTTCCCAAGAGGGACATCTTGCACACTGGGAGAACAGCAAAAAAAGCAACTAACATGAATAACCACGAAAGCTGCCAAGAGTGTCTGAGAGCAGGGAGTGCCTCAGCAAGAGTGTCCTGCTGAACTCACGGCTGTCTTATTTCATGATACCTGACTCTGAGTGGTTTGTTTCAGTTTGGAGCTCTCCCCGATCATGGTGGAGGGAGTTTTCTCTCTTGTGTCATCATCTTTAATAGTTAAAACATGCACGGAAGAGGGAAGCAAAGTTTTCTTTCAAAACCTGTTCTTCTCACTTGAACTGGTGTCATATTGGATCAGCTCCACCTGCCTTCACAAAACTATCACTTCAGGACAAGTCAGAACCAGGCCAGCTGTCAGTCAAAAGTGCCGTTCCAACCCTTTTCTGAAGTTTGCCGTTCCTCCTATGGATTTCACTTTTTACCTGTGACACATGACATGTTTATCTCACAGTGCCTGTATGACACAGTGATGCGGTGGCCTGTATGTTACAGCCTAGAGGTCCAGCCCAGACTGGCTCTCTGCACTTGTCAACGACAGCATCATCAAGAGAAAGGAGAAGACTAAAGAGAAAGAACAACAGTGCCCTTGTGTGCAGCCAGTTTCACGGGCTTCTCTTGGAAACATCTTTAAGCTCAGAGTTGTCTCCACTCCAAAGCAACTGCAGTTTGACAGGGCTGATAAGTCAGGCTTGTCAAACAAGGGCTGTTATTAGTTTAAAATAACAGTTAGAGTAGATAAAAGTTAACATTTTTAAAAAATTCAAGTAGAAGGAGGTTTAGACTGTCTTTTTTAATAATTCTTCCTGATGCAGACATTTAAAGAACCCGATGGAAGTTAAGATTTGACTTGGCAATATCCCAAATCAGAAAAGATTATGTGATACCATTATTCTCTGATTTAAAAAAAAAGGGGGGGAGGGAGCAAAAAAAGCCACATGTGAACACACACAAATTAGAAGACTTTCCATCTTGAAAAGAAATAGAATTTTGACTCTGACCTGCCAGTGAGCATAGGAGTGGTCCATTCTGAATTCAGATCTTGTATTTATTAAAACAAAATCTTCTTGGATAAATATACAATGTCCATGTGTTTAGGAAAGCAACTTCTGTCCTGAATTCCAGGCAGAAGAGCTCATTTAGATGCAACTCAAGCTGCCATTGACTTGAATGGAATTTTCATTGTTTACAGCAGAACTATAACCCCTGCTCCCTCAAATTATACTAAATTATTTCAGGAAAAAAATAAATCAATTGGCATAAAACATGCTTCAGCATCAAAGATAATATTAAACCTGCTATCTTTAATGACATTGATTTCCCCCTTTCCCTCTCCCAGTCCCAACTATAATAAACACACCTTTTATGTTGTTCATCTTAGAGTGATATAGCAGGATGGATACCAAATGGACGGAAATCTGCCAGCAAGCAATTAAGTGTTTATGTTCTGACTGAGATGTTAATGTGCCATAGATAGTTACAATTACCCAACTATACCTCCTCCTGTGAACAGAGCAGAAACAAAACCATGCTACGTAACTTCAAAGGTGCAGCACTTAAAAAGCCACTAGACATTGGCCAAATGAGCTCTGGCACCTCTGCAGAGGACTGATGGTGTGAGGGCATTCCTGTGCCTTCACTCCCCATGCATACAGGCTATGGCAGCAACACTTCACTGTGAGAGTCGAGGCTGCAGCTGATCTCAAGGAGCAATGCAGGAAGGTGTTATTCTCTTCTCCCAAGTAGCAGGTGATAGGACAAGAGGAAATGGCCTCAAATTGCACCAGGAGAGGTTTACACCGGATATTAAGAAACATTTCTTCATGGAAAGGATCATGAAGAAGTGGAACAGGCTACCCAGGGAAGTGGTGGAGTCATCCCTGGAGGTATTTAAAATATGCGTAGACGAGGTTCTTAGGGACATGGTTTAGTGATAGTGCTAGCTTAACAGTTGGACTCAATGATTTTGAGGGTGTCTTCCAACCAAAACGATTTTATGACATGCAGTGTCTAAAATTTCAGCTTCACAGTTACATGGTGGAGCTGCAGATGTTCCTTGTTTCTGCCAACATGTGCTCTGCCAGAGCAACAACTGCATAGAAGCAGACTTATTGTGACTCTTAAGAGCTGTCTTATGTGAGGTAGTTTTATGCTTCTCTGAGGAGGTTTAGGGTACATCTACATGGTAATTTACTCTGCCTCTCCACCCAGATGGGTAAGTGTGAGCTCTTAAGTTGGAGCCATGAGGCACAGCAGTGTGACAGGTCAGCTAGCACTATTGGCACTGGGGATCATTGCTGCTCTACTGCTGTTCGTAAAGCTGCTGTAGCATGGCAGAGCATATAAAATCTCAGCTGCACTGTTGTACCTTCGTGGCAATGCTTTGTTTTACAGTGCTTCAACCTTTTTTTTTTTTCATATCACCAAACACACTTGCAAGAACAAGCAGATAGATGGCCAGGCAGAGTGCTGTCAGAAACCATCCAGATATGGTGAGCACCTTGCTACAGTAAGTCCTTTTACCCAAGTCCATCATTAGGATCTCTCAGCCAAAAAGGGATATTAGTGGAATTTATGTCACCTCTCCTAACACTGTGGCCTGTGAGCGTGTTTCCATGTATACACAAGAGCTTTCCGGTTTTCTGCATAGCATAAGGAATGCGTCTGTTAGAGACATCCTTCCTGGGAACACTTCAGTGAAGGACATCCTGCTTGACGGATGAGATGACAGTGGGCTGTAAACACTGGCAAAGGGAGAGATCTTGATCGAGGACCCTGAAAGGTCAGTTCCAGAGAAGAAAGTGAAGGAACCCTCAAGCATTTGGGAGATAAGGGACTTCAGAGCACTCCAAAAAAAGGGAAAATTGCACTCCAAAAAAAAGTAAGTGGATATGGATATTTAGATATGCAGAGTGCTTATTTAATGCTTATCTTTTCTTAACAAGGAAATTCCTACTGATATCAAACAACTTGGGACAACAAATTTTATCAGGAAATTAAAATCTATGTTTAAAACATATGCATGGAGTTTTCACCTTTGCACAATAAAGTATAAAATGTCATTCACAGAAGGTGACAACAAAATGTAGAGGTTTTTCTTAGCTTCTGTGACTTGGCCACATATATGGAGTATCTTCTGCAGCATCGCTGCCTTTCTACAAATCAACTTGCTTCTCAAAGAGAAACACAATTGTCTTTTAGATCTCTTAAGGAAGACAACATGGAGGATTTTACTCAGATCTGTAAGGCTATTTTAGCTGGGTGTTGTCACCAGTGTTGATCTTCTCAAATTTCCAACTTTTTTGTCCAGCAAATTCTATTCTTTTTACATGTGACTGTTGAGCTGAATCATCACCATTTGTTCTGATCCTGGCTTCCCACTTTTTGTCAGCCAGACTTCTGATAGGTAATGTTTTTCACTATGTATTCGCACTCCAGTAGGTCTGAAGCTATCAATTTCAAGACTTACTTGATGTTCTCTAGCTGTCCTATACCTGGTTCTAGGGTGAATCCTCCAAGATCCTAGAAGGTCTTCCACACCTGTTTCATACTCTTTTTTCCTTATATGCTCTATTTTAATTTTTAAGGGCATCTTCCTTTTAATCACCTGGAATAATTTTCCTCAGATATTGAGAAGAGCTGCAACTCTAAGTCATTCTAATTATAATAATTGCACAGATTTTTCTCTCTCACAGGGAAATACTGTGATACTTTCAATGATAAATCAATAGAAGTCCTCAATACCAAGTTAGTGAATAAGTTATTGCACTACAAAAGCAGTGAATACCTTGCCCTTCTCAATTGCCCCCTATAATTCAGGATTTGTAGAGACTTCCACAAAATATACCCCCATCATCTCTTTTCTAAGCTGAACATTTCAGCTTAGCTGCCTGTTTCAGTTGTCCCAAGTTGGAAAACAGTCTATACGCCTGTCCATCTTTGCTATCTCAGTATCTCTTCAACCTCTGTGTCTTTCCTGGAGACAGGATTAGAACTACGTGCTGAATCTAAAATCGTGATCAATAATGGACTTGAAGAATGACACAACAGTTTCAGTTCTTTTGCCATCCATTTTTATACACTTTTTGAAGTCTATTTGCTTTCGCAATTGCATATGCTTTCAGAAAATTATCAGCAATGCCTTTTCAACCTCTTTGCCAAGTAATATTTGATGATCCCATCTTTGAACATCAGTGGTATTTTTCTAAAGATGGGTCACTTTGCTTTGACATTCCCTCTGCTTGGAGACACAACTGTAAGATCATTCTGCAGCTTGTTACAGTTAGCTTTAGTTTTGTTTGTTCAAACTCACTTCCTAAAACTTTTGTGTAATTGTAAAAGTTAAAATTAACGTAAAAAGCTGCCACACTGCTTGAGACAAGCAGGACTTGGCATTGAGATGCAGTACTAGCCTGAAATCAGACCTTCAATTCAAATTGCTGCATAATATAGATTATTTAATTCTATTATGCTATATGTAATATCTCATCATTTACTTATTTTATGTAATTGTTTTTCCTTTCTCTTTCAGTTATTTTTGATGGGTTTTTACTACATTAATTTATGAACAGGTGTTATTACGAATGTAACATTCTATTAATTATTTCACTGTAAATGCAAGGAATTTTATACTCAAGAAGGTACAATAAAAGTGATACATTCTTCTTATATGTAACAGACCATAACTTTACCCATATAGCCCAATGTTCTGCCCAGTGTTCCACTCAATGTTTATGCACATGCAGCATTTTATTATTCTGAGAGTATTTTCATATAAATACAGTTCAGTGGATATTCAATACCAAATTACACACAGGTAAGTGCAGTATGTAAAATATTGTCCCATTAATTTGGTGATCTGCTAGAGCCAGAAATTCTATAGCGAAGCTCAGAAAAGCAACTGCTGTAACACCACAGATCATTCCTGCGTGTCATAAATCATCAGAGGTTCTTTTGAAGTTTGTATGTTTACACTTTGTCTCATTCTCAGGAACAGATGACATGAGGTAACTACGGGGCAGCTTCAACCCATGACCGGTGAAGTCCACCTTTGTCTACCCAGCATTGCAAGTCTAATTCAGTCTGTTGACAGAGAAAGACTTTCTGAGAACTGCAGTTTGAGAATCAATGGGTGAAGCTGGTATAAACCATCATGCTCAGCTTCTGCAAGATCAGAGAGATTTCCCAGCCTACCTGCCCTTTCTATACTTGTTCACCAAGCCACTGCTCCCTCCAGAGGGAAACTGCTGAAGGATCTAGAACAGGCTGAATTTTTGTTCCATGCAGATCGGCACACAAATGGTATCCATACAGGATTAGAAGGGAGTATCTAGCACACAGAGTTTGCTTCACGATGAACATGGACTGGCATGCACTTTGCTTGAACCCCACTTGGAGAAAGGAAGAATTTCAAAGCTCAGTTAGCAACTCAGAGGAGGTGATGTAATTTGTTTTGGTGATATTTCTCAGTTACCACTTATTTAAGCCTGGCAGTTTTAAATGATTTGTGGTGAACAAATGGGCTTTAATCAAACTTCCTTTTAAAAAAACAACAGAATCAGGTACAGCAAGCTGACATGGAAAATATATAAGTTTAATTGCGGAAAATACTCTGTATGATGCTGGCTGGAATACTTATTCACTTCGTAGAAACAGACTATCAGTTGTGCACAATTGTTCAGCACAAAGGAAAGCTGCCAGAAAAAAAGCATTTTTTCTCAATTGTTTTTGTCTTTTTTTTTTTTCTTTTTAACTGATTTTTGGAAATGTTCCTTTAGGAAAAAAAAAAAAATATAAACACATGTGCCCAAATCATTCAGCATCTACAAAATGGGCTTTAAAAAAAATGTTCAGAACATACAAAGAACACAAACTGGTGGAGTCAGAGCTTCAACTCTGCCTACTTCACATCTGGGACAACCACAAGGAAGACAAGCTTGTGAGGGAGGTGTTCAGACCCTCAAAAAACTAACTGCTGAAGTCAACCCCACTGCTGAATCGATTGCTAGAAAGCAGGGTGGTGGGCTGCAGCTCCCCACCCTCTCTCCAAGGAGCTGCATTGCTGGGTTCAGCTCAGAGGAAGGCTCCTCTTACTCTTCCTCTGCTGCCTCCCTCTTGCTCCTAGTTGGACCTTATTCCCCTTCTTGCCTGGGGTCCCGCAGCATAACAGAACCCCCCCACCATCTTGTCCTCCCACTGTCCCCAACCATGCCTTCTGCTCCCTGACCCCTCCCTGGGACAGATTCATGGTCTTTTGGCAGGACACATACAACAACAGGAGACGAGCTTCTTGGAACTTTTCAAGTCTCTGTTGAGGCAGATTCACAAGAAGAGCTCTGTGTTGTTTTATTGAAGACACAGTTGTGCAAAATTTAAATCCTCAGCCTCCAACTCCGCATCCTCAATAGCTCCCCATATCTGAAATTGCCTAACATTTCAGATGGTTCTCCCAGTGAAATTCCCCAGATACCAAACTGTCTTTTGCTGGTCACACCCAAAATTGCCTAATTCTTGACAGCCCTGAGAAGCCAGGCACTGAATTAATGGCTGAATTTTGTCAGAATTTATAATGTAAGCTTTTCGCCTGCGTCTAGCAGCACAGCACCAGGTTTTCTGAGAGCACACTGCCAGACAGTGCCTCACACAAAGCAGAGATAAGAAGGTCCTGCACTCCTTCTTCTGCTTGACCCCAGCAGCCAGGTCACTGAGCTAAGACTTGGGAAGATTTATCAGCAAAACTAAAGGAACTGTAATTTTCCCTACTCTATAAAGAAATCCCCGTAGTGTTAGCACCACCCAGCACTCGCATACTAGCATACTTGCTTCTGTAATACATGACGCTGTTATAAGCTGAGCAGCCATTCCATTCACGTAGTCTACATCTGACTCTATGGTGTGATGCAAATCCTTAATCCTGTATAACTCACAGTTTTTCCAAGTTACTGCAGAGCACCAGAGCATAGGAAATACTCTTGCTAGCTGACCTCAGCCTCTCCCATTGAGACACTGCCACATCTCCCTGCTCCAAGGGCCATCATGCCTGACAGCCACAAGGTTCTGGACCACTTCTCACAGTCCTGTTCTTTCTTTGGCATATTAAATATGTCATGGTCTTTCATAAAATTAAATCTGCACAGCTTTAAGCTGGGACTCTGACTTCACCTGGGTAGGAAGTACCTCGGAGATAGGTTCGCCAAAAACTATGCCCTTTCATGGATCTAGACCTCCATTCCAGTACATTTTTGAAAATTATATTTTGAATTTAAATAATATATAAGTTCAGTTAAGAACTGAGAAATGGGGTTTAATCTCTTTAGCTGCTTCTGGAAACCTGACTAGTCAGGTATTTGTGTGTTAGTTTTGCATTTCCATTTGCATCATTTACATTTTCATTTAGATTCATTCAGGATCTTGTTATGGGACATTTTTAAACAGGTTATGCATGCACTTTTTCACTCTGTAAACCAATCCCTAAGCATGATGTACCGGGACAAAGGTGCTGATGTTCAAGTTCCATACCAGGCTGTCTTCAGCAAGAAACCTTTGCTTTCTGCTTCCATTATCTTGTCATATATTACCTTATAGGCAACTTTACCATTATTGCAGATTGCTTATTTCAGAGAGAGATGAGGTTGAGAGATTAGACCTCAAAGGGAGTAAATAATATGAAGACAATTCTATTGAATGCCAAATTAACACACTGAGTTTAATACACAAAGACATGAAAATGAATAGAGGTATTCTACTTTTCATTTCCAGTGCCACTGTTCAAGCTGGCATGGGGATCTTCCTAGGAGAAATTACTGCTGTGATGATATTGATAGCCTTAATTTGACTTATCAGAATCCTTTTTCTTGTTTCATGTAACTTTTATTTGTCTTTGCCTTGTATTTTATCTCCTTTTGTCTGTATTTCTCAAGACTTCCCATCAGCAGCCAGAGGGTAGATTGGTTTGCAGTATCAATGAATTTCCAGTGTTTTCTTTAGCTCTGCACTGCTGTGTGTTCAGTCTGATTTTTATTTTTTTTTTTTAGCATGTTTTCAGTTTGGTCTTACTATCCACTGCTTTGTGATACATAATTATAGGTATCACAGTTAGAATCACACAATCATAGCATTGATTGGAAGAGACCTCTGAAGCCTGCGGTCTGACCTTCCACCCACAGCAGGAGTACTATGAAGTAGACGAAGTCACCTGTAGCTTTACATAACACAGCACTGAAAACCCCCTAGGACAGACTTCATAACCTCCCTGGATAACCTGTTCCACTTCTTCACTGCCCACCCAGTAGAAGAGGAGAGCAGCTTCCCTTGATGTGCTGACCAAGACGCTCATAATGTGTCTCAGTTTGAAGTTTGCTTTGTTTGCAATAAGAGTGCAGCAGTGGCTCATGTTCAACCTGGTATCCATCACCACAATCTGTCATTGAGCTGGTTGCTTCCCAGACTACAGCAGACCAGGGGGTTATTCTTCTAGATGCATTTACTGACCCTCATGGGGTTTTTGCTGGTACAGCCAACTTTACCGAGGTCCCTGGACTGAGGGGTCGTGTCAGTCATCCCCCTAGCTCAGTGGCATAATGTATTTGCTGAGGGTGCACTCACTGTCCAGGTTGCTGATGATATTGAACAACATGTGTCTCAGTATCAAAGCCTTGAATACTCTCCCATTACTGATACAAGATACTCTGTGAGACTTCACCATGGTAACCCAAGACAAGATCCAAAGCCTAGTGAGGAAAATGGGAATATTTTCAATGATTCTGCCAATGGTCCAGTTGTCGGGTTCCCTAGATATGATTAAGCTTTGACTTATAGCTCCAAGCTGCTTCAGCACAGGCAGAAGCAATTTCAAGCAATTATCCTCATGATCGACCCACAGACAACAGTGTATAACAGGTTTGGCCAGAAATTTAACTTCACTGGGCTAAGGGCCAGGTATTTAGTGACTAGAGGCACTTTGTGCCAAAACACATCTTTACCTATTATGAAAGGTGATAGAACGAATATTACACTAGAGCTTTGCTACTCCTGAGTGAAGTGTGGAATACTGCAAGATTACATTTTATGCATTACCAGCTAAAGTACTATGTTACAATCACTAGTGTCTGTAATAGTTTTGCTACTCCGTGAAAAGAGAGAGCAAGATCACGTCATAAATTAATAAGGTAACAGCTAATGCATTATATTCCAAAGTGTCCTTTTTTCATTTATTTTTAAGAACAAGTTAGTTTTAATTCTTCATATTTATGGATAAATCTGAACTAGTATATTTTGCTGGAAGTGATAAAATTTTACTATAAAGCAACATCATTTAGGCATCCTTTTGTATTTTTTCCTGGACAGAAAGTGGTTTTTTCTATTGTGAAAAACCTCATTCAGTGGGGACAGCCCCTCTGTTATGCTAGGGACTATGAGTTAGCTGTTTCACTTTTATATTCTCTTCACTTAATCACATATGATTTGAAAATGTGTCTAAGGTTAAAAGAATGAGGCTCTGCTTTTTTGCACATGAATGCATACATATCTGTTACTCATTTGTTGGTAAAAAGACCATGTGGTAGAGTGCAACGTCTTTGCACAAAACTGTACATGCCTACTTGCACTTTGAAGCCCATTTTGTGTGGCAGTTGCTTGACCTTAATAATAATAATAATAACAACAATCTTTTTTTTTTCCACTGTGGGGTACAGAAGACAGAGGGACAGTTGATAGAAGATTATGAACACAAGTCCTATCAAGGCCACATTGAGTAAATCAGAAACTGGGCCAGTTCTGAGGACAGTGATTTGTTGGGATGGGTCTATCTGGTGGCTGAAATTCAGCTGTGTAAAAGTTTGGTAGAAAGATCGGCAAAAGGGAACTAAATTTAAGAAGGAAATCTGACTGACAAGAGAGAGCGTACATACCACATGCCAGAGGACCAACCTGGAGGAAGAAAAAAGAGAAGCAAACCCACCAAGCCCAGGATGCTCTCCAAGGAAAGACTCACAGGAAGAATGAGGTCAGAATTGGAGCAGGGAGTGGGGAGTCCAGGAAAGGGGTCTGTAACTTCTCTAGCACTTTTTTATTGTTGTTAATTAAAGTAAATGTGTTTGAGAAACTTTTCTGATAGTACTTTCCACCTCATATATTCAGCGCTCAATCACTGAACATGCTAATCAAGAATAGGGACATAACAAACTTAGCACTGGCTTTAGGGCTGTGGAGTCCAGAAAGGGCAGAAGCTTCCATGTTCCAAAAACACCTTGGAAACCTGGACTAAGCAAAACTGACCCAGCTTTTCCCAGGCCCACTTGGCTCATGAGCACATGGGATTCAGTAATGATTCACAGAGCACTGGTATTCATCCAGAGCCAAGTTGTGACTTCTGCACATCATGTTCCCTGGATGGATACACGATCTACACCAGTCAGTTAACAAACTGAAAGCATCATTCAGCTCATTGTTACACTGCAGCAAAGTTGGGTGAGGTTTCATGGACCTGTGCCAATTTACAGCCACCACCTTCTGGCTCCACTGAGATCACAGGGGTGAAAGCTTTTCTTCTGTTGCTTCAAATCAGCTAAAATTCTTGATTTTTTTCTTATTAGAAACATGAGTTACTGTGAACACTTGGGTCTGAATACAGAAACTTTTAAAAATATAAGTAAAATGGAATATTTCAGAGTGCTGCATCAGCATCACAGGTGACCACAAGCACATTAACATATATTCCTCTTTCTATACTGTCATTTCTTAGAACATTATATAATCTGAGCTTTAAGATCTTAGCACTTATCAAGGTTCCCCATAAACTGGTTCCTCTGTACTTTGTTCTGTTTTGGTAGTGTGGTTCAAAGGGTCGTGTTCTACACCATGGTCAATACCGTCCCAACAGACTTTTTGCCTTACAGTAAGTTTATCCATGCAGGAATGGACATTTCTCAGGAGCTGGTCTGTGGTTGTAGAATAAATCTTAGAAGATACACTGAGCTGCAAGTATTCTTAAGTCCTATCCTATGGAGCCATTCTTGTAGTAAAGAAGTTGAAACTGGCTACGAGTCTCCCAAATAAGTTTTATCATAGTGAGAATGAGGTTGATCAAAATATTTTTGTTGGGTTTTGCTTTTTCAGTTTCTACTTTATACATTTTTTGTACATTGAACATCATAAACAAGGCTGCAAAATGCTGCTTATATGCTACACAAGGAAAAATGACTCTCCTCTGCATATTTTTTCCCATTCTTAAACCATCAGCAACATTAAACTATGTCTGCAGCATCCAGGTGTTTCCTAGAGCAATGGACACCTGAGACAGATCTTGCATCCCACGGGCTGTTGCTTTTATATCTGCAATGGAGAAGAAAGTATTTTTCCTGATCTGAACACAATACCATTTTGCGCAATACTAAAATCTGTGCCCTGGAGAAGAAACAACTGCGATATAAACACTAAACTGGTTGCCAGTTGGCTCTGCTTGCTGAAACAACTAAAGCAAATTCCTTCCAATGTAATCTTTACCTCAGGAAGGGTAAAAAAAAAAAAAAAAAGACACAACTAAGAGCAAACAACGTGAAGCCATGAGGTATCCCTGTGGTGTACTTTCCAGCTAGCCAGGGAGCGGCACTGTAAAGTTGATTGTTAGCCTTCCAGATTTAAATACAGAATAAATTATAACACTACAAACACAGAAATGTTTTTCCACTTTCCTTCTCTTGCCTCTCAAAGGACCACAGGGGTGATTGCCCTTTTCATTCAGAAATAACCTGCAATGGGTGACTCCAGGCAGGTAGGAAAAGCACCTTGGTTGACAGGTGATTTTGGAAAGTCAGGAGCATGTTTCTAGAAATGATGAGTGGTAGAAAATGAGGACATTGGTCCTGAATATATTTCATGAATTTTCCTTCAGACCAGCTCCAGGTTGCTTGTACTAGCTGAAGTACACTGGATGCACTCTCCATCACTTTGCACCTTGAGGCCACTCTGTGATATAAAGCAGAGCTTGGTTTGCTGGGACAAGCAAGAGATGACACCCTTTGAACCTGCTCTTCTGATCCAAACCAGCATGTAGATGTGGAGCTACTGCTGTTGTGCCATAGCATAACGAAGCCAGAGCACCTGACACTCCATCTTCAGTACTTACTGTGGTGGGATGAAGCTAAAACGTGGCCTGTGAAATATGACACACAAATACACCAGCATCCTGAGTGGGAGTTTACAAATCTGTTGGAAATCTTATCTGTTGCAAGTCAGTAAAAAGGTTGGGAAGATAAAGTTTCCCCTCACCCCCTGACCTCCTCTTTATATTATTTTATTTCCTCTGCTTTGTTATCTTCATATTTGTCCTGACGAAAAAATTAATTATGTTCTCTTTTCCTTGGCAAAGAAAATCATTTTTCTTTTTTTTAACAAAGGACTGTGAAATAAACTTTTGACAGATAACTAGGTCTTCTTTTGTACAAAGGAGACACGTGGCTAGCAGCATTTTTTAAATAAAACTTCATTTGAAAGATTGCATTTGAAGGGGAAGGAAATGCATATTTTCTTTGAGCTAAATAACCTTTTTTCCTTCTTTTCAGGCACACAGTTTCTTGTGTTTAGCAGGGAAAAGCAATCAATCTCTTTGCAAAATCCTATGCAGGCCATTTGGAGCTGGTCAGAGTTATGCAGTGGTGAAACCAAGCAGAGCAACACCACCTTTGGTCTGCAGTTGCTCGGGGTTTGACCCCTCTCTGGTCCATTGCTGCAGCCTGGCAAGAGGTCTGCGAACCTGTGAAAGCCCCAAGCCCAAGGTAATGGAGACAGGGCCAGAAATCCAACCCAGCAGTACCACAGCTACTGATGAATCCAGAAGAGCAGCTGATGGAAATCTGCCCCTTGAGGCAATCTCATTTTGAAAATATAATTCTTCGCATACAATGTTTTGCATTTGACAAATCTAAAAACCTACGGGGAGTAAAAGTGGTTTTCCCTAGACATATACTGATGGACTCATACTTTTAGCTATGACACAAATATTGACATACATGCTGGTCTTCTGTCACAACCAGCAAGGAGAATTCTGCTGCCTCTCTTCTCTTTTGCTGCATCTCTGCGTTATAATTGCTACCTTTTGGGGCTTCTCCTACCAGGAGATCTTCCCTACCTTAAGCAGAATTAATTAATAATATTTACCCAAAAATAATGGATGTAAATTAAACAGAAGGAGGCATTAATTAATGACATTGAAAACAAACTGAAGATTCATGTCTAATACCCATAGTTTGAAAAACACTTTCAGTGAATCCTCAGAATAGGATCCCAAGAGCAGACTGCTGACAAGGTCTTATTGCTGAGGGAATTCGGCAGCGATATCAGATTAAGGAATTTCATTTTCCCTCTCAAAAACTTCTCCTAACTCTTCTGATTTCAAAACAGTTTTGGAAGACATGGAAATGCCAGAAATGGATTTTATTACTAATTGTACCCCAAACATCTGTTGCAGTAATGAACTTGCTTGATGTGAAATAATCTGTCACATGCAATGCTGATACTACTTTGCTATGTATTTATGCATGCATGCAGTTTCTTTTCAGAAAGCAATTTTTCTCACAGCACTAGCTGGTCAGTCAGCCACAGGGCCTGGCTATGCAGCTTTCTAATGTCTTTAAACAAAATTATGTGTAGAATAACTTAATTTAACACAGAAAAAGGAAGAGAGAAAAAAAAGGAAATTGCCACCAAAGCCTCAAAGCTTTTGTTTGGTGCAAGTCCATTGAAGTCATTATCGCTCTGTTTTTATCAGGTGACCTGACAGGGATCTCTCTGCAGTGTGAAGCCAGCTTTGAACAGGACGTTTGAGGTGGTTTGCCAAAATTTTAAATGCCACAACAGTCGTTATCACAATCGCAAGATGGTGGTTACAAACTCACAGCCCTTCCACCCTCCAATACAGTTCATTTGTCTGTTGTAACAGGTGGATTTGTTTCCCCCTCTTGCAGTTTTATACTGATTTGAGCACACAGAAGTAAGGACCCCTTTTCTTTATCCTTCTCGTGCTACTATACGTTCCAAAATCTAAGGTGTATCTTTATTTTCAAAGTATAATCAAAAAAATGGACAAGATGAAAAATAAAATAAAATAAAATAAAATAAAATAAAATAAAATAAAATAAAATAAAATAAAATAAAATAAAATAAAATAAACTTTTCATGGCAGTATTCAGACTACATCATCCCCTCCTAATTCCTGGGCCACAGAATCACACTTATCTCTTCCAGTCCCCACACTCACACCGCAAAGACCTACAGAGTCCTGTTAGTGAAGCCTGAGGCAGTGGTGGCTATGATAGTCCCAAGTGCTTCAGGGGAGCCCAAGGTGACCCTGACCATCAGACATAATGGCACAGTAAATTCGTGCCTTGGAATGAAAAGCAAATTCATAGTCCTCTCCTCTCCTCTCCTCTCCTCTCCTCTCCTCTCCTCTCCTCTCCTCTCCTCTCCTCTCCTCTCCTCTCCTCTCCTCTCCTCTCCTCTCCTCTCCTCTCCTCTCCTCTCCTCTCCTCTCCTCTCCTCTCCTCTCCTCTCCTCTCTTCTCTCTTTTTTGTAAGCACTGCTCAGCAATAATGAAAGTATCCCTGTATTATCGACACTGTTTTCAGCACAAATCCAAAACACAACCCCATATCAGCTACTACGAAGAAAATTAACTCTATCCCAGCCAAACCAGCACATGTGTTTAGGAATCTACAGGTGATTATTCAGCAACTGTTTCTTACTCAGCACTTTAATTTGATTGAAATATTAAAACATTTGAAAAAAAAAAAACATGCATCTGTGGACAAATGACATAATTGTGGAAGTACTGACTTAAAGGCTTTTCTGCTCTTATGCCATAGCCTTTTCTGGTTGTGGTTGCTTGAATGTAATGGTGCGAAGATGCCTTACTGGAAAAATACAACCTCAGTGTTTCTTGTTATCTTTCTGAAGCAGCCAAGTGAGCTGGGCAGCTCCAGTCAACCACAACTGTGCTGTTTCTTCCTGCAGAGCCCTTGTACCTTTATTTACAGAGGTGCAACTGTAATTTGAATTTCCAAAAGATGTTAAGATTTGTCATGTTGTTACTTGTGAGCACCAGGAAAAAAAAAAAAAAAAAGAAAAAAAAATATAAAAAGTGACATTTTAATGGCATTTCTGAACTTTATCTAGCTGGAATAAAGAAGTCCCAGAAAATCTTCTCTTAGGAAGCTTATGTTCTTTAAACTCGTGAGCTCTGGAGAAACATCAGAAATTATGAGCACTTTTGCAAATTCTTTTCTTGCATATTTTGGTTACACCTTCCCTCTTCATTATGCCTAAAGTCTCCTCAAAGACTACACTTCCTCTCTCCCCTATATTACACTCTTACCCCTACTGCAGCATCCATTTGCTAACAAGTACCTTCTACCCTGGTGTCATCTACTGAGACAGAGCTGTGGTGTCACATATTGACATGCATGGTCATACTCAGAGCAGTCTGCTGCTGGCTCCTAAGTCAGTCACAGGGACAGAAAATGGGTGCACCAAGTAGACAAATGATGCTTACAGCTGCTCCAGAGTCATCATCTTGTGTGCAGATGATGGTTAACTGCTGTGACATTGTCTTTCACAGGCATAAGAGAAAATATTGTTGAAACTTTCTAGCACAATACATGCTTATATGTACAGCTATGAGACAGGATCACAAGGTTCTTCTCTTTTTTCAATAGCATGTGAGAGTTTCATGTAAAATCAGCAGTAATTTCAAAGTTCCTGGTGGATTTCACATAATCAGCAAAATGTTTGGACTGCTTAAGATATTAAAAACCTTCCATCTGTATGGACTTGATGCTCACTAACTTCCACTGGTGAAATAGGCTTAGGAATTTCAAGACGTGTGGTGTGATTTATCTTCTGCAAGACTTGCGGGGGTATTCACTAGTCAACAACAATTTATTGTACTCCCATATGGAAGAGTAAAATTTGGAAAGAGATAAGAGAAGGATGATCTCAGAATGGGGCCTATTAGAAGATAAGGATCGTGATTCCGCGTCCTCCTCCTAGGAGATTTTATTCAGACCTGCATTTTGGATATAACTCACAGAATATGCATAAAATTAGGGCCAGTCTCATTGAAGGAGAGGAAGAGGGAACTGGAGTTATATCCCTGGAGTAAATTCAGCTGCTTTAGACGTGTATAGCTTCATTGTATGTGGCAATGCCAGCCATCATTGATCCCAGCAGGAAGAGGAGGATGAGTATTGCAGAGCAAAAGGAGAAAGAAATCAAATCCAGATAGAACAAGATCACACATTTCAATTTGCATCTGTATCGTCTTTGAAGTTGTGGTTGCAATTATTGAACGGAGATGACTGGAAATGTCTTTCATACCAAAATGACTTGGTTGCAATGAGTTTCTCTTTTAGCATGTCAAATCAATTAGCTGGTGTTTGGACAATGCTTTGAAAAGAGGAAGCAAGATATTATATACACACACACACACACACACACGTGTATCTCTACAAACTTCTGTGCAATTAGTATTTGTAAGAAATAGAAATCTATGTTTTAAGTAGCAGAAGAAACACAAACCAGATATTTAAGGCTTAAGTTATTTTACAGATATTATTAAACTTTCTTAGCCGACCAAAGAAATCAAATAACTTAAAAAAAATAATAAAAGGATTAAATAATAAAAGGATTAAAATAATAAAAGGATTAAAAAAATGAGAATTTTAAAAGTTCTCACTTCAAATCAAGTTTAAAACTATACAGGTACCAAAACAAATCTGCAGGTCACTACAGTCTTATGGGCACTGGGAAATAATGCTTGTGTTTCTTATTTCATCCTTCCATTGTGTTATATCAAGTTACAAGTCTGGCAGTAGCAAGGCAATTGTTGCATTTCACTTTACTTATCATGTCATAGTAAAAAATAAATGTCGGCGTGAGTAATTGTTAATCCATATACTATCACAAGTCAAATTATGAAATAGGAAATATGTAACAGTTCTTGATGACACCTACATAGATATCTTTGTTCTCTCCAGTTTCATCACCATTCTCTCCTGGCTATGTAAGTGGCAGAAGTTAGCTAGGTGAAAAGTACAGTAAAATTTTGAAAGAAGAATAAGATATTACAGTTCCAGGTTGCAACAAAGTACCTTGTGATTCAAGAAGACTGGGTAGATCTTTGATATCTGTTATATTCAAGATGCTTTTGGTTGGCATACCTTAGTGTCTTCTACTGTAGGTTTAAACTGAACCTTCTGCTCTGCTGTTTTTTTCACAATGCTTCATCCACTGGGCTTCATGAAACTACTTCTATCATTGCAAGCATGTATATTGAAGGAAATTGTTTGTGTTACCCTGGAGTAACATTTATGCATTTTAGTAATTTGATGTCATAATGATAAATTGTACTGAAGATACACAGACAATGAGGCTTAGGAGGACATTTCTGAAGTGAACATCTCAATATTCCCCAAAAACAGCCATAGTGTTTCACATCATGGAACAGTCTCAGAGAGCACACACAATATTCCCCTCACCTGAAGCGAAACCAGGAGGTCTCCTTCAGGTGGTAATGAGCTTCCAGCTCATGGGACCAGGCTAGAGCTGGCTGGAAACAAACCCCAGCATGATGTACACACCTCGTCCAGCAGATACTCAGCACCATTTCTCTTTTATCAGCTCCTGCTGGGCACCACTACTGGCTCATGTAGTTCCTCTTATTTTCCTATCCCTCGGCATGACAGTTTTTACTAATTCATATTTCATTAACGTATATTTTCAAAGAGCCTCTGATGCCCAGTGGGGTACCAGGGCTTAACTGCATCAGCCGCCAACACAGAAGACAAGAGCTTCTCCTCGGAGAGCTTCTAACAAGCTAAATAGGAGACAGAGAATTAGATGGAGATAGATAAACCAATGACTGTGAAGTGACAATGTGACAGCATGAGTCAAACTGAGCTGATCAGAGGCAGAAGTCACCTTCTCAGTACTAGCATACAGATAGGTGTGAAAGATTAGGCCAAGAAAAACTTTGAGAACAAAGACAAAATTGTGTTTGATGTGACAGAGAAGTAGCAGCAGAAAGGACAGAGAGAGAGGTCAAAGCTATGGTTTAGGAAAATGCTTTTTGCAGCAATAATCTAGATGGATATTAATGGTCCAAAGCTAAAAAAATACGAACATTGTACCCAAAATGCTATTCTAGTTCTGAGTGACCTGAACTAAGGGTAAGGCACAAACCTTCAGCATGTGATAACAATTCCTTCCTCTATCAAGAATCACTTCAGAAACACAGATGTCCCCTTTAACACTTCCATTACCACACATATTCCATGTCAACAGCGGAAGCATAATCTTAAAATAAAAATAGAAAACTCCCTTTTTACTTGAAACACATGGACAGTGGTGCTTTCAGCTGGAGAAGTCTTGTGACATAAAGGGACCTGTGAATACTCAAACAAAAAAGACTATGTAGCAGACAAGTGAAAGAGGATATTGATAGGGCTATTATCACTACAGTGAAGTGATTTAGAAGGCATGAATTTAATGCACCAGCTGTTGCACTTACTTTTTCTGCTTTCAACACAGCACACATAAGTGAGGACACTGAGGACCTGTCTTCTCCAGCCCAGAATAGGAACATGTCCTGGTCCATGAGCAGGGGAAAATAAGAACTCTGATGACACTGAGCTAGCTCGAGTTTCTTCTAGTGATTGAGTCTCCCTTAAGCTTACGGCTCTTCACCCTGACCTAAGGAGATCTCCAGCATAATGAGCACTTGCTTTAAGTGCTCAGCATACTTCCAGACTCACACAAAAGAGCCTTAGTGCAAACAAGAATCAGGACTCTAAGTGCAAAGTACTTTACTTGGTAGAGTATTTCTTACTTTCAGTGCACGTCAATGAAGAACTGTATTATCCTGTGCACATGCAGAACAGGAAGTGTTTTTCAAGTGGTCAGATAGCTGCCAAGAGGAAGTAATATCATTCCCCATTTTGAATCCAGACAACATATACAGTACATTTTTGACATCTGCAGGAGTAAATTATCAATCCTACCAAATCAAGTTTGTAATTTTAGTTTTTGTTTTGCACTTTGTGGCAAGAACTAATGAATTTCATTTGCGAGACAGGGATGAAAATCAAGTTTGTCCTGTAGTTACGGCTGTGGTGTAGATGTGTACCAGGGCTGTGCCTGGGTGCACACCCTGTGCATTTAGGCACTAGTTCCCTGGGTGGTCCCAGAGCTCCCAACTAGTCTCTGAGGAGGTGGCACAAGGGACAGAACCAAGACAAAGTCATTTTCTGACCTCTCAGACAGTTTCTTAGCAAAGCCTGTGCCTAACCCCTGCAGGAGGAGTCCAGGCAGGAATTTGGGCAGTCCCAGAGATTTCACCAGGCAGTTCCCGCTGTGCCTAGAGCAGTTGACAGGCACTACTTGTGTGATTCAATTTGTTAGCATCTAGGATGGACAACCTGGCCAAGCTGGGAACTCCTCCAGGTAACTCCTGCTATGGAATTAACCGAAGAGTACACAGATATTTGTAAATAGTCAATAGAAACCATTCCTGTAGGTGCAGAAAGGGTCACCTATGGCAGGCTTTTTACACTGCCAAGACAGAATTTGTAATTATTTTACTGCCATATATAGTGCAGGATCATGCCTATGATGGAATTGTCAAGTAGGACCACAGCTCAGCAGGATCACATGAGCTGAGCAGAAGAACAACTCAAGGAATCTCAGTCTATCCAGCTGAAAATGCCATTGGAAAGACTCTCACAGCAGAGACTCCTATCGCCTTCTAGCCAGTGACTGGCCAACCTGTCCAACAGATACGATTTCTCAAGTGAGTGTTACATGAATTTTGCAAATGCTTCATCTACGAGTGTTTGTGTAACAACCTAACAGTCATTCTGGTTGCATCTGCTTTCATCATGGCAGCTCCAGTGGTTCACAGGAAGGACTGCATTCCAGAGACTTCTACTTTGCATGCTCAGGCTCTACAAGACAGCTCTGCAACACGTGAAAAAGAAAAGGTCCACGTAAAGTATCAGATATCTTTCTTTTGCCACATCCCTCAGAATTTCTACTGCTGCTTTTTCAACAATGTTTTGTGTACACAAAGTGTGCTACCCAATCAACTCACTGCCCCTAAACTCACAAAGACACCCATAGAAAAACATACATAGCGTGCTACTGAACAATCGGCTTCCGTTCTGTGTCTGGTCTGAGTGCTGGGCAAAGATGATTATCACTTTTACTGATATTCAATAAGGTTATTTATCTACTTTCTATATCCATCATGAATTAAAATGTTCAGTAATATCAGGTAAGTTTCACCCACTTTCATCACAACAATTCAATGACAAGCCCAATACAGAGTTTATTGGCCAAAATCCAGTTAACATTATGCTGATTTATATCCTCAATTTCTGGCTTTATCTGGAACATAATCAAGGTGTTTGTTGTAAATATTAGGATCACTATGGATTGTTATTCAAGTTAGATATAGATACAATTAATTGACTATATTGTATGGCTGCCCAGAGCAGAATTCTAGCTAAACTAATGCAGTAATGGTCAGTTTGCCTGCAGAAATGTTTGTAAAAGAGCAGGGTAAGAGGAAATGTTTTGTAAAGTTGTCTTTGAACGGGAGGATTGGGTTCACTGCACTCATGTCTGCAGCAGTATTAAAGGCTCTCTCTTCAAAAGTCCATGCTTCTCCAAAGTTCTGACAGGCCCTCAGAGTCTGCAGAACCTAAAGCTTTCCAAGAAATGCCATTTTGCCATCACACTTGTTCATTGCAGCAATAGCTTCATAGTTAATAGCTCTATGTCTATTGTCATGGCAGTTCTCATCAGCAGCTCAGTGGTTCCAGTTATGTGTGACACTGGCCAGTATAAGAAGTGTCCAACCCTTTAAGTACTCTTGTCAATTTAAAAGATTAAAAACAAACAAACAAACAAACAAACAAACAAACAACCCATTTCACTATTGCTAAGCTTTAAAGCACAAGTATATGAAAACACAGTTCACAGTTCACAAACGTGACATAAATAACACAGAAATACACCTATGGCTGAATTCCTTCTGAAATTAGGTTCACGTAACCTTTATTTACTGTCTGACATCAAAACCACTGGCTTGTTTTTTCTCTTATAAGCCACTGTCTAACTAAAAACTCATTTTTCTTTGTTTTATTTTATGTTTTAGAGGGTAGTCACACAGAAATAAAACTGACAATTAATGTCATGCTACATAACATTTTCCTGCTATCTCTAGGTAGCATATCTATTTTATCTTCCTGAGCACTGTGAATCTATTATAGGAGGTGAAACTTATTATACCCTCAGTAGATCCATTCCTGTATCAGTCAGCGTAAAGTTGCAAACATTCCAGAAGTGAAAGTAAAAAGAACTGGGATCCAACAGAAATGAAGCAACCAAA
Source organism: Patagioenas fasciata (assembly GCF_037038585.1). NCBI lineage: Eukaryota > Metazoa > Chordata > Aves > Columbiformes > Columbidae > Patagioenas > Patagioenas fasciata. The sequence goes on from NC_092521.1 coordinate 14,782,933, forward strand.
CAGCACCTAAAGCTCTGTCCCATGAAAAATATGGGAATTATATCAACACAACTGCCACCACCACCCACGTACTAAGGGAGTGTACATACTTTTATAACAATACCAGCAATCACTGGAACAGCCAGTTGACCAACAATACTGTAATTAATAACAGATGATCACACGAAACAGCTATCACAAACAAACAAAAACTCCAGGGTGCTCAACACATGTAGTTTTAAAAAAAGCTTTAGAATAACTATCAACATACCACAATTTGTTCACCATTGAACTTTTTAACTCTTAAAAGATACCAAGTACTAAACCAAACTAAAATCTAACAAAATAGTCACCTGATTTTTTCTTATTACATCTTTGTAGGAAGTACTTTTCCTACCTCGAAGAACTACTTAAAATATTAATTAAAAAAATTATGCATTCTACAATGTGATAGAAACAGGATCTTTCACAGTGTTTCATGAAGGAGTAAACATCTGTCCAACTAGCAGGTTAGAAAGGAATTCACACTGGATTTAAATTAGCAGCAGATTCAAAACATGAATTCTGTTCAAATTCTCATCTTTTCCCCATGGGTGCTCTCTCCACTGGACTATGCTTTGTTCTATTGTCCTTATGTTGCTGTCATCTCTGGTTTGGACCAGAAATTTCTTCCTCAAAATAAGCACCTTTTCCCCTAAAATTACTTCATCATATTGGTCTATTCCCACACACAGAGACAAGACAAAAAAAAATAGTATTGACTTTATTGATTTCACATTTCAAAGTAATTTCCTCAGAAAAAATTGCCTAGTTCCTAGAATTAGATCACAGCAGGTGATAAAATAGCATCATCACCATTAACTCAGGGTCTTCCTCTGGGCTTAGCAAGCAGCCTGGAAGAAAGCACACCCTTTTATAACTAAGCTATAAATCATCAAGACAGGCAGCTTAGTAATTGTTTACAGCTGATCACAGAAACTAGCCATTGCTCTGAAGACGTAGCAATTTAGTGTTACTAGAGAAACAACAAAAAACTGTGGTTTTGGTGTGTTTTTTTTTTTACATATAAGACATATTATGTGACTCTCTATGACTTTGCTACAGTTTCACACTGGTGTAGTGGTTTATTTCAGGTAGTTGACAGTGACATCAAACTAGTATAGTCAAATCAGGAATGACCTGATGGAAGTGACACCAGTAAGTATGGGGAAAATTATATATCTGCAAATAATAAATCAGCAAGATAAACAGTGGCATTCATCAGGTAAGGGAGCTGATGTAGGCTTTACCTTCACCTTGTTACCAGTATCCAAACAGAAATCATATGTCTATTTACTAGAGTTAGATTTTATTTTGGATATATGTGTAGAAGGGAAAGAGATCCTCTTTCACTTTGTGCACCAGTACACACTGCTTACTTGTCACTACTGGTCATTTCCAGTCCAGAATGTGGTCACTATCATTTTGGACATTGTAATGGAGGGTGGCAGTGCAGTAATGAAAGACAGATGACTTTGCTTATGGTGCAGTTCAAAGTATCTGTCAGGCCCTGGTGGCCACATGTCCCTGCATGGTCCTCATCTTCTTATGTCTCCAGCCCAAGGGTGTGAATCCCCTCTTTAAAGGTGCTTTCCACACCTTCATGCTCCCTCCCTATTTTTTGCAAGTGAAGGCTGAGAAGTGTTGGCCTGGAAAGTGCTCTTGTTCAGACATGCCTGAGTGTGTACCCTTGAAGTGCATTTCTCAGATATCCCATTTCCTTCTCTATGTGGAAGCTGTAAAAGGAGCAGCTCTCAGGAGTCAAAATATAAACTTGCAGGAACTCCTCAGTCACTCCATCTTCTTTCCAAATACAGGTCAAGGTCCTGTACCAAAAGTCCCTTTTGTCTGCAACACAGTGCCATTTAATTTAGGGAGGAAGCACAGAAGCATACCCACACTATTAATAAATATTGCTGAAGAAAAGGGTATGAGACGAATGCACTGAAGACTCAAGCATTCCCAGCCTCTATCACAACATTTTATTAGTGTAAGGAAAAATTAAAAGAGCAAAGCTCAGAAGTTCTAGCTAAGATGTTAATTAAAGGATGTGAAAGCCAATCTCTCTTGTCCAGTGTCCCCCCAACATGGTGGGTCCTTTCTTCACCCTTCCTCTGCACTCCATCACTTTTCAGTGCTCTCTCAGATTGAAAAAGACTCACAGAACTCCGTCTGTGTCCCTAGGAAAATTTCCTCCTCCCAATCCAATTGGCCCAAAAGATTATCCCTTCTCCCGAAGGTTTTCCCCTACTGCAGCCAGGTTAAGACAAATTTGAGATAGGAAATCCCATCACTGCAGGTGAAATAATCTTCATCACAACATGGTTACCTGCACAGTGGGCTGCAAAACAGCACATGAAACAGCTACAGCAAATCTGATAGTATCTTCTTTCTAATAGCACCTTCATGTCATTTGAAAATATGGTAACCAGCTACTTCAGTAGTAACTGAAGGACCACTTTCTCTGAGGTCAGAAATTGAGATAAATTACATTTTACATGATGATGAAGCTCAGATTTTGCCCATTTGCAGTGATTTAGAAGTCATTAGGCACCAATAGACACCATTGTATGTATATGTTCAGGCTTGTCAGATCCAAACTAATTTGATTAAATCTTGCATTTAAGGAAAAAAGAATTACCTAAGTCACATAATTTCACAGTAGTTTGTGCTATGCACACAGATCATCACTACTTCTCAGCTGACCTGTAGTAACTTGTTTACAGCTGACCTGTAGTAACTTGTTTAGACCATGGTAACTTGATCAAGCGTCTAGGCTTTACACAGCAGAAGAAGTGTGCAAAGGCTTGTAAGCCTTCCTGGTATAAATGTCAGGAAAAGCTACAGAAGTCACTAATACAAACATTCAGGAGACATACTTAAATTCTACTCACTTGCCCATTGTTCCCCAAGCAGGAGCCTTGCAACGACTACATCAGGATGAAATTAGGAATTTGGAAATCATACAGTGAGTTTCTCGGGGAAAAAAATGAGATGACGAGAGAGATGGATAAGATCCAGTGCTATTAGACAGTAAAATGAGATCTGCAAACATATAGCTTTGTAAAATAAACATTGAGAGTGTCTGCAAATATATGTATCCAAATTAGACCCATTGAATAAGCACTGGAGGAAGTTTAATACAGATAAATTATTCTTTTAGAAGTCAGGCTTAAGTAAACAGATTCAACAAGTTAAAAATCCAGTTACACAAGATAAAAACAAATTAAAAAAAAAAAAACAAACAACCCACACTACTATTCACTCAGGTGAGCTCTACAGAGCTGAAAATATGCCCATTTTAGAGGCTATCTGAATGCTGTCTGTGTAAGCAGCATACCATATCCTAGAACAGATGCCATTGCTCCTCAGTTCCTCAGTTCCTACCACTTTCCAGATGTTCCAAACAATCACTACCAGCACTTCATCTCATGAGCAGCCTCAGGGAGAACCATACCAGTTATCACCTCTCACTCTGCCTTCTGCCTGATTCATCCTGGTGATCCAGACAGAGGGGCAGAGAGCTATAAACTCAGCTTATCTATAGGAAATGTTATGGGCAGGTGGCTTAAGTGGAGTAAATGTGCTAGTTAGACAATATTTCTCCTGATAAATAGGCTGGTAGGTAGAATCATAGAATCGTTTAGGTTGGAAAAGACCTGCAAGATCATCACGTCCAATTGTTAACCTAACACTGCCAAGTCTCACTAAACCATATCCCTAAGTGCCACACCTACAAGTCTTTTAAATACCTCCAGGGATAGTGACGCAACTACTTCCCTGGGAAGCCTGTTCCAATGCCTGACAACCACTTCACTGAATAAATTTTTCCTGATATCCAATCTAAATCTCCTGTGGTGCAACTTGAGGCCCTTTCCTCTTGTCCTATCACTTGTTACCTGGGAGAAGAGCCCAGCACCCTCCACACTACAACCTCCTTTCAGGTAGTTGCAGACAGAGAAAAGGTCTCCCCTCACCCTCATTTTCTCCAGGCTAAAAAGCCCCAGTTTCTTCAGCTGTTCCTCATCAGACTTGTGCTCCAGACCCCTCATGAGCTTTGTTGCCCTTCTTGGAACTCTCTCCAGCACCTCAATGTCTTTCTTGTAGTGAGGACCCCAAAACTGAACACAGGATTCAAGATGCAGCCTCACCAGTGCCAAGTGCAGTGAAACAATCACTTTCTTCACCCTGCTGGCCACACTATTCTGGATACAAGCCAGGATGTTGTTGGTCTTCTTGATCACCTGGGCACACTGCTGGCTCATATTCAGCTGGCTGTCAATCAATATCCCCAGATCCCTCCCTGCCAGGCAGCTTTCCAGCCACTCTTCCCCGAGCCTGTGGCGTTGCCTGGGTTTGTTGTGATCCAAGTGCAGGACCTGGCACTTGACCTTGTTGAACCTCATACACTTGACCTCAACCTATCTATCCAGCCTGTCCAGAACCCTCTGCCTGGCCTTCCTACCCTCCAGCAGATCAACACTCCCACCCAACTTGATGTCATCTGCATACTCACTAAGGGTGCACTCAATGCCCTTATCCAGATCATAGATAAAGAGACTAAACAGAACTGGTTCCAATACTGAGCCTGGGGAAACACCACTCATGACCAGCCGCCAACTGGATTTGACTCCATTCACCACAACGCTTTGGGACTGGCCATCCAGACAGTTTTTTACCCAGTGAAGAGCACACCCATCCAGACCATAAGCAGCTAGTTTCTCCAGGAGAATACTGTGTGACACATTGTTAAAGGCTTTACCAAAGTAAAGGTAATTCAGAATTGTTTGGAGTAATTATGTGTGACATTTCACTGGGCTGTGTCACTCAGGTGCCACAGCACACCTAAGAATGCAGGCCCACGCCCACCTTCAAGCTTTCTGCCTGAACAAAGCTGAATTAAGGCAATAATGTCCAAACAGAGAAGTTCACATGGAGGTAGAAAAATGTGTCCACCTTTCAGGTTCACTCCTTTCTTCAGCTCTGAAGCAAGAGTGTCAGGTTGTGTCTACTTGCATCAGGTTGGAAACTACTTACAGCCAAGTTATCAAATAGACCAGCCACATTTTAACAACAAGGATAACTAATACCTGGAAAAACGTACCAAGGTTACTGGTGAATCCTCCCTATGTGGGCGTTATTTAAATCTGGCTTTTTGTAAGGGGCAGGCAAGAAAGAAGAATTCAGTCAGAACAGACTTGGACCCTGTTACCCTGGCTGGTCCTTGTGGGCTGTCCTGGCCATCAAATCCAGGAAGCTGCTTAATGTAGTAATGGCAGATGCTCCAAGGTTGTGGCTTGAGTGTGATATCAGAAGAGAAAAAGTGCAGCTTAGAAAAGGCCAATTTGAAGTTTCCAAAGCACTCTCAGTAGAAAGGCAGGTGGGCTCAGGCTGGCTGCTGACAGGTAGAGGGGCTTGCAGAAATATTTCTTTCACTCTGAAATCTCCAACCACAAATTCAAGCCTTTACTTCAGTCTTTCCAGCTGCTCACATCACTCTGGCATTTGAGATCATTTTTTTCTTTTCTAGGGACATCACGAAGTTATCCTCCTTCCCTCTCTTCCTCATTTTCTCTCTCTCTTTTTATTTAAAATTCCACTTTCAGATTTTGTTTTCTCCAGGACAATCTGCTGCTCCATCTGGCTGTGCTATTTCACTAAACTTCAAAATGAAACACACTAGGCTGGAAATGACTTCCAGGCTCTCCAAGAATCAGGTGGCTCCAGCGCGTTTGGGGGACTCTGGCTAGGACTGAGTCAGCAGAAGCACCCGCGTTTCTTCCTGGGGGGACTGCAGCTGCAAAGCAGAACACAAAAACAAAAACACCAACAATAAGAGCTTCCATGTCAGCCAGCTGAGTAATAGGAACATTTCCACAGCACACAGGACGCTCTGCCCTGATTTAGTGTATCCAAGAAATGTGATACTCAACAGGTCACCATAACTACCAAGTAATACCTTTGTTGTTTTGTGTTGTTTTAAAGATCAATGAATAGGTGTTCACTATTAGAATTACAAAGAGAGCCTTAGAAGTGTGCGAATATTGTATCTTTTCCTGTGATTTTGCAGAGACCCTGAACGTCAGCCTTTGAAAACTATAGCAGCTTCTTTCTTTCTGTTAAACTTAGATACCTCCATGAGTCTTTCATGAACTTTTTGGTCCTTGAGGGGAATTGTGTCATGAAGATCAACAAAAGTGAACAGCATTTGGTTTTGATGCCTTGACCAGAAGAAGCTTAGATGAAACTTCTCTTTTCTTAACCCCAAGTGCTGAGACTCAGCTTGCCAGAAGAAATATTATTGCCAGGGGAGACAGACTTGCCACAGGACAGCTCCTGCCAGATCAAAACTAAAAGTAACTACTTCTACGTTTATACAGTCCTAAAATTACATTTGGCCCTTTGAAGGCAACCACGAGGCTGATGTGGCCTCCGGTGAAAATAAGTTTGACACCCCTACTCTAAATCATCTGAAAGTTCCAGGACCTATTCACCATACTAAAATTTCATATAATATTTCATTATCTCTCTCATAAGAAAAAAAAAAAAAGTACTGTTATGGATGTCATAATTCCTGTAATTCCCAGTGAAGATCAACAGTAAGTCAGTGAAACTCATTAATAAATACTTATTAATAAAATTATTCGGCTAACCAGGCTGTTCACTTTCTCTGTGCAGAGAGAAAAGAGATTTCTGTGTCTGCCTCCTCACAAAAGAAGTTTGGTTCACCTGAGCTAATATAATAAAGCTATTGCAATGAGAATAAAAAACAGAAGATCCGAAGGACTTAGGACTGCAAGTGTTTTGACTGCCCTGTGTATTGTTAAAAAAAAAGTGCAATTTTTAATGTAATAATTCATTTAGTGTGTCATTAACAAAACTAAAGTTTATTGACTCTCATATTATTGTCTGTTATTCTGCATTTTCTGTGCAGTAGAACTGAAAATATTTCAAAATACTTGTCTCTGGATTAAACTGAATTATCCACTGTCCACGCTACATTCTTTATGTTGTTAGCAGAATAGTAGCACATATTCAGGTTCCCATGAGCCATCTCTGTCCCTAAAATCCATCGATATCACTGTGTTTTCTTTGGTCGCAGTGACAGAACTGTACAATGAATTACTTGGTTGCAGAAATCAAGCAAGCTAACCTACCGCATAAGTTTGAAGTGCATGAGAAAAAACAAGGCTGCAGCACAAATATTTGTTCAGCTCCCATGGTTTTGAAAAACATTGACCTAAAAACGAGGCGTTTGTACTGGAAACAAGAGCCAAACTCCACAACAGAACTCAGCATACGTAGCGGTCAGGCTCTGTATTGCTTTCTTGCGAGGTCATAACTGCAAGCTGAGGGAGCCAACATCTGTAATGCAAGATTGAGATCCCTTGAAACACAAATGGCTTTGGTATATTTTAGGAAGAGAGAGACACCTCCTGGACGTACTGTGAATTTGTTCTTCACTCTTTTGTGCACTAAATAACACATGAAGAAAGTTATGATTATCTACAAGATAGTTGTATGTTAGATAAGAGAGGTTCTCCTGGTTCCATATGTTATATTTTCAAAGGAATTTAAAAGTACTGTATCATTGATATCAAGGGGAAAATAACAGTGTGTCTACAAAGAAAAAGAAATTGAGTTTCAGGAGCACTGTCCTAGCACCCAGTAATAAGACAGGGAATTAAACTGTGCTTTTTTTCTAGACCTTTCTTTTATAAACTCATTTCATCACTAAAACTTCAAAGTCCTCTTATATCTCTGTAATTTCTTAGATTACCATCACATCATATTGCTATCACTTAGAGGTAAGTTGATTTCCCCTTTTATTCAGAACAAAATTTATTATGCCTTATTATAAAGAAAAGCATTGCTTCTCATCTTTCCAGTACTTTACCAGTTTCATGAGATGCAGAAAATAAGTAGGAAATCTATTACTGTATCTTCTATTAGTAGCAATCTAGGCAGTTCCCTTAATAATATCAGATTTCCTGAGTTCAAAGTCACTGGCTATTGCTCTTTCAGAAGAACAGCCATTGTGTTTCATCTTTATGGTATATTTTTGTTCCTTGCAAGGAATTTCCTAGATAAATTCTCACTGACACAGAAGCTAAATCACACATTTGATACAGAGATAGGGTTGTTTTGCCTTATCCAGTTTTCACTATTTATTTTGTTTCCTGGTGTTAAGATAAAAAAAGAAAATAAACTTTCAAAGTTTATCAGCAATTCCTCTTAGAGGAATACAAGGGAAACAGAACCAATAGACTTTCCTTTGCACAATGAACAAATGACTTCTTATATGACTGACTACCCCAGAGATCACATATGTATCCTTGAAAGGAAAACGTAGGTCCATGTTCTGTCTGAATTGCCTTGTGTCATGGCCAGCATTACTGCAAAATATGAAAGGAATATTAACGTTGGGTCTGGAGACAACCAAGGAGCAACAATGAGAAGTTATACAGCTGTGTGAGGCACTTACTACAACATTTCCAGAGATTTACATGGGGTGGGGTGGAAAAGAGCAGCCAAAGACAGATGAACAATGAACACAGACTTACCGCTGATCATTCGCGAATATCAAGGACTTGGGTTCAGATTCCTCCCACCGAGGTTTAGATACAGAATGGAGTTGTTCCACTTAATGACCCTCAAAATTCAAGCTATCAGTGTAGGGAGAGAAACAGAGGCGATTCAGCCTTCCTGTGTACAAGCTTGCCTTCCCGAGACGCACCAGTGTGTTAAATCATCCTCATTGACACCACCTTATCTTCACTAGGAATGAAGCCTGGGAATCCTCTCTCTGCATCAAGATACTTCAGTTAAATGTGTAAATCAAAGTGTGATAAATCTCAGCTTTTGCTATCAGTCCAGAAACAAAAGCACATGAAATACAGTTGCAGGAACAGCTGCAGAAGAAAAGCTTTCTTTGAGTTTCAAGCTGATTTTACTGTTCCTTTATATTGCCAATTAACATCATTCCTTTGCCTCAAAAAGCATTCTTTAAAGCCAACGATTAGGTAAAAAACATGATAAGACTAATGCAGTGTTATTCATGCCCCTCATCAGACCTGAGTGAATCTGGATTCTAGATGCTTAATGCATGAAACTCTTTGCAGTGAGTTCACAACATTATAGTGGGAATAATTTCTTAAGTAACAGCTTATTTTTCCAACTGCTTTCAAATGCATGTGCACTCTCATATTGCTTTGAAATTTTCTGTACCTGATCAAAGTTCCAATTAGGCTCCACAGCCTTGATTTGTTGCCATTTTTTCAATGAGTTTCCAAAATACATTACCCTCTCAACACACAGGATATCAGTTTCCTACTTATGGCTCAAATCTCTCCAGTTTAATCACCCACTAAGCTGTGATCTTGTCACTCACTGCCACTCATCAAAAGAAATATTTAAAAGGTCACAAACATTATTGGTTGCAGAAGATGACTTTCCATTACCTCTTGATACAAACTAACATGAGAGAACCAAGACAGCTGGTGAGCAGACTGATTTCAAGGTGTTGTGTTATACCCTCTGAAAATGATATCCATTTGTTTATAGTGCAACTCCTGCTCTGACTGTATCAGCACCCTTGTAAAGTCTGCTCCTGAATACACCCAAGCTGATACACCCAACCAAGGGGTTCAGGCTGGCCTCTACTGCCCGGCTGTGACACAGACTCCTGAAAAATTCATTTCTTCCAGCTCTATACACAAAAGCAAGCTTCAGCATAGCCAGGCCATGGTGGGGACACAGATAAGACACATAATCCATTTAAGAAGTTCTTGATCCCACTGATTCAGTTACCTTTCTTCCATTACTGAACACGAGGGGACCTCTGGAATTCGTCTAGTCCAACCCTCTGCTCAAGCAGGGCCACCTAGTGCAGGTTGCCCAGGACTATGTCCAGTTGGCTTTTGAGTATCTCCAATGATGGAGACTCCACAAGTTCCATTTATTGGTTTTGAAACTAGAGGTTATTTTAGGGAGGACTGTTTTCATGTTTATGGCCCCAGGAACACCTGTACCAGCAAGTGAGGGGGGCAGTTAATTGCAACAGGGAGAGGAGGAGTTAAAAAAAAATAAATAGCATAGCCATTATGCAGGAACTTTTAAAGCTAGCTTTGTCTCCAGGGTGTTATTTAACCACACCATGATTCTGAATGGGAGGCACACTGCTGAAAACAACAAATTCATCCCCTGTCCAGGTACAGAGGTGGAGTTATGCAGAGAAGGATGTAAAGGATGTATATCCAGGAGTCTACAGCATGCATTCAGCCTGTTGGTACTGCAGACTGTGGTCCTAAAGCATTTCTACAGATGAGAGAGATGGGAGCAATTTGGGAGGGAGGGAACCAAAATCAGGAGAGACTATCCTTTGGGTACAGTGGCTGGAATGAGCAAGCACCAAGAAATCTCTCCTTTAGTATGCCTTAGCTCTTCCCCCATCAGTCTCCCTCTGAGCCATCCTGGACAGGAAAGGATGAGAAAGAGAAAGCAAGAGAAAGAGAGAAAGAAAAAGAGAGAAAGGGAAAGGGGAAGAGGAAGAGGAAGAGAGAAAGAGAAAGAAAGAGAAAGAGAGAGAAAGAGAAAGAAAGAGAAAGAGAAAGAGAAAGAGAAAGAGAAAGAGAAAGAGAAAGAGAAAGAGAAAGAGAAAGAGAAAGAGAAAGAGAAAGAGAAAGAGAAAGAGAAGAAAGAAAGAGAAGGAGAAAGAAAGAGAAAGAGAGAGAAAGAGAAAGAAAGAGAAAGAGAAAGAGAAAGAGAAAGAGAAAGAGAAAGAGAAAGAGAAAAAGAGAAAGAGAAAGAGAAAGAGAAAGAGAAAGAGAAAGAGAAAGAGAAAGAGAAAGAGAAAGAGAAAGAGAAAGAGAAAGAGAAAGAGAAAGAGAAACCCTGAGGCAGAGGTAGAGATCAGGAGCATAGTATCTCAGCATCCAGTCCTAGTCCTTCTTCCCCTCTTTGTTACTAATGCCATTGAAAAGATTATTTTCCCTTGCAGTCTCATCATGTAGAATATGAAGCAAGGACTTCTCCCTCTATGAATTACAGTAAATTCTTTTGAACCCTCAACCCCATCCAGTTTTTTGCAGCTTTCCAGTATATGCCCTTTCAATGTAATTAAGATCATTTTCATACCAAGAGCAAGATACATCTATCTTTGATGCACAGAGCATCTAGTAGGTTTACATATACTTGTGCTTGTTTGATTGAAAATCGGTTAATTTTCTTCATCTTGTTAGAAACCTTTCTTTTTCATAGCTAGCATGGTCATTATTTGGACTTAGTTTGAGAACAGAAGATAACACCCCAGCACAGAGTTAATGTTTTTAATTGCTCTGGTCTGAGAGCCAAGGATGTTCTGAGCGCTCTGCCCACAGGTGTGAGGTATCGAGGAAAGGGTGGATGGATGAGGCAGAGCTTGACTGACACCCAGACTGATCAGTAAGAGTATTCCATCCCATTAGCATCATGCTTCGTATTTAAGGAGAGTTGGGACCTTCCAGGTCAGGCGCCCTCACCGTTGCTTTCTCTGGGGGGCAGCTGGGGGAGTTTTGGTCCAGGATGTTTAGTACGGCTCTTTGCCACTTCGCAGAGGCCTCAGGGCCTTTCTGTCTCTTTCTTCTCTTCTGTCTCTCTGGGATCAGCTTTGGGACCAGGTGTAGCTTCCTGGGACTGGCTGCTTGATGTGGATGGAGTTTGTTTGGAATTGCCTTAAATATCTTTTATTTCTATTTTACACACATATTCACTAGTAGTGTATTAATATTTTGTTATTTTATTAAATTGTGTTTATCTCAATCAAAGTTTCTCCCTTCCCTTTTGATTCTCTCCCCTATTGGGGGAGGTGGAGGAGAGGGTGATTGAGTGGCTATTGTGGTTGTATTGCTAGCTCAGATTAAACCATGACAACACTTTACTGTGGGAAAACCCGAAAAGATTGATTCCAAGAGTGGGCAGAGATGAGACCATCCAGCAGGTCAATTGTACTGTAACTCTCCCTTTTCTATTATTCATGAGCTTGACATCATGATCTGACAGAGCATGAGGCAGCATGAGGAAGTGCAAGGCCAGCCTAACTCCTGACTGAGTGGCACCGCACTTTTTAATGAGTCCAGGAGAGAGCTGGATCATCTGGCTCGGATTCTGCCACATTTTCCAGACCTAATCCTTCTTCTACCATGCACAGGTTGATTGCCAGCTCCCCAAATACATCTGGTCTTCATGGATAATCCTTTAGTGCTAGAGCATGTTCTATAGTTTATACAGACAGCCAGCAAGGGACAGTTCTTTGTGGTCACAAGCAATGTGTTTATCCTACGGGACAGAGAGGGCACTTTCCTACTACCTAGAGCTTCTTATCTTTCACTTTGGCACACCTCCAACCCTTCCCAAAGCCAAGATTCATCTTTCTGCAATGTTCCCTTTCCTCCTATTGTAGAGCTCCCCATTCCCAATGGCTCTTGCACAATTCTTCCTGGTCCATCCCTTTTGTAGTTATTTACCAACCGACAAATATTCTGCCCCCTTCTTATCCCCCCTCCTAGCATTTCAGTCTTTTTAGAGCTCATCAGTTTTAACAGTCCTGATAGTACTTTTGCTAACTGCAGTGATTGTTGTTTTTTTGTGTTTTTTCGGCTTTTTGCCAGAAGAATAGAAGTGTGAAGGAAGTAGTAGTGATGCATGTGGTTTTCTTCCCTGCATAACCATTTATCATTTGCACTTTATGACCTTTTTGATTAATGTTTTATTCTACTTGGCTTAGAAAAAGTTGCAGCAGTTTCGAGATTTTATGTCTCTATATGCCATTAAATGTCATGATGGCTTTCCACTTCTGGGCCTGATAATGATGGATTATGGCAGCAAGGCCTCAGAGTGAATTAATGCATTGGCCATATTGGATTGTAATTCTTAACAGGCCTATAAATGGAACAACCTTTGTTTTCAAGACTTTATAAGCAACAGGACATTTTTAAACGTTATGTAGTCTATGGGAGAATATGTGTGTTTGATAAAGCCATCATACTGGACTGCAACATTTTTTATAACTCCTAATTCTGAATAGTCAAATCTTTGACTATCCTTAAATCTGGAAACATACAACAAAAACTCATGTTCTGAAGGACTTGTCAGGTATTTCGGAGTCAAGCCTGGAAAAATCCTTAATATCAGAGATCCTGTTGCTTTCAGTGGCCAAGAAGGATATTCAGTATTGCACAGGATGGAGAGTAGCAAGAAGAACTCTTCCCTCAAAGTGGTCTCAGATCTCATACAGATGTGTGTCCCATCCCAACAGATAGGATGAGGGATGAGTTAACTTTGAATGCGACACGTGCCCTGACTCAACAGATGAGACCAGGTGCGAGTTAACTCTGGGTTAATTCTGCACAGTTATGTGAAGTGAATGACAGACAATCACTCCAGGGGTCCAATTCAATTATGAGTTTTACTAAAAGTACGTGTTGGAATATTAGTTACAGCAAATAGTGGCTTGGCAAAAGTATAACAGAACTTATCAACACATTAACAGCAGAAGTCCTACTACGAATGATGTATTGGCAACCATCAGTAGCTATAATATGAAATTTAACCAGAATCCAACAGCAGAGCTTAAAGATGATGTTACCCTTATGTGTTCAAAAGGAAAAGAGAGAAAGAGAGTGGTAGAGAGGGAAGGAAAATTAATGTATAAGAGAGAGAGAAAGAGAGTAATATATCACGGAAGAAGAGACAATGAAATAGGGATATAGAAAAAAAAAAAGAGAGAGGGAAAGAGCAGAGATTGAGGAAGAAACAAAAAAGTGAGGGATCCAGTCTTTCTTATTGGCCCCACAGCGTGAATGACAGGACTTTTATGATGATGTGTGGCTTCCGTGTTCCACGGTAAGGATGCTGGGGTTTGCAGTTCAGGAGTGCAGTGTCCTCCGATGGATGTCTGGTTCAGTTCCAGAGGCGAGGCTGGTATTCCCTCAGTGAGGCTGAGCTGGTGGGCTGAGGGTCCTCAGGGTGATAGATTCCCTACTAGTGCTGTTTTTGGTGAGCTTTTTTATAGCTCTCTGAGAAAAGCCTGGGGGGAAAGGGGTGACTGCAAAAGATCGACAAGTCTCCACAAGTCCTGGGCCACATTGAAGGGTCTCAGCTTTTCCCCTTTGTGCCATGCAAAAATCCAGGGGAAAGGGCTGATTGTGAAAGATCGACAAGTCTCAACAAGTCCCAGGTCATGCTGAAGGGTCTCAGCTTTTCCACTTTGTTTGCCAAGCTGGGCATATCAGAAGATGGGGCTATGTGCCCTCCAGCACGTCCTCCACCTCTGGAATCAGCCAGCCGGCCTGGGCTGTGGCTCGTTACCTTGCCATTGATATGTAAATGGCAGTTCCCCCTATACTGAGTGTTTTATCTCCTGTGACTGGATGAACTAGTTTCACCACAATGTTTCCAGCCATGATCCTTATCAATACACAACAATGTGATTGAAGGTTGGTTGTCTGTAACCACAGTCCTGATCACTTATGAACAGCACTGGTCACATAATTTTTTTTTGCTTGGAGATGTATTATCTCAGTGTGTGACTGTGATGTCATTTTTCCTTCAGGTTTGTATGCCGAACTGAGTAGTTTGCAATACAGCGCAGCACAACTTGGCACGCTGGGTGCTGCACTGAGTAGATGGGGTTAGGTCTTAGCAATGCATGGATATTTTAATCCATTTCCCATGCAAGACACTTTGCCCAAAAGCATACTGACGGTGTCCTCTTGGAAAGTAAGTAGACTGTTAATTATCTCTAAATTCAGAGATCTGATTTCCCCCCAAGATTTCTCAGTGGTGCCCAACGATAGGATGAGGGGCAACAGGCACAGACTGAAGCATAGGAGGTTCCACCTAAACATGAGGAGAAATGTCTTTACTTTGGAGGTGACACAACACTGGAACAGTGGTTATGGAGTCTCCTTCCCTGGAGACATTCAAAACCTGGATGCATTCCTGTGTGATCTGCCCTAGGTAAACCTGCTTTAGCAGTTGTATTGGATTGCATGGTCTCCAGAGGTCACTTCCAACCCCAACCATCCTGTGATTCTGTGATTCTCATCAGTACCCATTCTAGACACACCTAAACCATCAGCCATTAGGCTTGGCCAGACAAGGACAAGAGCAACCCTAATACACCATGCTTGCTTCTACCACTCAGTGAGAGGTGGGGTCTACAAGATGGTGGCTGTTTTTGCAGGCAGAGGCAGGTGCTCCAGAGGCACGGCCATCATTTCTGTCATCCACCCAACAGCAGCAGGAACAGTAACAGCTTTGAACACTCACAGTCCTCCTGGCCAGAGTGATGGAGGCCCAGCCCCCTATCCTTGTAAAATTCAGAAGTCTGAACCCAGCGTCATTCTCCTCATAGACAAGCCCTGACTCACAATATATAATTGAAACCATTCTAAGGAATATAGTGTTGCTATGAGAAGTAGCATGAAATATTTTAGCGGACACACTGAATATGCTTTTCTGAAGTGGTCCCTCTAATAACTTTGTAAGGGCGTTTGCTCTAGGGGTCTGGTTGCACCCAAGGAAACAGGTTTGGACATTTGGCTCATTACTTTCATTTTGTAAAAAAATAGCATATCACACATAATAGAGAATATCCCTTTCAAATCTGCTTTCATAATAGGGAATATCCCTTTCAAATCTACTTTCAATTTCGTCACTTAACTAAGAAAATACTTGGTGGGAAAGTATTTCTTGAGGTCTAGCACTTTCCAATTAGGACCCACAAACTCCCACTGAAGCTGATGTCATTTCAAATTGATTTAGGACATGTTCAATCATGCAGCTACAGTCTCATCATTGAAGTTTTGCTATCACTGCCTGAATCTCTTGACTGGCTGCTTTAATTCAGCCTCATGATAGTGGAATCTGCTTTGCAGGATCCCAGGCTGTACTTTGTTTCTAATGGCTTTTCTTTGCTTAGTGTTAGATACAAAGAATCAAGAAAAACAGAAACTATGAAGGAATACTGTCCAAATCCTGTTCTGGTCAAGCATGACCTGAGAATTTGACGGTAGCTATTAACTACTTCTATTAATTGAAAACTCAGAGAACCTGAAGTAACAGTTTTCTAAGTACAAAATGCTCTCAGTGGACAGTGAAGAGCAGGGTCCACATCTGTGTGTCAACAGCCTTGTGCTCCTGAAGCAACGTGTCAGTCAGTGGCTCTCCATAGTGCTTCTCCAATGCCAGTGTCAGCTGGCCACTCCAAGCTGTAGAACCATGCTCATGCAACAGCTCAAATGTGGGCTTGGACTTCCCCAGCTACTGAGCCACAGGTGACCTTGGATTTCAGGCACAACGCATCAAGAGCTTGCTTCTGAAGTTTAAAAATTCTTTTAACAGCACCTTGGAGCAGGTGTTTTTGGATACCCTTGACAAAATATAAATAAAACCATATGATGAAATAGAGGAGAACAACCACAACAGGGGAAAAAAAAAAAAAAAAAGAGAAGCAATCATAACCTGAAATTTGATACACAGAAACAATGCCAGACAATACTTAACATATCACCAGGCATAGGAAATAAGAAGATATTTTTTTCTGCATTTGACATGTTTCCATATACACTTATCTCTTTCTTTATATATCTTTATATGTAAAAGGTATCTGCTATGCCCAAGTCATGGAATAACCAAGAGTATAGTAGTTACAAAAGCATGCATTGGGAATCATATTGCAGAATCACGTTTCTTTCTATATAGTGCTCCCCAGTGCTCCAGGCTTTTGACTGGCTTTCTATTCAGTTGAATGCTATATCCACACGTAGCCAAAGCAAATAAATCAAGCTGGGCCCAAGTTGCCTGTACAGAACCATCTGGAAGTCTCTTGAAGATGTTCCCCTGTGGGCTTTTTCTGCACTGGCTTTGTGCCAGGATGTGAAGTATTACTGGACAGGTCAGCTGCATTTCATGGCACTGCACCTGAGTACATAAGTCCTGCAGACCACACCTGATTCTGCACAAAGCCAATTTATGCCTTTTATTCCGCAGCAAATTAAGCCAAAGACTGGATAAACTATCTGTTGATAATATCAGATCTTAACTGCATGACAAAATGCAATTGTGTCTTCACTATTGATAGCTACCAGGGACAGAGATGGAGCTATTTAGTAGGATCGGGGTTCAAAAAAGTTGTTACTTGATGACAATCTTATTACTTACTTTTCTATGTTAGCTTTTGTTGATACAAAAGTAAAAAGTATCTTTGAATCCCTGGTAGGCTGACTTTTTCAAGGATGTTGAATATAAAGAAGCACATACTAAATCTCAGATGTAATCTAGCTCAAGCACAGGTCCTAGTCTTTTGAAGAATCAAATATTTTTGAGATGAGAAATACCACTTTCTACCAGAGCATGAAACTGCAGGTTTGACTCCTTGATAATATGTGACTATCCAGGTGTGTCAACATTTCCGCTCTGCCCGAGGCATCACCTATCAGTTCCCTGTATCACAGCTGCCCAAGTCACTTGTCCATACAATAGTATGTATCATATCTGATTTAGCTGACATCCACAGTTACATTTCTGCCCCACTGTTTTGGATGTGCAATAGGATACCTTTGAATAGAAATTATGACATGTAGTAATATGTCTTTCAGTTATTTGGGCAATTTTAATAGACAGTGTCAACAAAATTCTGTTGCATACAGGGCAGAAGAATAAATTTCTCATTTTCTCAAAGTTTCAATCATATTAAATAAAAATTTCATGGGAGTCTTTAAAGTATCTGTCTCCACAATGTCTCAGCATAATTTAGGAATTATAGTACAGGAATGAGCTAAACTAATATCAGCTCCCAAACAACTGATTAATGCCTTCTCATTGACAGAACCAGCACCATCAGAGAGGAGAGACATTTAATATGATCACCTAAGCAGTCATAACCAAGTTTAGTAGAAACAATTCAAAATCTGTATCCTGCGATCTAGAGCTTCTCAACAAAAAAAGACAACTTGAGCATGCAGTAATTTGGTAGGATGTATTTATGTCTCATTATGAATCTCAGCCTATTTTGCTAGCAGACTTCTTAAACTGAGGAACTGGTAGTAATGTCCTCACAGTGAAAGACTTACAGCCACAGTTTCTTAAAGAAAGCAGGATTTCTACAGGCTATTAGGATCTCTGAATGCTTCATAAACATCTAGAACAACCATATTTACCAAGTTATAAAGAAAATTACAAAGGTAGACCACTTCCTATTTATTTTGCAGGTGAACACACATCTGTGAGTCTAGTAATGAGGACACTGAACTAAGCTTGATCTCAAGCTTTCACAAAACTCTTACTTTATAAATGTTATTTAGTAGCTTCTATTTTGTTTTTAGTGTTAAGTGCACAAAACAGTCTCAGGAACAGAGACTGGAACTGAGATGTCCCTTTGATCATGTGAATCTCCATCTCTCAACAGGATTTCAGTCTAGCTTCAGCAACACTGTGAATATCTAAGATGCCGATTTAAACTCAGATGGTATCAACAAATATAACAAATCTTCCTCCTCTGGAATGTGTACTTTAGCTTGACATATGTGTCAGGCATAACGCAGCATTTTAAAACAGTGAGTCATTCATCTATATCCAAACCCACGATTTCGACCTCAAAGCACAGGAAATGTGTTGGACCTACCAATGACAGTCTCATACAGACATGTATTTCATAATTCAAGGGACAGATGGAAAACCTTTCTCCAGTCTGTTGGTCAGTTTAGGTAACTGCTCACCAACTGGGCTGTCTGCTGAGGCTTCTTTTGACAATTAAATTTCCCAGTTGTGGTAGCAGCATAGGAATCTAGCTGGCACTGGACAATTCTGCTTTGAAAGCAGGACAGATACAATTCAGGGAGATGTTTTTTATACCAACAAAAATTAGCAGAGAAAAAGATGAAAGCATGTTTGACCACTCCTAAGAGGATCTTAATGCTAAGCTTCCTTCAACCAGGAGTCAAGCCTATGCCCCTGGAACATACCTCTCAGATTTACAAATACTGTCAAGACACATGTGGCCTTTTTTATCCTATCCATACTTCTGCTCAACTTCCAAACTTGGATGCAACCGTGCTTTCATTATGTCAGACACTCTTCCATTTGCTTTCCAAACTTTGTTATTCTCTACTTTGAGTTCAGCCAAAATCCACCATAAACTACAGTGTTATCAACTGAGGAAAAGTCATGTGTTGTAAATGTGTTGATGGCTCTGGTGACTCTATCACATTACAAATCAATTTGCTTCACTCATGGAACCGAACCATTACAGCATCAAGCCTAAAACCACTGCTGTCAAATGCATCCTTGAGAGGCGCATAATTTTCCTATGCACTTTAAAATGTTTTTAGTCCAAAGTAATTTAAAAAAATCATGAGTACATTTCGTATCTTGCATGGCACTTTGGTAAGATGCCAATCCTTTGTAACAGATTCGGTCTTCAGACTTTTGTACCATTTCTCATTTACAACTGCATAACCGATCACGAGCCAGCAGTGATAGGGTTGTGACAGAGTCACTGCAGTCAGTTTATTATTTGGTATTTTCCTTCAGTCTCCGTGAGGTACTTACCTATCATCTCCCACTGTTATCCATACACTGCCTACAAAGGTGAGGAACTGTCTGGTTAGGGATCATCTTTCTATTTTGCGTTTTTTGTGTTTCTGTACAATACCTAATCCATTTGCCCTTGATCCCAGAATCAAATCCTTCTCATTTCCCCACCTTTCAGCCCAGCTCCAGTGTCAGAAACAAATGCATATAGTGCTTATTCAGCTTCTTGGAGTTGAAGCATGGTCTGAACAAGGATTCTTGTTTGGTGTCTTCGTGAGTTTTGTGCCTGCCATTTCCAGCTGACTTTCTATCCAGATACCAGAGACACCTAGAACTGCTGGGGCTTCCAGATCAGGAAATCTCAACACACATTTAGCCTGATGTGGCCACAGTGCTAAGCACGACAGGTAAACAAGCTATTTAAGATAGCTGCCGAAGGTCTCCACTAATACCTGGTTCCTCATCAAAGCAATTACCTTTGCTAAAACAGTGCCTTTGTTTTCCTACCATGTTGCTGTAAAGGAACATGACCCTTTTGAGGCACCAACGATGAAAGTTTCTAAGTCTCTTCTTGTACCCCCATGATAAATGGGGGATGGTGGATTTTTAACAACAGATTTCCAGTGGATTGGTATACCTAAACCCCTTATATGTTATAGAAATTAACTTTCCACTATGGACAATATGACAAACTGACTGAATTTTACTTCTCCCTGTTCCTATTCCTCTGCCAAATTTAAGCTGTGTCTTATGCACTAGATCCATCTGAGAAATATTTAGCAATATTATCAGATGCTGGCACAATCCCTTGGAAAAAATAGAAATGCATGTTATCTTATACTTCTTCATGATTTTCAGCATATTCTTCAGAGAAAACACACATCAGTAGGTTTATTCATTTCACTTCTTTTCTTCCTATGCCAATTAACACAGTTAAAAGCATCACTGTATTTTGCAGCATCTCCAGTAAAATGCATACTGACTTACCACCAGTGTTTTCCCTCAACACAGGAGGAGAAACATGACCCTGTCAAAATTTTGTTTGCTTTCCAGCTGATGCCTATAAAAGTTTTCTACAGACAGGATTAGCAGAATAGACTCAAGTTTCCCCACACAAATCTGCCCTTTGTGCTTTGGCATACATTTGCAATTTGGGTCTAGGTCTGCCAGATGAAAGGGTTGTGCACATTCTGGCACTTTATGTGAGCCTGGTATGGCTAGACTGAAAATCACATGGGAAATTAGCATCTATATTCTCATGAAGAAAATGAAGAAAATGTGAAGCTCTGGGCAAACTTTTTTTTCCCCTCCTGTTCTCTCAGTTTGTTTGGTGTTACCAAAAGAAACAAGCCTCTTCTGCAAAAATACGCTTGTATAACTTTCCAAATGCAGAAAAAAGTCTCAGTAAACGTGCAGGATGAATTTGGAACATCTGCAACAATCCAAACAGGCCAGGCATAAACTGAAAAAAAAAATGCCATGGTAAAATCTATACTACCATGTTGTGGCTGCATAGGACAAAGCATGTCCCAGCAGCTGGTCTTGCAAGGAAAGAGGGTCACAGATATCTGCTCATACTCTAGTGGGCTCCAGGAAGGGACTTTCCTCACAGCCCATGTCAAACAGAAGATCCCAGGTAGGTCACAGAAGCTTAGCAGCATGCCTGCTCCTTCAGGAATCACAATAAAGGCACAGCCTTTTATAAAAGCTCTGCCACAGCTGGGCAGTGATTAGCTGGTCTCTGAACTCCTTATCCTGCTGAAAGCAGCGGTTCTCCAAGCAGTGGCTGGCAGCACATAGGAGGTCACTGGCGCTCCCCAGGCAGCCCTTGAAGCTGTTTCTGTTACACTGATGAAGCATCAGCTAATCTTCCAGCTGTGGGACCTCCCACAGGTGGAAGGTCAGGTGAGGACTATTTAGGGCATTTCAGAAACCCTTTGCTAACTGCATTTGTCAGGTGTTTCTAGGGTGTAAATTCTCCTAGAGCCACACTTTTTAAAAACACCACAACTTTAAAAGAAGTAGTCAAGTTATAGGAGAACAGATATGCCCAGAGGCATAGCACAGTGTGGTCTGCAGAAAACAAAAAAAAAGGCTAAATACTTAGAAAGACAAATATACCATTCTACCTGTATAGTCAATAGTATATGTGAATATAAATGAACGGCTGCAGTCTTTTATCCTAAACAAGCTGATATTCTACTGATATATTAGGTATCCAAGTGCAAAAGCTACAGCAGCTACAAGGACAAAATGAGAGTGATATAAAAAAATAGACTGAAAGAGCACAAGTAATGGGTGTTGATTTTTCTCCTTTCCTTTATGAACCCAGCTGTGTTATAACAGGAAAAGAAGTGAGAATGGAGCCTTCATGCAGGGTGCTTCACTTACTATACATCAGATGGGATCGGTGTTTTTATATAGCAGTATTGCAAGGCAAAAATTTAATTTGGTGGGAAATGAGAGGAAATTACTAAAACTCTTCATTCTTTACCAGTAATTACGTTTCATTTCTAACTTCGTGATTTGGAGATTTTACTTTTGGGGCAAATCTCTGTAGTTAATGTTCCCACTCTCATTAAAAAATTACACTGAAAAAAGTAAATAAATAAGTGGAGTCTTGTTTAACTACATGCTGAAGTATCACAGGGAGAATGTTCCCTGTGATTAATGGTGCCTGGCCCACTGAATAATTCAATTCAACAACTTATCAGCACAACTTGCCGTCACTTTTCTCAGCATTGGTTTCAGATGCATATGGAAACTAATTGTCATGTCAAACAACAGTTTATGGTGAAGAAACTGAGACTGTCTAACCCAATTCAGAAAGCTCCATCTAGATTTACATCTATTTTTTAAATAAAAATCTTTCTGTCATGAAAATCCTTCAAATCCCAGGGAAAATGTGTTTAGAGAACAATAAAGAAGTTGTAAAGCCACTTTTTTCACAGGGAGGAAAAAAAAAAAAAAAGCTGGACGTTTAAGGACTATCCTGTGCCCACTGTAAGGAAAACAGGAAATTAAATATTTGCCACAAGATATTTTTCCAAGTTTTATTGATGTAAGGGTTTTAACAATGTGCTTCTGTAATACATTCAGCAATTGTTACCATGCATCTTCTGCCTTTCTCTACAGTATTTGGTGCCCCCACTTTAGAAGTCTCCACCTCACGAGGGGTGTAAAAGTTCTTTTCAAGTTTAAATTACGCTTATTAAAAACTTCAGAATTGCCAGGAGAGCCACTGTGATGAAAACTCTCTCATGTATTTTTCCAAGAAGATTTAGAATCTACATTAGACACAGCACTCAGCCATAAAATCAAGTGAAATGTGCAGACCTGACACACTTCCTCTGTGCAAGAGAAATTAAAATATATATCCCATGAATGTTGTCATAGAAACATGTGGGAAACATTAAAATAAGTCAACGTGATGAACAGGTATAATTTATATTTCTCTAAAAACTTACCCCACACAACGCTCATAAATCATCCAGCATGAGTCTGTAGTACAGAGATGTTCAACTTTCCATCCATACTGTTCCAACTATAAAAATAAGAATAAGTGCTGGAAAAAATGACTCAATGTCAACCAGGTCTTAAATTTGCTCAGTAACGGAGATATACAGACTTAAGAACAAAACCAAAAAAGTTTGATATCAGTTTTACAGTTTCTAAATGGATGGTCTCTATATCGACATCAATAAAATGTACTTGTATGTTTACAATTAAGCACGTGCACAAGGTTTGCAGGACTGCAACTTAAATCAGTGCTTTAAGCACATCTGGGGCAATGTATTCCCATGCAGACTTTTGGACCTCACATATTGCCCACAGCCCATGCTGCACACTAATGGAAATCACTGCGAGTGCTCCTTGTCCCAGCTTTACAGACTACTGCTACCTACCATTTGGAAGGAGAACTTCCAGCAAAGCCTTTCAGAAAAGGCTGGTGATCCTAAGCATGTGTGGGTTTAGCTATCCTTTCTGAAGTGCCATAGAGCTGGATATTCACATGTATATCTGCGAGGGAGCTCCTGCAAGAGGGGAACTCCAAACCTGCAGCACTGAGCAAATATTTCCTAGATGGTTTAGCTAAAGGACTGGTTTCTTTAGAAAGCCTTGGTCTAATTAGCTGTTTAAGAGTTTTCCCTTTCATAAAAGCCCTATGGTTCATACACCTGGAAAATGGAAATAAAAAAATCAGTCAAAGCACCTGTAGCCTAGCTTTATAGGGAGTTTCATATGGTCCTATAGCTTAAATAACCATCACCATATTGACAGGATCCTCTGGAAATTAAAGCCCACTGCCTCTTTTTATGAGCAAAATGATTTAGTTCTATTTAATTTTAATGTATTTTATAATCTATTTTTAAAGTAAAATAAATCTGTACAGTCAATTTACATTAAAAACACTTCCTAGACTATCAAGTGAATAAAAGATTTTAAAATATCCAGCCATTATTTCACAGGCTGTAACTGTTCATAAGAAGCAATCAGGTATTTGACACATATACAGAACTATATGCATAGCTTTGTTGAGGATACTTTGCATATGTGTAATAATAGTTTTATCATTTTATCAGTTTTTAAATAGCTATGGGGAAAAAAAAAAGAACACTATCAGAGATACAAGCAAGTAATATAAAAGGTCTTCCTTAAACCAACTAATGTCTGGCTGTCCAAAGCTGAGCATGAGAATCCAAATTTAACACACCCCATTTGAGTTAATGTCACTTTTATAGCAACAGCAGGAACAGGGTACATGAACAAGGCATCTGGGCTAAACTATGTTGGTGCAAATGGCACAGGTATGGAATATCCACAAGGTGGAAATGTTGTGGAGCTGCTGACCAGGCACCAGAGTGAGGACAAGGGAAGGAGAGGACAGTCCAGGCAGGTATGGCGCCAGGAGGGGCTGGGAGTAGACTCCTATCAGTTTTAGCCCAGTGGCATCTGTGGGATTTAGCTGTGGTGTGAACTCATATGATTTTACAAGGAAAGGAGACACATCTGAATTTTCTTTCAGATGGGAGAGGGCAACCCTACATTTGTCCAAGAGCGACACAGGTTATGCTGTTGCTTGCCTGTGGTACCATTCATCTCGTATCATATCCCAGCTACACAGACACGCTAAAAAGCAACCCAGGATTACCTGAGAGGTCACCTACTTTGTGTGGGAATTGTAACACTGACATCAGCTGGGCCAGGAGGTATCACACAGAAATCCACACTGGTCAGATCCAGACCTATTTCATCTAGTGTCCTTTCTACCATAGCGGCCATCAGCACATGTTAAGAAGTGTTTAAGAATAGAAGAGCTTAGGAGTTCAAGAAAAATGGTACTTATAAAGATACTCCTGCATTGCAGATATCAATTTTCTGAGCAAAGCCTTAATATCTTTTTAGAAGTTTCAGCTTAACCTTAGATTACCTGAAAACCCATTTTCTCATACAATGCAAAAATTGCAAGTGGAAGTCAAGAAATATTGTAGAAAAAATCCTGAGCAAGGTATCTGAGGCTTTTAAACATAAGCTGAATAGAATTTGGTCTTTCCTAACAAAGTATATCCTAAAATAAACTTGCCATAACATTGCTATGCTTCGCAGCAGACACCCCTATAATTTTATTCACTGTATTCCTCTGAAATTTAAGATATAAATGACTTCTACTGAATCAGTATTAAAAAATAATAATAGTAATAATAAAAATCCCACCCTCTTTTCAAAATAACTACAAGCCTTCCTTATGCTTTTCAGTAGCATCTTTTCATATAAGAGTTTAGTTTCATGGGTAGTCTTTCATAAAGGATTACTTTTGCTTTGGAAGCACACTGTTCTGCTGGCCTGTTTACTGATTTCTTTATGCAAATGCCTGTGAAGAATAGGGCACTTCACAATGTTTTATACAAAAGCATAAGTCTTTCATGTGATTCTTTTCTTTTGTTCTCCAGAAGAATCACCTTTTCCTCACAATCCATAATGAAAATAAACTATTTCCTATGAATTTAATTATGTCAAAAGCATTTGACCACAGCACTTTTCTACCTATTAAAATGAAAATCCTAGAAGACCACATCACAAAAACATGATCCAAACCATTGAGGCATATTGATTTATATCATCTAAACTGCTTTGCTCTGTTCTGAATGCTTGTGTCCATTGTCAACAGATTCAGATTACTCCTTTGCTTTTCCTTCAGAAAGTAACAGAGTTCTGAAATCCTAATTTTCATTCAGCTAGATATATCAGAAAAAATAGTGAACAGGGGAGTTTGGAGAATGTCCAGCCTTAAAATTAATGTGTGAGTGTGATCCACAGAGAAATATCTTTAACCACAACTTGGCTAGACCTTAAAGTCTGCATTTTTATTGGTTTTGGCATCTGGAAACTTTTTCTAATGGATTCACTTCCCTTGAGATAGGTAGTGAAAGGAAGGTGTGTAGTCCTAAACTTGAACCTTTCGTGGGATCTTTGCTTTCTTTTCTGAGGTTTAAATAGCATTAATTACATTGTAACCAGAAAAGCCAGTTGTCTCACAGTCTGACAGCATCTGGGTTTGTTCCCAAAATGTGAGTCCTTGTGCTAAGAAGAAATTAAATTCAGTTGGGACTTGTTCCAACACTGACAACAGCCTTGGGATCAATGCTGTAATGGCTTTTGGCTCTCACTTCCCTTGAGTGTGGCTTGTGTAAGCTCAGAGAACCTGTTGAGCAAAAGACAACTAGTACCCTAAGCAGCCATTGAAATGAATCAGATGCAAATGGAGAAGTCAGAGTAGGATCCGATAACTAAACTGATAACTAATCTGCACTTTCTCTGCCTGATGGATGGCAATGCTGAGAAGACGATTACTACAGGTAACCACCATGCTTTTTTTTCCCTCTCACATTATATTGCAACATGACTACAAAAATCAGGGGGACTTCTGTGACCAATATCTTACCCATGAGAAATGGACTGCAAACATTGAAATAACACATAGGAAGCTAAATGGACCTCTGTGCATTATTATCCACCAAACCTAACACTGAGTGGATGAAGTGTTTTCTTATTCTACAGCTAACAGAGCCATGCAAAGCACAAGGCTGGGTGTTAATGGGACATCTGCCATTAAGAGGCTGCTGCAGATGGCAGAAGGTGAGACCTGCAGCATTAAATTCTATATGTGAACTAGCAACCCACAGCTCTCCTCGTACTCAGTGATAAGAAACAGGCACATTTAGGGCATCATTCATTGATTCAGATACCAGTATATGATGAAATGAACGACAGTAGAAAAAAAAATACTGTTTACTACTTCTGCTAACTACAAATTGTTATTTAATACTATTCATAAAGAAAATCAGACAGTCATCTCAAGCCTGTGCTTACATTCATTTACTCACATACATTTCTCTTGGGTTTGAGGAATCTCACCCAAACTTCCCAGCAGGTGTCATGGGTAAATTTTAGAAAACACATCTGGAAGACAGGCTTTTCTAGATCTGTTTTTCACCAGCAGGGAAACTGTGGATGTGGCAGGCAGGGATTTAGAGTGACTAGGGATGGTTAAGGGCTCTTCTTACAGCAAAGAAGAAATACAGAATAAAAACCTTTAAGAAAGCTAAGCAGAATAAATTCAGGGAGCCGGCAGTTAATATCCTGTAGAAATATATGTAAAGGGAAGGGATCAGGCAAACTGGCAAAAAAAAAAAATCCAAATCATTGGAATAAAATATCATGAGGCAAAGAAAAAAGGCAGAAGATGCAGAGGAAACAAAAGGGACATGCGGCTAAATCAGAGTTCTTCAATAACCTGAAACATAAAGAGGAACCAGACAGCAAAACATAGCTCAAACAGCTAAGGACAAGAACTAAAGCAAAGCAGAAACAGATAAAGACATGAAAAATCAAAACAAAATGAGATGCAATTAGCAAGTAATGTCCAAAGTAACAACCAAAGGTTTTATAAAATCATTAAATGGTCAGATGAAGGTCATGGAAATGGTCTTGCCACTCTCAGTAAAAAGGGAAAGCCAGGACAAGAAACACTATATGGCTTGACTAGAACAGCTGGCTGTCAACAGACAGTGATCCCACAGTCAACCACTGCAGCTGATCTGGTGGCAGGTTAAGGAAAGAGCAAATCAGAGATTAATCAGATAATCAGGGATTACTCAGATAAATTAGGTCCACATAAATTATAAGTGACTATGGAGGAGCTTCATCTGTGCTCTGAGCTGGCCCGTCACGTGTCACCTGCAGTCTCAGAGGCTTTGTGGGTGGATTATAATGGTGTGAGCCCAAAACCACAGAGATCTGAGCTTGAAAAACATACCAGCCCTCCTGCTTCTTATCAAATGCCCAAGAGGAAAAGCATAAATACTAAAAGTTCTGGTTAGTTTTACCTTAGCTCAAAAATTCAAACTCAAGTACTGTTTAGAAACCCCAGACAATGACAGCATAAATAAACAATAATTTCCTTATTTTGTTTGATGTTGTGAAACTGCCAATAAGCTTCAGTACTTGTTTAGATAACTTTGCCTTAGCAAGGTCTGCTGTGCTGAAAGCCCTCCTCTCAGCCACCCAGAAACTGTCCTGGCCCAATGGAAGCTGTGAGCAAACAAGAATATGGCAGAGGTTACGGCCGGCATACTGGAAAAGCCAAGAATGTGGATATTTTTTCTAATATGGATATTTGCTGTTTTGGGGATGAACAGTAATTTTCAGGTAGCTTCAGCTTATGCTGAATATAGCAAAAAGCTTTTTTTAAACTACTGCTTCCCTTAATAGGTGCATTTTATATAATGGATTCTTATTATAATAATATTTGGGGTAGTTGTTTTTGTGACTCAGAAATATCTGAAAGTGCTCTTCTACCAGCAGAGCAAATGAAAACAACAAATCTTTTCCTCTGCCATATACAATTGCCCAGTCTATCAAATCCTACTTTCTGCATCAGTAGGGATGAAGGGCAAGTACTAGACTGGAGAAATAATTTAGGAAAATTGATGAACTAAAATGCGAGTCATTTTTTGTTTTCTAAAGATGTAATAATTCATTTATTCTAGACATGTATCCTCTGACTTCTCCCTCTAGTACAAAAAAGGTACAAAGCCATCCAATAAATTAATTCATCTAAAATTTGTAAAGGCAAGTTCTAAACCAAGAAAGTGCCAGACTTCAGATTGTCCTTGTCATACTAAATTGGCCCCCCTCTTCTGATGTATCATGGTACGATCTTTAATTACGTGACCACCAACTATCCTAGCTGCAGGATTGCTGCCTCATGCAGTGCCCCATATGGACTGTATTAATAATTCAATACCTTGTAGACATAGCTGGAAAGATCCAGTCATCAAGGCAAAAGACTGATATCCTTAACATCTCAATGTATATATCATTTAGAATTTCAGAACTGTAATATCTATGAAATCTTGAGGCATATACTTTGTGGAAAACATGAAAGAAACATTTCACCTTGAAGTGGGAGCATGAAGGACCATGTAGCAACAAAACATTTCCTAAGTACAAAAGTTCCATTAAGGTTACAAGAATAATGAACTATTCCCAGAATCTTAATGGGAAGAAAAAGAAATGCATTGAGAATTTTTCCAAAAATTCTATAAAATAAAGAAATTCAGTAATAGAACGTTAAAACAAAACCAAATTAGTATAAATATATATATATATATATATATATAATTTTTTTTTTTTTTTAATATCTGAGGTGTTATGTGATACTGGCATTTTATACAAAGGGGGAGGAAGAAAATGTGATCATATTTTTTTTTCCCCTTTCCCAGTAGAGAGTTCCGGCTAGCACTTATAATATTAAAGGTTCATAACTGTATTTGTGAAGTGCCCAAAATTACTCAAAAATAATGAGATCATCCTCATTTTTACAATTTAGAAAAGAAATTAAAGTAAAAATTCAAAGCTTCAAACCACGAAGCTCAGCAACTCAGTTTTCCCTGGTCTTCAAGGAAGGCTGCATTTTCTCATGTGATGTTTTCCTGAAAGCAGAGTGGCAATTTAGTATATATGTTGAAATGAAAAGCTCTTCTATCCATCTTACTGCAACCGTTTAGCAGGAAAGAATCTTAAATGAAGTAATTGTGTGTCATCTCTCTGTGCTCAGCCACCCGTGCAAAGATCACTCTTGCTACTCCATGTCTTTTCTGCCATTCACGTAATTTCTTTTTTCATCAGTATGTTGCCAAACTTCAACCCATCCCAGGGTATGGAGAAAGGAAGACTGTTCTGCACCCATGAGAGACATAAGAAAGTGTGTGGGATCTGAGAGTGCTGCACAGAATAGGATGGGGATCCAAGGGAAAATCCATGTTATCTAAACTAATTAAACACAGTAGTTTTCTGAATTGCGCTGTGCTATTTCTGCAAGAACCATGCTGCAGACAAAACCCCTTTCTTTTTCCATCCCCATCACACAGGACTGCTGGGGAGGTATGTCACAACAATCTTTGAACTGTTTGCAAAAGACAGAGATGTACATGACATTACCAGACATCAAAGATCATTTATAAGGACTTTCAAAGTCTTTTGAAAGCTGGAGCTTAGATCCTGAGGAGGGGAACAGTGATGAGCTGCACCACGGAGCAGGGACATAGTGGTGCATTACATCTAGGAAGGGTTGCTGTGGCAGGGTGAAGATTGTCTGCTGGTGCGCCAAGAATCATCAGGGTTTGCTCAGTGGCACACTGATGGGCTAACGACTGGGCCAACGAATCTTCAGGCAGCATTCGTTGGTAATTGCAGCTCCATCCGACTCCCAGAGGACTTTCTGAAAAATGAGAAACTAAAATGTTTTAGAGATGCACTTACAAAGACCTGTCTTTTGTGAAGGGCATTTTAAAAGTGTTCCAGCTCCCTGTTTTCTCTGCTCTTAGTAATGTGTAACAGAAATCCAAAATATCTTTAAATATCTTTAATATCTAGAAAGCTAATAAACTATTTACTCCATCACATAGATTCTAGAAAAGCCATCCTGAAGACATTTGTATTAATTATCAATTTGCATATTGTTTATGGTTTAGAAATGCTTGGTCCTTGTGAATGTTCTCCTTAAACAGGAAACGTTTGGTCACCTGTCCCCAGTTCCTAATTAAAACAAACAAACAAACAAACACTTCATCCATGTCCACTTAATATGTGGGTTCTTTTTAGTTTTTTTAAAAAATCTTCTTTTTTTTTCCAGAATGCATTTTCTGAGTCCAGGTTGGCTTCATATCTCATGTCCTAGCTAGAGCAAGTCAGAAAATTTTTGATGAAATTTGTTGAAAAAGCTGGAGTTTGAACTGAAATCCTTCAGCTGAAATACCTCAGGTTTCTCGAGCTCTTGGTAGATCACAGGCATCTCTCCCCTGGAAACTTGTCTGGCTTCAGAGAGTAATCATGAGGGCTAAATGCTTCTACAAAATGCTGGAGACACCTAGGAACTTCCCAGCCCTGCCCTCCAGAGATAAGACCTGGGCTTGTTTGCTCTTGGAGACCTCAGGCCTGTTTGCCCTTGGAGACTTTGGGGTTCTCAGGACCATGGCTCCACAGCAGCAGGCTGGAATCCCTTTCAAGCACAGCTCCCTCAAGTGCTGTCTCTTGGATGAGAGAGGTGACAGTGCTGTGAAGCTGGATGCCTGACAGCAGTGAGGTCCTGGATCCAGCTGCAGGTCTCCAGGCTCCTACCTTCTGATCACAGAACCAGGGTGCTGGAGATGTAAGTATCTGCTCAAGCTCTTCTAGTCCATTCCCAGAAAGTAAATCTATTTCTTGATCTTTAAAACTTCACAACCTACAACACCAACCTTCAAATCACAAGATGGAAGCCCAGGAGCCTGGGAGCGTCATACCCAGCCCAGAGAATGTGATGGACAGTAGGCCTCGAGACCTCTGGAGCTTATGTATTCAACCAACACTCTGCTCTTGGCAGCGGCAAAAGAAACAGCAATGCCATTTTCTTTCACACCATGAGGCCTCTGTGAGCAATTTTTGTTTTTAAAGTTTCAGTTCATTAGATATATTTAAGCAACAATTATTATTGTCTGCCAACTTGAAATTCTGTGTTTCAGCCAACTCTGAATAAACCTGAATTGATGTGAAACCTGAGGACTAAGGACATGTGAGAGACAAAACATATCTAGATTGGCAATGTTAGAGTCATTCTGAAGGCAATGGACTGTCTGTGTGGTGACAATGATGCCTATTAATTTTCTCATAGTAATAGATGGCTGTTAGCAATAAATTGGAGTCTCGAAAGTGCACTGAAATTATTTAGAGACCTTTCTTTCCACCCCTCCTTCACTTTTAACATTTATTGGCAACAGTAAGTGTCTAAATGGATGCAGAAACTGAATTGTGTGCCAGAGTTCATATATAGCACAAGCAGCAGGCAATTTAGATTACTAGTTTGGATATTACTAACAGTGCAAAATTGCTGTGAACGAGGCAAAGTAAAAATACTCTCTCAGACTTCTCCATTTCAGTTCATTTCCTACATTTATTTTGGAGGTGGTTTCTGCTGTGTTTATAGCTTAAGTTTATGGATAATTATATACTGTCAGTGTTCACTTTCATTATTTAGGCATGAATCCTTCTAGCACTTATGCATAAGCATAACTTTATTCATTTTGCAAGTTCAATGGGACAACCCATTGTACATGAAAGCAAGCATATGAATAAATCTTCGTGGGATCAGAGCTTTAATTTGTACAAGAAGAATGAGATGTTAGAGTAATCTCTTGCTGGTTTAGTGAATGTTAAGTTCTTCCCAAAATACCAGATGTGGGGAAGAATGCCCAAAGAACAACGCAGACATGACATCACCTAATTGTCACTGTAGAAATAACAGCATGCATGTAGCATAATCCAACATGTGGCAGATATGGATCACTTGATTTAATCTCTTCATGAAACCAAAGTAAAATTAATGTAAACTGTAGCTAAATAGCCAACTCATCGGCCAGTGCATCAAGTCCATTCTTAATGGAGATCAATATTCCCGCTCTTAAAAGTGAGTTTCAGCTTTTCAAATAAAAAGAGTTTGTTTCAAACAAGGATGCTGATCTCACACAGAGCAGGTCATGCACATTGTTGATCTGACAACCTGATTGCCCCCAGGCAGCAGTGCTGCAGCCTCCCAACTAGGAGCAACAGAAAATGTTCCTTTTTATTAGTCATGGGGCCACCATGAACCACCTCCACAAACAGCCTCAAACTGCTCTTTATATTTTGTCCCCACCATGTAATCACTGGACACACACCTGAAGAGCAAGCTGAGCCCAGCATAGGTACTGCCCAAGAGAGTTAGCCACCCTGCAACCATACCTGTCTGAACAATTAGTATTGGAAAATGCTTCATCTACTGCAAAATCCTAACAGGAACTAAGAGAACTTTCTTTGACATTAGCCTTATCTTAGGATGCCAGTGTAGCCCGAGCAGGTTTCATCTGATTTGTGCTGAAACAATGGTAAAGTTGCTACCAGATTTGTGAATGCAGGACCTGGCCCAAGTAACCTCTGTGCTGTGGATTACAAAGGAATGATGCAACTATTACTATATATTCCTCTTCAAATGCTTTTTTTTTTTCCCTATTTTAATTAATGAGTTAGCCAAGCTCTCTGGTGTGCTTTTCTTACAAATACTATAGCTACGAAGAATTAATTGTTATTGCTATGCCTAAAAAATCCTGAGGAGCACAGCATGGAACCCCCAGCAGGTACTGATTTAATCTCCACAGCATGCAGTAGCAGGTCGACTGGCTCCAGCCCTGAGCTACCTTGGAAAAGGTGCAGACAATTTGTGTGCTCCTGGATCCAAACTGACTGCACATATGTAGAAAAAAGTGTTTGTGTGTGTGTATCAATGGCACGGTTAATCCATAACCCAGATGTGCTTCCAGACATCACTGCTGACATGATTATTTTCAAAATCCATTAATTTCTCACTGAATACTGACTGATTTTTCCCAGTACTATTCAGCTCAAGTATTTTTTTTTCTAAATTTTGCATAATAATAATATTTTACAGTATTTTGGAAGTAAGAAATAAAAAAGGATGTCTTGTAAGGAGAAAGAAAACATCTGTTGAAGCCTTACAGGCATCCAAAGATTTCGTAGATCTTTTAAGTTTTAAATAACATGCAGCAGTTTCAGTGAAGATTTAAATGATTAAAATAATTAAGGCACTGGGGTTTTAATTGCAGTCAGTATGAATTCCTATGAGCAATGCGAAAGAGCTGAAAGCTCTTTTAAAAATATGGCTATATTTATACCTGAAATTTTAATCTCATTATCATATCAATTTTGGGTTTTTTTTTTCAATTTGGTAAAATATTTATTTACTGCAATAAACAGAAAGAGGCTCGAATGTGTATGTATGTGATTGCATCAGGGACAAAGACAGATGGAGTCAGAATTACAGTTCCAGCCTGTAGCCTGCTGAGTAAATCTGTTGGGTGAATTTCCACTCTTTTATTCCGTATTCTTCCCGTCGTGATAGTGGAAGCTTCTCCCAACACTGTCTGGCGGGTTCCAGCTGGGTAAAGAGAGATATTTCTTCCCAGAGAGGTACTTCACAAGTGCTGCTGTAAGCTTATCCACAAGCCCATTAATGCAACAGCAATTAATTGTATCTGGTGCTAATTCTGTAACAAGTCTGCAAACACACATTCGCCCCTTTACTAATCAGTCCATAAGGTTGCCTAGGTGGATTGCTACAGGCAATCCAGGGACACCATCCCAAAACATGCCTCACATCTGCACCCTCCTTGGGCTGCTGCCCCTCTTTAGGGACCACCTGGCTGTCCGAGCTGTCAGTCCTGATGGCCACTTTTTCTGCAAAAAAAAATAGCTGGATCCCAGACAAAACTGAAAGGTGAAAGGCAAATTTTGCCCAGTTTTCTCATTTCTTTAGCTCAGATGAAGGTTTTGCTGTCCAGCATTGCCTCCCTTCTCCAAGCACATACCTGACCATAGGCAAGGGGTTGCAGAGGAACATACAAATGAATCTGCAGACGTCTGAGAGCACCTGGCCTCCCCCAGAAAAATTATTTCAATAAGTGGGTCTTTAAATGTATGGTCTCTACTGGTCAAGGGGTGCCTAAAATAGCAGCCTCCCATTCTGAACATCATCTCTATTTAATTTTGGATTTTTTTCTTTAATTTCCAAAAGCTTGCAGAGACTATTCTTTCATTTGGGGACAAGGTCTGTGCATGTGCAACTGCTGTGAACCCATTACACCTGGAAAAGAACTACTACCTCTGTTTAATTAAGCAATTTGACGAAGTGACTCTTTCAGGGCTTCTTGAAGCTAATGGGACATTTATTAGTTACTTTAGCAGTAGCAGGGTCAGGCCTTTTTTCTTCGTCAGGCATGTCATCCATCTTCACATGAACAGGCTGACAGGACAGGGATTGAAATTTCACAGTCTGTGATATATATAGAGATTGTTTAGATTGAATTAGGCTATGGAAAATACTGTGCTGACCAAGATAATCATCCTTCAGATATTGATCTAACCCCTGTCTGCTCAAATTTATTCTTCCAAATCACATTGCCTGCAGCTACCTACCGTTATCTTACAGTAATATTGCAGTGACAGCTGCTGGCATCCTTGATTTTTCCCCAATGGAAATCAATGGTGAAACCCCAGCTGACTTCAGTGGTGCAGGAATATGCCCTATGGGCACTATTTTCAGCACCACATTTCCCACTAAAATGGGTGCATGTTTTGAGCCACAATGCTGAAAATCAGACAGTAATATCCCCGCTCAGCCCAATAATACAGTGTTTAGCTTTGGGGCATAGGAAAGGGAACACATCAACAAAAATCATACCTACAATGCTATACAGGGTTACACAGACTAGCTCTGAGCAAATTAGGGGGAGTGCTCAGTGAATGTGTCAAATTTCCAAAAACTCTGTATTGAGGATAACATGCACGGCCCCAACAGAGCTAAAATGTCTGCCAGGAGACCATTGTACCTCCATGGCTGTACTGCTTCCAGCATGGTATTAGCTTGTTCCAAGACAGCTAAGGTGTCTCTGTATGGCACTGCCTTATCATATTTTGATTTAGACTCATTTTTAGACCTTTGCTGAACTAGGTCTAAATATATACTTGTGAAACATCTCCATAACACGGATCTCTGTTACAACCACAGATCTGGAATGCAATTCTAAACACTTGGGATGGCTGAAAAGGGCACACAAAGAGAATGACTCCCTGCAGCCCAGAAAACTGGGGACTTTGCCAGTAAGGTGAAATAAGACCAACAGGACTCTTAAAGCTGTGCCATCGCCTGTTAGATATAAGGCAGGCCCAGCAGAGCACTACTGCAAAAAGAAATAACAAACCGATACGTCAGCTCTGTAAGTACAATTCCTGCACTGGTTTATAGATCTCACATAGCATTTTAGTCAAAGCACACTGTGGAAATCAAACAGAATTTAATTCTGAAGCATCCTTTGTCCTGGAGAGAGAAAAATAAGTTAAAGTGAATTGAGTTTCTTCTTCTAGTAACTTACACACGGCGCAAAATAAATGTAAAGCTCTAGCAAAGCTACATAGATTTGGGATTTTGCGGTATCATAAATGATTGCCCACAGGGGAGAACTATAGGCTGCCTGATCTGTCTTCCTAAGATTTGCTTCTAATTCAGATAACACTAGTCTCCTGAGTCCTGCTGCTTTTCCTAGAATCCGAGCTCTCATGATTAGCAGATCACATTTTCTAATTTAGTTTGTGGTAAATCCATGAATAAGAGAATTCAGAGATGTGTCCAGGTGTGCAACAAGCTTTGGTGTAATATTGCTAGGTGTTTACTGGGGTCCTGTGCCAGCTCCAGTTCTTATGATCTGTATTTCTTTGTTGCTAGAGGTGATGAAGGGTTTATTCTGTCTTTTGGCCTCTTATTCCAGTTTGTGAAGTTCAGGGTCCATGTCAGCAGCACACACACAGCACAGTTCAGCGCTTTGGGTTCAACAGGCTTCAACAGCTCATCAGTAGCTTTTGTTCCAAACCCAGCAACATTTCCCTCGAAACTCTCAGTGTACTTCTGCCCAGCACTACTTAGTCTGAACCATAAAACCTTGCCCTTGCTGTTTCTGCTTTCATGGATTCCATGACAAGGGTAAAACATCCTGCCCAAATGCAACTTTTGCCCCTAAAATGTTGTACATTCACACAAAACCACCAAATAAGAAAAGGTAGATGACCTTGTCTCTTGAAGCATTCCTCTTAAATTCACCAATGGCTTGTCAATTTTTGTTAACTCTTCCAAGAGACTTCTCTTTACTTCTTACATCCTCCCAAAACAGGCAAGGAGGGATTACTGGGGAAATCCTTTAACTGGAAAAAGCAGCCAACTGTCCATATTAGGATCAAGTAGATTTTAGAATTGATTTGTAACATTTTTAATAAACCAATAGGAGATATAGCTACAACACAGGCCCATACTCATTTATAAGTTTGACTATTACTTCATGAAAAATTAATGCCAATTAGTCATTTTGACATGAGAAAAAAATGTAAATAGAACTCCAGAAAATAGTCTTGGAAAGACAAAAGTCCATATTGTATCAATTATTCTGAAACTGTATTTAAGTATATGCTATACTTTCCAAGTATACTCACAGTATCTCACTTCTGATATTTTTGATTCTTAGAATTTGCAATAATGCAAATATGTCCAAGAATTTCCTTGATTGCTTTTTATACTATTAAGTTTAATATCTGACGTAACTGTAATAGAAATGTTAACTGTACGTATTAAAGAAAGAGTGTGATTTTGTTGTAATTTAAGAGATCATTTGCTGCAGCAAAATAGATGGGATGGCTGAGGACATGAAGCTGTCACAGTAGAGGCAGATATGGACTGAGATCAGAACAGCAGGTGAAAATATACAAACACTTATCAATATAGTAATAAAAATTATATAATAATAATGATATTTCTCCTAAGTTGAGCTTCAGAGGGGTTGGTTCTTCTTGTTTTGCTTTGTTCTGGCACCACACAGCTATCAGAGTACTGAGTAGCAAACAGGTACCATCCTCCCTCAAGGAAGACTGATTGATGTCAGGAATGGGTCTTGGCCTATAGGAAAAGGTCCAGAGCTTCTGGATGTGGCTAAAAGAGACAGAGTTAGATACTCAAATATGTTTGGGATACTCAGCACCAAAAGTTTTGTGCTGGGGAGCTATGCCTAAAGATTTCTGAACAGCTGTCACGCCTTTTCTATCACTGCTCCATCAGCCACCTTAGTGTGGTTCAGTATGAAAGATCCAGCATCCAATTCCTGCCATTGCCTGCCCAGAGTGAAACCAGACACAACCCCTCTCACTAACTTTTTAGCTGTAATCAGGACCTAAAACCTGACATCTCCTGTCCACAGATTCGACATAAAGTAGGTGCCTGCCCTAACTCTGCCTGTGGGCCCCAGCTCTGGCATTCTTCACAGCTTGCAGCCAGCTCACAGCTCCTCTAAACACATGGATAACACCCGAGGCCTGAATGAGACCTCCAGTTTCTTGATGCAGGCGCAAAGACGCAAAAAGTGTTTGAAGCCTCCAGGAAGCCAGGGAGGAGTTCTTCCTAGGCTAGGAGGGAAGAGGCAGAGAAGAGAGGGCATGTTGCCACAAAGCCACATTCCTCCTTGGTGGGAGAGTAGTTGGGCTGAGGCATTAGGAACTATGGTCAGCAGCTGGAGGAGAGAACGTGTTGTGACGGGTCCCTAGGTCATGGCATGACCATGGTGCAGACTCATCTCATCCACATATGAATGAAGTGCCACTACCACTGGGCCTAGCAGAACAGAGCAGAGAAGTTGGGTTTTGGAGTTAACATCCATGACTTGGGTAAAGAAAAACACACTCCGGAAAATCAGGGACAGAGGTGGAGAGGTCAGCATCCATACAAAGGGCTGAGGTTTATAAATATAACCCTCTGTCATTTCCAAGCTTGTAGATAGGAATCAGATTTGAGCACCAATGGAAGATGCCTGGGCTGTCACACAAGGCATATCACAGTACAATGTTTTGACACAGCACGGCACACATTGACTGCAGGTTTTCACCAGAGTGTGTTTTTCACAACAGGCAGGACTGCTGTTTTCTTCCCACAAGAGGGCCCTACAGCTTCACTCTCCAGACTAAGGAATCTGTGATATTTAAGGGAGGACTTGTGAATAACTGTAGTCCCACTCTGCCTGTAAGAGGCCACCATGGGGTACATATATTGTCACATACTTGGCAAGAAAACAGTCCTGCCTGCTATGAATGTGTAAGTCATCCCTGTGACTCCTAAGCCAGAGGAGTGGGATTTGAGCCATAGCAGGAAAATAAGCCTCTGTTAAAGAGAAAGAAATACTTTCCAGAAACCACCAGTTAGAGTTGAAGGGTGTGATTACATGGAACCCATTTTCTAAGTGTTGCAATGTGGGAGGGACCTGTCTCAGTTTGTTGTGCAGAGTTGCAAACAAAAGTAACCACAAGCTGGAGAAAAAACATGTAGTATAAGCAGGATTTATTTCAACAAGGCATTTTGCAGTAATGCTATCCACTGGCAGGATAAGCAGCAGAAATGTTAGAGATGTGAGGCAGATGATTGCAGCCAGGCTCGCAGGCACATTTCCTCGGCTGGCAGTGCTGACATGTGGTCACTAAATGACAAACAACTGGAAGAGGCACAGTGTAACCCTAGCTGGTCCCTCCCTCACCATCTCTGGGCTCCCTGATGGAATACTTCACTGAGGAGACTGCAAGGACTCCTGCCCAAGTTTGCAAAGAGGGGCACCCGAAGTCCCCTCGGAAAACTCAATCCCAGCTTCTTGCAATATAGAGACACAAAACTTGACTCCTGCTGCACATCCTTGAGATGCCAAACAGGACCAATGTCTTAAGCAGGACAATGCTGGTAAAAGGTTTCCATTTCCCCAAGTGTTGTTTCAAACCAAGAGCTGGGTGATGCCTTCCAACTGTGAGCTATGAATGAAAACCAGCACAAGACACAGGTTGTCTGTGCCATTTCTTCTCATTGGTGTGGGCTGATCTTGCTTTATCTAAAGAGAAACATGATCAAACTTAAAAAATAAAGTTCCAGACCATGCAAATTAACTTATTTTTTCCTCCTCAAGTGCACTATTTATACTACTTTTAATACCAACCAATCACTTTTTTCAGTGCTGGAGGCAAACCTAATGTCAAGCATTTCATACATTATATGTC
The DNA here is from genome assembly GCF_037038585.1 of Patagioenas fasciata. NCBI lineage: Eukaryota > Metazoa > Chordata > Aves > Columbiformes > Columbidae > Patagioenas > Patagioenas fasciata. The sequence goes on from NC_092521.1 coordinate 14,822,743, forward strand.
AAATTCTTCAACTATGTTTTTTTTTTCTGCCTTAACTTCAATAAACTATTAAAAATATTTTTAAGGATGGTTACCACAATTGGAGTCACATGCAGTCATCTGACTGTGGGGGGCTACGGTGGGTCCGTGGATTCCCTGACAGAGGGCATGGGAACAGAAATTAGCCTTGAAGATATTAAGGCCTACCCATGAGAAAGATGGGAGCAAAGGAGCATCCGGAGATGTTAAGGATGTACCTGTGAGAGAGAAGGGAGTAAAAGAGTAACACTGATGACAGCAAAAATAGCCAATGAGATGTTACTGCTATAAGTCGTAACCAATAGTGAAGAGACACATGAATTGGTAAAACAGTATAAAAATGCACTTGTGGCAATAAATGGACCTATTACTTTCATCCTGGAAGAACTTGGTCTATGTCGTTTGTCCGTCTCAACCACCACACCTGGCATAAAACATCAAGCACAGGTGTACCACCAACTCTCTATACCCTCTTGAACCTCAGTAACACCCTTTCAGCAAACCAATGGCATGGCACAACCTCAACCACGGTATAAAATTCCTCTTGTTGTCCTAACATTTACGAGAAGGATATAAAGGTAGACTTGTAGCAGCTCTTAGAACTACAGATCAGAACAGATCCTTACAGTGTTTGTAGAACAGGTGAGCAACAGACTCTTGAAGAGTAAAACAAGCAAGTGAATGGCACATCCAGCTACTCTCAATACACATCAGTCCCGGGAAAAATAAATGTTTGTACAAAGTCGCACAACCAGTATGGTCACCTAGAAGTTTTTTTCACCATGTATATCATATATTGACTAATTCCAAACATTTTTTACTTGGGTTCACTTCCAGATACAAGGACGAACGTCTAGTTAACTCAAAAGAAGTTAGGGGTCCTTTAAGCATGGTTGAAAATGGTCACAATTAATATCTTGTTCAAAGATTACAGAACTAATACTGTTGCCAGATTATTGGTGCAGTGCATTTGCCCACCCTTTTCTGCTGCACATCAAGTATGTATTCTGATTCTAAAAGATGCACATTTTTCTTTGTTTATCAATGATTGCAATGTTACTGTGGAGAGCCGATCTGGAAAGCAGTGGGCTAACAATAGCTCACAGTGATGTCCTTTTAATACACCATTTGCTTCATACACATATTCACATTTCTGTATAGCTCCTTTCACATCAGCTACACTCACAAGTGCTTGTTAAAGGCAAACGAAAAAAACTTATAAAAAGTTGCAGTTTCCTCTTTACATTGTGGTCCATATTTAGGAAGTCATCTCTCAACTGCCTCTAGCCATTTGTCCTGGTTTCAGCTGGGACAGAGTTAATTTTCTTCCTAGTAGCTGGTATAATGCTGTGTTTTGGATTTAGAATGAGAATAATGTTGATAATATGCTGATGTTCTGGTTGTTGCTAAGTAGTAGTCAAAGACTTTTCATCTTCTCACACTGTGCCAGGTGCACAAGAGGCTGAGAGGGGGCACAGCCAGGGCAGCTGATGCAAACTGGACAAAGGCATATTCAACACCTTGTGACATCGTGCTCAGTATATATTCTGGGGGAAGCAGGCTGGGCATCAAAAACCAGATGGTGAGCAATTGGATTTTACATCACCCATTTTGTAAATTCTTTTATAATTTTTACTATTATTATCATTGTTATTATTACAATTATTATTATTGGTGGTAGTAGTTGTAGTAGTATGTGCACTCACAGTCCAGGAAGCGAACTGTATCCTGGCCTGCATCAAAAGCAGCTTTATCTACTCCACTCTCCTGAGATCCCTCTTGCAGTACTACATCGAGCTCTGAGCCCCTCAGCATAAGAAGAAAAGCAAGCTGTTGAAGCAAGTACAGAATAGGGCCACAAAGATGATCAGAGAGCTGCAGCACCTCTCCTATGAAGACAGGCTGAGAGAGTTGGGTTGTTCAGCCTGGAGAAGAAAAGGCTCTGGGAAGACCTTATAACATCTTTCCAGTACCTAAAGGGGACCTACAAGAAAGTTGGAGAGGGACTTGTTACAAGGCCATAGAGTGATGGAACAAGGAGTAATGGCTTTAAACTGAAAGAGGGTAGATTTAGCTTAGATATAAGGAAGAAATTCTTCCCCATGAGTGTGGTGAGGCATCAGAACAAGTTACCCAGAAAAGCTGTGGATGTCCCATCCCTAAGAGTGTTCAAGGTCAGGCTGGATGGGACTTTGAGCAATCTGCTCTAGTGGAGGGTGTCCCTGCTTGTGGCAAGGGATTTGGAACTAGGTGATCTTTAAGGTCACTTTCAATCCAAACTAATCTATGATGAACATTTCTACCAAGCCCACCTGATCATTACAACAGAAAGTCACTCATAATTGGACATGTTTCTGCCTAATGGCTGTACATGGATATATTCTGCTCTTTCTGTTAAAAAACAGAGAAGCCACATCCAAAAATAACAGAAATAGCATCTTGTTCAGTGAGAATGTCAAAGGGATAGTTGTACTAACTTGTGCCACTCTCAGTATCCTCTGGTATTTGGGTATGGAGTCGTTCCCACATCATAGGCAGACTGCTTTCCACAGCCACTTCCAGCTCTCCTTTATTAGCTTTTTATAGAAAGGACATATTATGAATTATATGGTACTTACCAGTACTGAACAGAAAATGTAACGGATCACTTTTTGGGGCTGTGATTTTAATTTGGAATTTTATTCCACTATTTTGTCAATTTCGTCTTCATCTCTGACTTCTTTGACTAAGGTTCAGAAGCCTCCTGGAATAAAGGGGTTATAAAGAGAAATTTCCCTGGTCCCTGCCAATGGATTCAGAAAGCTATTAGAAGAAGTGGAATAAATGGGTATTTAGAATAAGTTTGCAAGCACTTCTACCTATTTCATTGCCCCTAGAAAATGCCTGCCTGTTTTAAGATTCATTGTTGGTTATTTAGGTCAGGTTTATAAGCTAGTCTCATTTCTTGCTTCTCCCAAGCATCCTGTGAATCCTGTGCAGGATCCAATTTGCTGAAGATTTATGAGCCCTTCCCATTCCAGAGTCATATACATCATATGGAAACTATGGTGCAATGGAGAGCTTCAAGGTAGTCCCTCCCCAGCTGTCTCCAGAATGGTACTATGAACTAATAGCTTTTGAAAAGTATAAACACTGCTTTTCAATTATATTATCTCTTGTAACCAAGTTGCTACCTTGCATTCAAAAGACCATACAATCCAAAGAGATGAACTCCATTAGAATGAGTTTTGTTCAGCATATGGATAAAACAATGTGCTAGGGAGAGACCCCTATACTCAGACAACAGGTCCATCCTGTGCAGCAGCCAGCAGGGATCAGAAGCAGAAAGCACATTAGAAAACAGGACAGATATAAAGTTATTAGTGCCTGCTCTGCATTATAGATTCTAGTATGTGGAATGGTGGTATCCAAACCATTACTTTTAGTAACTAAAGACTAGTGTTTAGTAACAGTGTTCAAAACTCCTTAACTTCATCTTTTCCCATCTTCAGTTTATACATATGTCTGACCTATAGAAATGCATGTTGCAAAGGACCCCTTAATTTGACTGTGCATTAGGTGAAAGTATACTCCTCTTGGTGTTTTTAAGATACATATTGCCTTCTGGTCTTTGTTCCATAAGAAACAGTAAACAGTGAAGAATTATCTTCTTTGCACCACCCAAATTATAAAAATCTGTTATATTCCTCCCTTTACCTTAGTCATTTCTTTCAAGCTGAATAACAATAATCTATTCAGATTTTTTGGAACATGGAGGGTGAGCCAACTGAGAGCTTATGGGTAAGGATTAGAGGGCAGACCAATTTGACATTGTGGTGGGTGGCTGCTGCAGACTGCCTGATAGGCAAGAAGGAGGAGATGAGGCCTTCTTCAGGCAACTGAAAGAGGCCTTACATTGGTCCTCACAGAGGATCTGAACCAACACAATATCTGCTGGAAGGGGAACACAAGCAGTCCGGTAGGTTTCCGGAGTGCACTGATGATAATGAGGCACTCCCTGAATCCGACAAACAAGTAAGAACCAGTAGGGAAGGTGGAGATCAGGGACCAGGCTTGCTGCAGTGACCACGAGATGGGAGACTTCAGGGTCTGAAGAGAAGGGAACAAGTCAAAGAGCAGGATCGTTACCTGGACTTCAAGAGGGCGGACTTTGTCCTGTTCTCTGACCTGTTAGGATGAATCTCCAGGGTATCCTGGGGAGCAGAGGGGCTCAGGAGAGCTCGCTGATTTTCAAGCACCACCTCCTCCAAGCTCAAGATTGGTCCACACGAATGTGCAGGAAGTCAAACAAAGTGGGATAGGAGGCCTGTATGGACAAATAAATAGCTTGTGACAAACCTCAAACAAAAAAAGTACGTCTATAAGAAGTGAAAGCAGGACTAAGTGACTCAGGAGTATTGAGACACTCTCCACGTGCAGTGATAAGATTAGGAAAGCCAAAGCCTGCCTGAACTTGAATCTTATGAAGGATGTGAAGTGCAGCAAGAAAGGTACATAGGTAGCAAAAGGAAGACTGTGGAAAAATGTTCCCACTGCTGAATGAAGCAAGGGTTGCAGTGGCAAAGGGCATGGAAAAGGCCAAGGAACTCAATGCCTTCTTTGCCTTAGTCTTCATTGGCAAGCCCAGCCTTCAGGAACTGCAGGCTCCTGAGACCAGTGTGAAAGTCTGCAGAAAGGAAGACTTATCCTTGGTGGATAAGGATTAAGTCAGGGAACATTTAAACATCTCCATTTTGGACATATTTAAAACTCAACTGAACATGGTCAGAAGCAACCTATTCTGGTTGCCCCTACTTTGAGCAGGTTATTGGATTAGATCGTCAGTGGTGCCTTCCAACCTTAAGGATTCTGTGAGAGTTCATTTTTCTTAGCCTTCTCCACCTTTATATCTTATTTTTCCAATCCAGCTATCATTTTTTCATTTTTCTAATGTAGTACCTCTTGCACTGGCCAAGAAACAGGCATATCCTTAGGTTACACAGTGGCATGATGATATAGTTTTTTTTGTTCTCTGTTCATCTCTGCTCTCATCATCTCTAAACTTAATTTGCTTTTTTGATCACCACTGAACTTAGGGCAACATTTTTGCATACCTTGATTCCAATACAGGTAAGATAGCGCTAATCACTGCTTACTTTAGCTGCAGTTGTTTCTTTTTTCTCTACCTATGTGCATCATTTTGCATTTACTGACATTAAATTTCATCTGCAATTTTACTGCCAAAACACTATGTATCGTGAAATCAGATGGATTTCATAACTTCAAAGATTTTTTACTTTCTTAAAGCACTTCCTATTTTTCTTGAGCTTTTCTACCTTGCACCTTCACTTGTCCTTTTATTGTTGATCGTGTCAGATTTGTGAATGACAGCAGTCTCAGCACATTTCCTTGGGAGTGACCACTGGTAATCCTCCACATCATAAGAGTGATCAGTCATTCCCACACTACAATTTAACCAGTTATTAATAACCCATGAAAGGATGTTTCATCTCACCCCAAGATGATTTAGTTTCTCTTACAGCCTTTAGTAAAAGAGTTGGTCAAAGGCTTTTTGGAAAAACAGTCCAACAGTACAAATCTCATACATGGGGAAATCTTCAAAGAAATGCAATACAATTTTCCTTTATAAAAGTTCAATTGGGCTCTTCTTCAATCTATAACTTCTATGTAAGCCTAGTAATTCGAGTCATTTGTGTTATACCTCAAGCAATTTGTGAGTGGAGATCAGATTTAGTGCTCTGTAACCTCAGCAGTTTACCTTAGACTTTTTAAAAAAAATTTGGCGTCACCTTCATTCCTCTCGTATCTCAAAGGTAATTTCAAAACACCATAAAATTTACTTACTATTCTATATTAAATTATATTTGAAAGACTCTTAGAAACAGACCAGTGATTAGCAGCTGAAATGTTGATTTTTCACAAGAGCTGAATTACTTTGTGGATTAAGTATCGTTTTTAAACTATGACTCTTGTAGGGCTTTTTTTGAAACACAGCAACATCTCATTGCAATACTTTATCAGAGTATTTCAAAGCAGAATTAAACTTTGTGAAATCACTATATCTTTTGGATATATATAAAATCCATTTTTATCATTGCTGTCTCGTTCACAGGTGAAGCAATGACTCATTGAAGAGCACAAGAGTCAGTGCCAGAGCCAAGAATAAATACAGACATCCTACCATTCAGCACCTTGCACTAGACATTAGGTTGCATTTTCTTTCCCAATTTATTACACTGCAAGGCTGAAGAAAACTGGAAAGCACTTAAGTGTGTCCCTGTCTTACAAGAAATTTTCCTATGAACCCTTCTGGATTTTCATTTTGACTGTGGCTCATTATAACTGTGCATTAAAAAAAACCAAATAATCTTAATTCCACGTACACAAGATAGTCTTAATGAAATAAGTCCCCAATCACTTTCCTAGTACCTAACTGACATTTTTTAAATTAGGCTGACCAAAGTTTACCTACAGTGCTATTCTGGCAGATGATTAATACTGCCAGCAAAGATGCTTTCTGGCTGAGAGAGGGTATGAGCTGGTTTTTCTCCCAAACAAAGCAAGGGTGGATACATACCTAACCTGTAAATTCTGCAATAAAATACAAGACTCCCTGAAAACTAGTGAATGTTGATATGGACTAGCAGCTCTGATTCTAATCTCAGTGCAAGAAGGGTTCTGATTAACCTGTCTCATAAGACTTACTCAGACATGTAATCCTACATGTGTTAGATGTAAAAAGCTTATAACAAGAATTCTGTATTTGCTGGACAAGGATATTTTGTAATCTGTACAATCATTGGTAACGATGCAGAGCATGTGGAACAAGAAGTAGCTCAGACTGTGTATTTTTATTGGAGTCTTCTTAATTTGACACCCATGAATCATTTATAAAATCTCCTTTCATCTGTAATTTACCTTGGAATTTCCAAATTCCCTCTCTTTTCTGACAGAAAGCTCCAGGTGATCTGCCAAGTACTCCGTTCTTTTAATCAACCAGTGGGTATTTACAACACATAGTCAAAATGGATGTATCGTGGTAAATTATAGCAGCATTTCCAATTTAACATATTGGCCCTTTTCCAAATGGTGTAGCAGAACAAATAAATTTCCTATCTGATTTCCATTTTACCCAGTGCTTACATTATTAACCGTAGAAATATTTTTGCCAGGAATAACTGACTGCAAGTAGCACTTGCGCAAGATTTCACATGCAATAACTTGATCCACATAGTATTCTACATGGTTTTGAATATTGTGATACTGTTCAGAGCACCAGAGAAGCTATTGCTTTTCTAATTGTTACTACTGAAAACCCTGCACACCAAGAGAAGTGAGGTAAAGGTGGACACAAGTACAAAAAAGGAAATTATTATTAAAATAGCACTGCCTGTGTACATGCTGTACCCTGCTCCTAGAGGCTTACACTTGAAGGTCAAGAGCTGCTATGTCAAAACCTTTGGCTTTTTCAATACTAGCAAACACTGCTCTGGTATCCCTGTAATATATACATGCAAAGGCTGCCAACTTTTGCAATTCTATCTCCAGTCTCATCCTATTCTGTAGTTTGCTGCCTGAAGGCCCCATTGGTAGAACAGAGATCTTCCCCAAAGGTCCAGCTTTCATTTCTAAGGTAAGTTTCTGTCCCCCATGGCTAGACGAAAAAAGCTTTAAGAGGAAAAACATGTGCCACCAAAGGATGAGGACAGATTGGCAACTAAACAGAATTCATAATATGCTATTATAAAATAATTGTTTGATTCTGCCAGGCTGGGTTTGCACATACATGCTGGCAGAGCCTGCTTGGCACCTATCAATCTTATAGTGCACCTCAAAACATCAACTGTCCAGAGGTGTCTGTGCAGTCCTCTTCAGAAATGAACATGTGTCCCTATATTTAAAGGTAGATAAACAAATTATCTTAATTAGCATCTAATGTTGGTTAAAATTTGAAGAGCATTCAAGTTACTGGGCATAGATAAGGATTTTCCTCTGGATACTCCATGTCTCCCACTTTAGGATTTTTGGTTCATGGCTGTCATGCAGCTGGAAAGCAAATTTTCTGATCACCCCTATTTACTACATGTTGGCTCTGTTTGCAGAGTAGTTTTGCTGCACATGGACTAGACTCCTTTCAGGAGAAATTAAACCATGTGCACACCAGAGCACTCCAGCCCTCTGTGGAGGTGGGAGGTTTGACTGGTTCTGCAGACAGAATCAATTCCCACACACAGAAGGACAATCAGGCCAGACGACAAGACCAAGTCTAGTCCCAAGGTAAAGCCTAGAACCACAGAAAGTCTCAGCACCCACTGCTTTATCTACTGATCCCCTCCTACTGCTCTGAAATAAGAATTACTGACTTAGAAGTGCAACGCATTTGCCATTCTCCATTTAGCTAAACTAAGGCAAAGAAGGTAACCAGTAAACCCACAAAACCATGCTGATGCCAACCAAGCTTACTCCATTGCCCATCTCCTCCAGCTCTGGGTCAACAGCCCTGCAGGAGCTGCACTGATGGCACTTCCCTGGAAATCACCTGAGACATACAAATTCATCCTTCCTCTTGGGCATCTCCAAAGACTTTGGACATCTCTCTTTAGACAGCTGAATCCAGTACTGCCTGACTACTGCGACAACATTACAGCCCTCTGGAAAGAATTACAACTGAGTTCTTCCTTCCTCACTTGGGACTATTAACAGAGAATGGTTAATATTTTGCTACAAAGCTCTTGCAACATGAGTAGTCATCTGTCCCTCTGTGCTGTATGTCCCTGACCGTCCCCTTCTGCCCTCCTGCTGCTTTATCCCCTCTCTGTGCAGATGCACCAGGTGCAAGGTGCAGGATATTAAGGAACCAGGCAGGAGAGCATCTGAGCCATTAACTCAGATTTTCTCTTCTAACGTCAGAAGATTCAGCCAAATAATTACAGCACACAGCTGGTGCCTGCTAATACACTTTAAATTTGATAATCTGTCCAGAAGTGAAGAACATTTTTATTCAGTGCAGATTGGAAAGACAAGGCAAGAGAATTGAATGAGACAAGGTATTTTCAACATGATCTTTTTCATTACTGTGCTTCAGCTCTATTGACTTTAAGACTAGAGCAACAACTAGGAAAACAAAAGTCTTCTTTTTCATCTTCGGAAGTTACATAATTTAACAATACTGTCTCTTTTTTTTTCCTCCAGACTTGCAGAGTCTTAGCAACTCCTCTCTGTCAAAACAATGTCTGTTCTCAACACCAAATTTTCTTAATTGCCCCACCTGAAGCAGAAATGTGCCAATTATGTTCTTGTCCTGATTATCAGACAACTCACCGGAATACATCGTACTAAGTGAAATTCACTTCTGAAGACAGGCCTGTGTGATGAACATTTTAAAGAGAGAGAGAAAGAGAACGAAAGGTGTGAAATCAAGTCATAATAGCAGCTGCCAAAGAGAAGACAAAGCAGCTCTGTTGTGGCATGGACATTGGTGCTCGGGGATGTCCATATGGGCTTTCGTGTTCTCCTGGAGCCCCACTTGATCCATACCCTGCCCTCACAGAGCCACTGAAGGCTTCAGCCCATAGAGAGCACACTTGAACCAGAGAAACCAAAAGTACTTGTGCAAATATTTATCTGGTCCCCTGGCATAGCTGAGAAATACAAGTGAGTGTCACGTTGCCCACTGTATCGAGAAACAGAACCAAGAAAGAGAAAATGCAGCATTTCCCATTAAAACAAAGATTCGCTCCCTCTTTCTGTGCGATGTACCCAGGGATGGAAGTGCCCCATGCTGAGAACCACTGGTGGGGCTGAAAGGAGTCTCCTCATCAGAAGGGTTCACACTGTTTAGATGAATGCCACAAAGGGAGTTTTGACATCAACAGGTAAACTGTAAAATTCTGTAGTAAACTACGTGTATATGTCTTCTGGGATCATCTCCCTCACAAAATAAACTAGCATGTAGCTACAGTTGTATGCATAGAGAACGAACTGTATGTAAAAAGCAAAATTTACTATCACATTATTAAGGCAGTGGTGTTAAACAACAGAACTAATCTATATTTGGATATCCAGATGAAAATTATATGCAATAATATTTCCACTTTCTATGAAGTGTCATGGGGTCATGATGACAAGCCAACACGTTGGGGACAGCCCAGTGTAGAGTGACTCTCACAGGAGAAACATTAAATGACAACAGACCAATGCTTCTTCACCATCCTAATGCTCATCCTCCTCAGATGGACCTGCCATGTCTCCAGCTGTTCCTGCTCAAAATGCTACAGGATGAGAAGGTGAGGGTGAAGCTTGTATCCCCAGAAGGGTTGGTGGGAGATGCCAGTATGAGGTAATGGAGGGTCCAGCAGACTTGCACATCTTACAGTCAACCTCAGTGAGGATCTGATGACACTGAGCACCATTTGTGAAGTTGTTGAAAGGTTGGGAAGATGTTCATCCACTGGAAATAGTGAAGGAGCATTGTAAAGTACTAGCCTTTGTGTTCAGGCTTAAGAAACATTTTAAAAATAGACCAGAAGGATATCAAAGGAAGGGGAAAAAAACAAACAAACAAACAAACAAAAAAACAAAACACAACAACAACAAAAATTCCCACTAAAATATGTGTAACAAAATTGAATCTTCACATGAGAAAAAGATTTGCAAAGCTGCAGTTATTTAAAAATAGGCAATTTTATAGCTGCATGAAAATACTTAAAGCTACTAAAGAAAAATAAGGACATTTTACTTAATTATATTATATATTTAAGGGTTGTTTATTAAATAGTCCATTCATTTATTTTAAGTAGTCATGCATAAAATGCCTCTACAGAAAATCTGTAGAGAGGTAAAATGACATCTCAAAGCTGCCCAGTTTCTGCCATAACTATTCAAGGCTCCAAGCTGTTCCTGGTTCAAGAGAGCTGCTGACCCAGCGCTCCCCAGCCTTGGAGGGCGGGTCCCTCCTTAGATTAAATAGGTTTTTTCCAAATACTTTTCATAATGCTTCTTTGTAGCACTTACAGTTTAACCTGCTGTTTGCCAGAGACAGCCCACATAGGGGAACAGTTTGTGGCACGGACAATCTTAGAAGTGAAGCAGTTTGAGATCCTATTATTCTGATCAGGGACATAAAGTTCAGTGTAGCAGAAACACTCCCTGCCCTTCCTATGTGCACTTATGTATTTCAGTCCAAGCAACCTGAATTTGTCCCATGCCATATATTCCCCTACACCATACATCCCCACACACACACACACACACACACACACATACACACACATACACACAGTCCTTAGCCCTCTTGCATTCCAGAACTTCCATTAATGGCCTACAGGGGCCATTTAGGAGCCTACGGAGCTTGGGTTCAGGAAAAAAAAAAAATACAATAGCAAACACACACACACCAAAAAGAAAAGAGGCAGGCTGACGATTGCTTGGAAAAATATTTTCCACAGAGGAGTGGAGGGACCATTTGTAACCTGAGGTAATGAAGCAAAGGTAGTCAAAAAAATGTGAAACAAAATTGGAGGTCATGTTCACAAGCAAGAAGTCAGGCTAAGCTCTCTGATCCTACACAGCATGCAGAGACTAGCAAACCCCAGCAGGAATAAATGTATTTTAAAATTAACTTATTCCAGCTCCCTTTTTCCTTTGCATATCTGTCATGATCACAAGTCGGACCTAAGGCTATCTATCGCAGCAGATGATATCTTCGCTAGAGTGGCTGAGGGAGCTGCATGACTGTGGAAGAGAGCTCTTCGCTTCTTTAAATGATAGTGATGGCACAGACCTTGGTGAGCAATGAAAATTTCAGTTTGCTTTCAAAATGTGGTTAGAAGTGTAGTCAAACACCATTTATCCATCTAAAGAAGCTCCAGCTCTCCTGATAGTTTGTCTGCTCCTACTTTTGTTATTTATTAGTGTCTATTACTGGGGTTATAGGAATACTTAGCAGCTTGAACCAAGGAGGAGTTCTCATTATCAGAGGTGTTGTACAAGCACACAGCAGGAGACCGCTCCTGCCCCGAAAGCACCTGATCTGAGCAGAAAAAACAGGCACGTGCTGGGAAAGGCAAATTGACACAAGGAGGGAAAGAAGTTTGTTCTGCAGCAGAGCCAGGAGCAGTGACTGAACAGCAAGCACCCTTTTTACACTTAGGCACAGGGTTTTCAAGCCTTTTCTGCCTTGTTGGGCCAATTTGCATGTAAAAGATCCCACCTGTGTTTTCACACATGGGACCAGCTCTGGTCTGGAACATTGTTAGTGAGTTGGCTAAATTTCTCTTCATTCCTCAGTGGGTTTTTTGGACCAGTTTCCAGCTGAATTATGTCATTAATTTGTGTTGTTGAACAGTCAGCTCCTCCCAAATATGTTTTGAATCTTTTAGCTTACAGCAACCAGATTTACTAGAGGGATAAATGCCTCAATGTTATTAAGCTTCTGGCAAGTTCTGTAGAAGTACTAAGTAATTAGAGAGAGAGTAGAGACCTCATTAATACCCCCACCAAAAGAAGGACAATACTGTGACCTCAGCTCCTTTCAGAAAATGGGCAATTCCCATGGAAGTTCAGCCTCAAAACACAAACCGAATTCTGATATTTGGATGAGTTGGCTCACAAAAGCAAAAGCAAAGAAAAGCCATATCATGTTCATTACAAAGATTTGTCATTTTACCTTCCCTCCCAGGGGTCCCACCCTTTCTCAAAGAAGAGCTTACGATAAATGTTACTCCTGGCTGCACTGGGACAATCAGAGCTGGTGTGCTCATCGCCATGCCTTGCTTCCTTCCACAGCATCCCAAAACACATCCTCCGCAGTGTGCAGAGGATGCATCCTGAAAGAATGTTGTAAACACCACATGCAAACCATCTGCCTCCTCCACTACAGCCAGAAGCGCTGGATACCGGTACCAATGCTGCTGAACAACTCTCCAGTGCTCCCACTATTTTTCAGATGCTTCATGTGCAACATGAGGCAGAAAAGGAACAGTTTAAAGACAGCTACAAATGGCAACTCCTGAGCATTACAGAGTTTTCAATATTTCTTTTTGAAACTGACTCTGCAAAGCATTTGGTGTAGGAAAGCAACAACTCAGCCAGAAAAAGTCATCTTGTGGGTGGGGCACAGAAGGACCTTATATATGGGAACCTCTGGGAAAGACACTGAAGGGTTCGTGTGACTCAGCAGAGCAACAGAGACAAACAACAAGAATAAAATATGCTGATTTGTTTGAAGTTGCAGCCTTAATGACAGAGAAAACTTCAGAATAGAGGCACCTTCTTATAGCTTCACTGTCCTGAAAAGCTCGTTACTTTCCCGTCCATGAAACTGGGAACCTGAAAGACACCAGGGCACCAGGAAAATACTGTGCCTGTGTTTCAGGACAGTGGGGTGTGTTCTGCACAGTTACCAGTACAAAATTCAGTATGTGGCACCACCTTCTCAGCCCAGCTGACCTTCCTCCACAAAGCACTGTCCTCAGCAAACAAATGACAAGTTTCATTTCTGCAAAAAATAATGGATTACAGGTAGAGAAAGGATTATGAAACAGGAAAAGTGGATGGATTTATTTGTTCAAAACCTGCTCAGCGGGGTATTATATTTGCTCTTTTTTTTTTTTTCCCGGAGTTTAGTTTGACTCCAGCATTTTGGCCAATCAGATGGGCAGTCTGGTAACTCCGAGGGATTTGGAGTGAGCAGTTCCAGCACTGAGCTGTCTCCCAAAGGCAGCCAGCAGAAAGTGAATCAGCGGCTATACTAACAAAAATGGCCAAGAATAGAAAGTAGATTTCCAGCCTTCCTGCTTTGCAGCAGTTTTGTTTTTCCTTGCAATGGCAGCGGTGATTACCTTATCTGTGCATACCAGCCAACCACACAATCCAGAAAAAGCCACCATCCAAGAAATACCCATTTAATAAGTCTTGGCATATTGAATGCAGACCCGGGAAGGCAGGATGCAGCACAAGAATATCTTCCTTCAGACAGGCTCTGCAGGGACAAATAAAAACCTTCAGATACGAGGCAAGCAAAATTTCAGGAAGGGAGCATCCAGTAGGAAACCTACCCTCTCTGGAGGGCTTTGCGAAAGTCCTTGCTCCTCCAGTGGGTGAAAGTTTCTTTCTACTCACTGACATTGTATAAACACGGGGTTTGGTCTCCAAACCCCTACCCTGAGTTTGGGGCATATTTTTGCATAGCCATGCTGTCTCAGTAGATGGCTATGTGAACTTTATACTCTCTCCCATGTCCCAGCTCATCAGGTGACCCTATGGCTCCCAGAGAGCCGGGTGACATCTTGTCCCACAGGACCTTCAACTATTTCTCATATTTGGTAACCGAAAGTCAGCAGTACCACAGGATCTAGAAAAGCTTGGCCAATAGAGACAGCGATTGCATGATTGTTGTATATAAACACATCAGGAGGTAGGTTTATCACCAGTGGAGGAAAAGATCTATTTAATGAAGAGAGTACGTTTGCAGAAGAGCAAATGGTTATGAGTTATCTGTCCATGAATAAATTTAGGCTGAAAATTAGTTGAAGGATTCTACTCATTAAGACAGTGGGGATCAAAACAACCCCAAAAAGGGATGACATTCATAAAAATCCCAAGACAGGACTTGATCCGTTTCAGAGGCGATCACTTTTAGGTGAGAGAGCCCACAGCTGGGGAGTACTGGACCCAGAAGCACACAAAGTCTCTACTCTTGGAAGTTTCTAAGCTCTTGAAGCCAGTGAGAAGGAGAAAACTAAAGACATGGGCTTCATTCTTATCTCAGTGCTAACCATATGCCCTAAAACACAGAGAAAGGGACTTGCATCTCAGCAAGGAAAGGGGAGAAACAGAGAGAGGTGCTGTTGCATTCCAAGGATGGACTGGACCTCTTCTTCCCCCTGGCTGGAGCACAGCACACATGGTAGCAATCAGAGACCACTATAAAAATATCCTAGAACAAGCACATTGATTCCTGATGACTGTTTCACAACTGACTACCTATTTGTTGAACTATAATGCCTATATGTAACAAAATGCTATTATAATATCATTGAAGTAGTCATTTTTGCTCTGCCTCATTACTATTAATCTTAGAAGGACACTGCATTTCTATTACTTATCATTTATATTGCAGCGATATCTAGATGTTCCCATTATATCAGGCCTCCATGTGCTGAGCCTTACACAAATGCATGCACGACAACTCTTTCCCTCTCCCCACAGAATGTCTAAAGCCTGTAGGATTTTCCATCCACAATGTTGTACCAGTTAAAGGCCAAACCATGCAAACAGCTCTGAAGCTGTAAAAACAGATACAGATATATATATATTTCATTGTGGTGTGGCCAAGCAGTCACTTCTGCTCCAACAGTAAAGTTCTGAACAACCCATGTTTCCCACACTCAAAGTTGTTGATTCCCAGCAAAGCCCTCAGCAGAGGTGAAGCAAAGACACTTTTTCCTGCAGTGCCTTAGCAATGTCACCCTGTCTCTCAGTGGAACACAACTCAGAGGCAGGACCTCCACATGTTTCCAAAGTGTTCATCTGACCTCACCATTTGAATGATGTGGGAAGAGGCTTGAACTTTCCTGAGCGAAGGCATTGTGTACCTGAGGGCTCAGTGCATGCACAGAGCTCCGACCTCTGCAATTACAGATGTTTGCACTGATTTGAGCTGAGCCAGGACAACTTTACTTTCTAGTTAGATCAAAAAAAGACAAAATCATCAACAAATACTTAAGTGCGAAGAGAACAGGGTAAAGCTACCACTGGAAGTGAGTTTCTCTGTTGTCTTGCATCTTCCATAGTGTCCCAGGTGGAGACTGTTTTTCTCCTATCAGGCGGTGTTATGTACTGCTTTGCCCTGAAGAAAATGACTGCATAAGGTTCAGTGAAGATCCTACCCCAAAATGATTTGGACCAGCAGAGTGTGCGTGAAGCCTTTAAAGCAACCATATAATCCCACCTGCTATCTGCCATCAGGAGGTTTCCTCTCACCTTACAGCAGAGGTGAGCTTTAAACCTGAACTGCAGCCTTACTGTACTTTTACCAGCAGTGATTATCCCAGCGCCCACTGTCATCAGACGTCAGCTGCTTAAAGAGAGCATCTTTGAGGAACAGTGTCTGAGACCGAAACCAAGCACGCAGATTTTTCAGGCAAAAAAAAAATTAATGTAGTTCGCAGGGAGACAGATGGCAGCGTCCCTCCCGATAGGCACCGTGGGGGCTGAGTTTGCTCAGCTCCCTCTCTCTGTACTTTGATGTATTCCAGCAGCTGTAAGAAATTAATTCAAACGAATTAAACCTCTTGCAAGGACAAAGAATCCAGATGAAAACTATAGCACTGGGGGCAATCAGCCATTTGAAACTGGGTGATCTCGGAGACAGGGAAGCAGCACCCTGTCGCTGTGAAGCTGCACTTGTTGGATGTGTCATAGACATTTGCTGAGACAATCAGAATAGGCCTTGTCAGCAAAGGAAATAAAATCAGGATCCAAAGTTCCTTCTCTACAATCACAGCGCTGTCAGCCTGTTGATTTACAGTGATCAAAAATTAGCCCAGCATATCCAAGCCCTGAGTGCCATCCTTCCCTAAGCAGCTTGAGGAGGCTCCTTGCCATCAATTTACCCAGCCCATCATGAGTTGTTCCACAACCAACTTCAACAGGAGGAAGAGCAGCTCAACTTCTTTGAAACAAATGGACCTAAGACTAGTATCCATCATAATCATTGCAAGTTTAAGTGAACTAGTGTCTCTACTGCGCTTATCCAACTGGTTATGTCACTTGTTCACACTGTTTTAGGACTCCTCAATGAATATGACACTGTACATAGGACTTGGGGGGGTTGAACATTGCAGGAAGAGCAGCTGGGGTGGGTATCCGTGTGCTGTTGTTCTGTGCTGTCAGCACCAGTCTCTTCTCAGCTGTGCAGCAGGCAGCCGCTACACTCAGCCGGGATGCTGCAGGACATTTTTCCTCCTAAACTTTGGGAGTAGAAGACTTCTTCAAGGAACCTGTGCCCACTAATTTCAAACTTGCTTTCATGAACATAGTACTCATGTGCGCAAATATAACAACCTTCAGAACGAGAAAGAATCTCTATGGATTTCTTTTTCTAGTATTACTTAATATCAATCTGCATTTTTAAATGTCCTTTCATTTTTCACCTGGATGACCCTTTACAACTATGGAATTGTTTATCCTTTATTGCATAAACTGCCTCAAATGGAGAATATATTCAGTTTTCACAATAATACAGCTGACTTAGCGATAGAGGACAAGGAAGGAGTCAGAAAACTTGGGTGCTGGTCTTCTTTCCCCCTCAGCTGTGCTTCAGTTTGCCTGACTAATAACTGTGTGCAAAAAAGTTAAGTATGCACTGGTGGCACATTCTGTTCCTGGTTACAAAGCGCCTTAAGTTTTGTTGACTGAAAGTATTAACAAGGGCAATAAAGCTCTTACAACTAAAAGAGAACTTGTTACTCTTTCCTGCTCTTTTACAGGAAAACTGAGGCCAATATTCAAATAATTTCTCTCTATGTCCTGTTCTGTATGGAGGAGATTTTAACTCTTTCCTTTCCTGTAAGAACTAAGAAAGTATAGTTGTTGGGAAAACATGAGGGATGTCCCTTCACATCATGGCCAGATAAAGTAACTTGCCACGCAGAAATATAACCTACCAGATTTAACCTACCAGATTCTTATGGAAACACCTAAATATAAACTCATAGGCTATTTTTGTTATAATTTATGACCAATATATGTGGAAGGAATCATAAGCATAAATCTTTAAGAAGCACAGAAGCAGGATTTTTTTATATGATAACATGGAGAGGCATTTGAACCCAAGAACCTGATAGGGTCTATCCCTGCTTATGGTACCCTGGCCCCCACTTTGCCTCACACTCTGAAAAATGATATATCTCAAAAGCCTAGACTCCAAATCACCAAAGTATCATAAGGTCATACTATTAAACACTAAATTCTCAATTTTGTATATAGATACGAATGGCAAATTTTTAATCGTCTGCTTCTGTAACTCACCTGCTGATGGAGAACTTTATATACTGCTATAAAATGGATGCAACAATCTTTTTCTCACTCAGATCATCAGAGATATCCCTCTGAAACTACCATCTGAATGACTCTCAGAATAGTCTAACTGTCTGACAAATTAGGCCCCTGGACTTTGATCCATTTGATTGACTGCCTGGTTGGAGTGGATTCCTCTTGTACCAAAGGAAGCGAGCACCCTTGATGCTGTAGTGTCAGAGTGGATGCAGACACAGCAGAAGAAATATGAGCCAGAGAGATAGCAAAGATGACATGTAATGGGAAGTAAGCCTGCCCAATGATCCCCATTAACAAATGAGTGTGCAGAGACCAGTGGATAAAGTGTGCCTACGCAAACAGCCACAAATTACACAACTAATTGCAGTGCCAGACAGACAAGCTCTTTGCAGCACTTAGTCCTGTTCTGCAACTTGTCCCCTGCCCAACAGGGAAGTGGTATCCAGCTCCCCACGCCTATGTCCCCAGAGCAATGACACTGCGGGCAATTGCCTTCTTTTCCTTTTGAATCTTGCCTATTACCTCATGATTCCTCTCCAAAAAGGACAGGAAAAGGTGTACCCTTCTGCCTTTTTGTGTTCTCCTTTCCTGTTCCTTTTCTTTATCTAAGGAGCCAGTAGAGCTGCACCAGCCCTGCAGCAGGAGATCTGCATGCAGTGGGATATTTGTTTAAAGACATTACTGGTGGGCAAATCTATAATTTGGAGCCCTCCTCAGGTCCTCTCTCTGAGAGCATGAATGCTGCCCAGAAGTTATTTGACAGCACATATCCTCTAGCAGCAAACAATCCTGAGATTTATTAAGGAAAAAATCCAGCCATTTCATATAATTGACAAGGAGTGGGATCACCTGGTGTGCCAATCTGAGCTGCATTTGACCCTAAATGTTAGAGGATTTGCTGTCTCATCAAATCTGAAACCCAGCCAGGCTCTTTTAATGTTGTCACCAACACCTACTTGTGAAGGGACTTTAAAAAGGAACCAATCAACCCAGGTTGCCTATATTCATTTCTTCATCAATCCGAACATCATTTGTGTGAGGAAATTGCCCAGCAGAGTTCATAAAGCTTTTCTAATCTCCTGTAATTCACAACTACTTTCACAAATAATCAATCTTCTCAGGAACCTACTAGAAGCAAGTTCAGTAACTGAAGCTACTGGAATGAGACGTGGGGAGAAATTCAAAGATGGGATCCACAGCACTAATCCCAGCAGCTCAGATATTACCTCCTCATAAGTCTACACGTGGTCTTGGTCAGCCCAGGGACTGCTCACACCACGGTCCATCAACCAGACATTTCTCCTAAAAAGCCCCACTGGGAGTTGCTCTGCCATATCTCAGGCTGCACACATATAGCACCACTCTATTTTAAAAGAAGACAGACATCGGAGGAGATGATGTCCCCTGTCTGGTCAGAGGACTCACCAGAAAAATAGGATGCTACACAACAGCCATGTAACTCATAAAATCCACTCATGGCTGTGTTTGCAGATACAACCCAACATGACACCTCACACATTTTATGAAGTGTGACTTCTGAATAAAGGTAATGTGAATCGTCTGGCAGTAATGCTGATGTAACTCACCCCCCGACAAACTCAACACTTTGCTACTAATAACTCTAGTTAAGTTTGGGGAGAGGACACAGAGAAAGAAATTGAAATGTTTGATAGGTTAATCACAAATAAAAACACGGTGATTGATAGGCAGAGACTGAGCAAGAAAAATTAAACCTGTAATTGACTTTATTATGCTTATTTACTTTTGGGGTAGGGGTATGAGTATCCTTTATCTGTTCTCAACTTGCAGAATTAAGTCAAACAAAGAATTTCCACTTAGATATTCGGAAAGAGGAAGAAGGAGGGGGAGAAAGACAGGAGAAGGGTGGAGAAAAGAATCATAGTTTTCAGAAACTGTGACTTGTTACCCATAGGCACTACAGGATCTTGCCCTCGAGCAACTCATACTCAGTGGTATGATCTTCAAATATGCAACAGTAGTTACAAGGGTTCTGTAAATCTAGGATAATCCTCCTGCCTCTTCCTCGTGTTTTGCTACACACATTTACCAAATCTCACACGCTGAGTCCAAGGTGAGATTTAGGGCTATCCAAGCCATGAAGGTGATGGATGGATGAATGGATGGATGGATGGATGGATGGGGACAGAAAGACAGAAAAATTACAGATAGGTGAAGTCCAGTGATGTACAAAATGCAACTGAAGTACGAACAGGAAAATTAAAGCCATTAAATATTTGACACAAGATTCCAGGATCATCACTGAGATGCAAGAAAAAAATTACAGAAATTATTAAATTCAGTATTAAATGAAATTGAACTATGAACATTATCATTGTTGAATAAAAAAGTGTTGTGAAGGCTTTAAAACTGAATGAAAAATCAAGATTCCTGGATTACTACCAGTTCATCATTGACCTCGTGAAAGCTGCACAATGTGATTCACTTTACTGGCCTCTAAAATTATTTTTTACTGATGCCCTCTTCTTTTACCTGTATTATTTTCTTCTACGTACTAGAAATATTACAATATTCATCTTCTTGAAGCAATCACAGACAATTCAGTGCAAATTCTGGCTTAAGGAAATCCTCAGGACTCAGCCATTTTGACAGCCTGACTATGACATTATAAGTCAAGACATAAAAGCTAAAATTATATGGATATAACCAATATAAATGATGTAATAGCTGATGCAGGGAAAATAAAGGCATAAGAAGAAACAGAAAAATCTCTGGGCTGTTCTCCAAGAGAATTCTCTGTGGATGATGCTACTAGAGGAAAATAAAATTAAATGTGACAAATACGTACTATAAAACACTAGGAAATTGGAAGAAGAGAAATGTCAAAAAAAATAACCGTGAGGTGAAAACACAGAGAAGTATCTGATGAAACCACCTATGCTTGGCTGCAAGTATGTCCCTTTGGTCTGCCCGTAACTATTGCAACACCGATGTTAATGTTTGCTCCCTGGCCCGAGTTGCAGAGGACAGGCATGTGTGGAATTCCCCGGCCGTCCTCGGGGCATCAGCCTGCGCCTCTTTTTCTTTTTATTTTTTCATAGACAAAGTGCGGATTAGTAACTTTGCATGCTTGAAATTGCCAAATTTAATCCACAGAGCCCTAAATCCATACATATTACACAGCATTACGAAACCTTTCTTCTTAAAATGAGTATGGTGATATTTTCATTCCAGATGACTTACAGGAAGTAATTAAAGGGATAATTTGCTAAGAAGTGTACAAAAATCCTTAAGCCTCTCATGATCAGTCTGCTTTTTTAACAAGTGGAAATGGCACTTCCACCACGCCATTTAAGGCAGATTGTACTGGGCATATACTGTGTTTTCTCCCTAGACTCAAAGCCAAAACATCAGCTGATCAGATCTGCTGTGTCTTCACCTTGCCTGATGAACAAGTCTGTCCTTAGAGTGAATCACAGCTCTGTCAAGGACTTCCCAAGTTACAACTTCAGTGGAACTGTGCATTTTCTCTTTGCCCCAGTGCAGTATGATCAGCTTTGTGTGTGCAGGAGAAACTATTCCAGGCAGGAACAGTCTCCCTAAAAGTATGTCCTGTGCATAGCAAACAGGTGTTTCAACACAGTTTTGGCCTCTGGGTACTCCTGCAATGCAAACAATAATAACTGGATGATCAGCTGATGGGATAATAACAGCACCTGCTGTTTGCCTTAAAATAGATAATTGTGGCCTTGTCCTGTATTGGTGAGAAAGGCATGGATAATCACACCATCCTTATCCAGCAGCAATACTACCGTGTGTTCCCATGCCATGTTTGCTCAGCAGCTTCCCTGCCTTCTGAGGAGCTCGAAAACAATAGTCTTACTCCAGTCCTGCTGAAGTTATGAAAAACCAGCTATTAATTTGGGTGGTCTTTTCTTGGTGGGTGAACTGTGGAAGCAACCCCATCAGCTCTCTCCACCACCTTCCACCCTTTCAGCTGCTGACAATCACGTTGTCACCTAGGAGGGTCCATGGTCAGGAATCATGCTGTATGCAGGCTTGCAATGCACAGCCCTGACCACAGCAAGGAGTCTTTCAGGATTCACTCCTTTCTTTGAAGCCAGAGCAGCTGTCTGCTCTGCCTTTGCTTTCATTCCTTTCCTCTTCTCCAGATCGCCTTGCAGGTCAGCTCCATGCTGCTGCTCCAGCCCTCATCGTGCCCTCTCACTCCACCCCAGCTTCAGCCCTGCCTCAGCTCCTTCTTCCTTGCAGTTATGTCTTGTTTTATTGCCTTCACCTTAGGGAACCCCCACTTTGGCTGCTGATGCTGTAGTGAATTCCTGGTATGGAAATAAATAACAACTGAACAGCCTCCTTGATGGAGCTGAGGCATGACTGGTGGGGATCAATGAAGGAAGCACAAGGCTGAAGTTGAATACCCACTTGTGTTTTACTTGCAGCTCTTACAGCTTTGAGCCAGAGCCATGTTGAGTCAGACAATCATTTTAAAACCTGAAACTGTGGTTTGGCATGTGCAGTAGCTCAGGTTGAATTATCCTGACTTCCAGAGTAGGTCCAACATGCAAAATAACAAACCCATTATTATCAGAGGAGGAGAAAATTGCTCAGCCCCCCTAGGATGGGATGTTCCGGCTATGGCCCGAAAGGCTGTTCAGGACAGTGATGTGACTGATTTTATGCGAAAGGAGGCATAACAATAAAGTCCTAAAATGTAAAAACTGCAAATGACGCAGTGACTCAAACAACGTGTCCAGCTCCTTGCCTTTGTCCACTCCACCACAAAACATGACCAAGCTCTGCCCAGCCCTCAGCAGAGGACCAACCCAACTGGTGTCAGAGTTCTTCCAGTGTCGACAGCCCAACATGTGCTAGACTCTTGCTGGGCCAGAGCCAGGTCAGTCATCACCTTATGGTGTTGAGCTCTCTCATGTCCAACAAGACACCGATTCTCAGCTCAGGAACTGGATTTTTTGGGCTTCCATCCTTTTTCAGAGGGCTTTCATCCTTTTTTATAAGGCTGTGGCTGTGTGTCAGGATATGCTTTATCTGTAAGTTTGCTATTAGCAATGTTCTGTTCTGTTAAGATGGCAACACGAAAGAAACAAAACTGCACAGAAGCATATAGAATACATATATAGAATACAAATTCAAATAATGTTAGCAATGAACAAAGCATTGGTAAGTAACGCTAATAAAAGCAAACAAACAAGCAAACAAACAAACAAACCTTAGAGGGGTTTTATAGACTTTTTTTTACTATTGTAGGATAATAATTGTTGTTCTGATGTACTAATTTTACCATGTTTTTTGTTTTCTTTGATTGCATGAGCTTTTATAATTCCTGGCAATTTGAGATTCAAAAACCAGTTTAGGTAAATGGAACAAATTATTCTCAATTGCTAATCTTGTTCTTTGTAAACATTTGCCCATGGCACAAATCTAGCATACATTTTGATAAAGCTGTCGGGCAGGTCTGTACGGGCAAAAAGAAAGTGTGAGGAGCGTGTGATAAAGAGAAGCCACTTCAATACTGACTAATGCTACACTTAGCCATTTCAGAAGCAAAATCTTGAATTTATACTAAATTAATACACATCTATCAATCAAGCATCTGGACAGCAAGCAGCCGTTCTGTTTGTAAGGCCCAGAAGCAGTTAAGCAGCAGGAGCATCTTTGCTGGGAGCAGATGATGTCCCCAGCCTGCAGGACAGAATGGCGTCTCCGTGGCAGGGGGGATCTTTACCAGGGAGGAGGGAAAAACAGGACAGTGTGCTGCTGGCCATACGAGAGAAGGGACATTGCCCATGGAAATTGCTATGTCCTGCAGGTTTATAATGTAGTGCTCATTCAGACAATTTCAATGGCCATGCTGCAAAAATTCCCCACAGCAGAAAACGTGTGACTGATGGAATTTTATACAGCATTGAGGGAAAGTGAAAAGTTCAAACCACAACAAAAGGCATTTATTTCTTAACTCGGGCAAAACACCCGTTCACTTCCACTTGACCACGTCTGGCAAAGTTCACATTGTCCTCACTGAGGGTTTTAGCTGAGTAAAGTCTCACCCTGCAAGATTTAGTTCCCGAACAGTGAGGAGTTAATGACAGGCAGTTTTCAATGATTATCTCATATAATTGATTGCTGTCTTCCATCCCCATTGTTAAAGAGCTATACATGTTATGGCTAATGAGTGCTTTAGCATGAGCTTAATTGCATCTCCAGTTATCAATGAAGTATCTATTGAAATACCTGGGGAGCAGTGAAGAATTTGTCTTTGTTTTGGAAGTGAAAACTCTGAGACTTGAAACAGTTTGGAAAATTCACAACCACTGTCAATATTTCTATTCAGCCAGTCAGCATCCTAGTTTTTTTCAAGTCCTTCAGGACTGAATATATTTCAGCAACTATCAGACTTTGCATATTGAGGGCAAGTAGAAAGAAGAATTGACGCTGCATTATTAGTGCCACTTCATTCCTACTACTGTCTTCCTACTCTTCAGTCTGAAAAAAAACAGTTGAAACAAATTCAAAGCAAACCTTTGAAAAATCACTAACAGCCATGTATAGGTCTTTGGGAGAAAAATTAATTTCTTTCCTGTGTTTCACAGAACACATAAGCTTCCTTAGCTGTTATAGTATACCTTCAGAATATCATCTAAAAACAGCAATGTCAAACTCATTTTCACTGGGGGGCACGTCAGCCTCGCGATTGCCTTCAAAAGGACGAATGTAATTTTAGAACTGTATAAATGTAACTACTCCTACTACTCCTGCATTTATACAGTCCTAAAATTACATTTGGCCGTTTGAAAGCAACCGTGAGGCTGACGTGGCCCCTGGTGAAAACGAGTTTGATACCCCTGATCTAAAAGCATTAAAAGATCACTCGAATGATCCGTGGTCTGATGTATGTTTGAAGTGACCACATAGAGCACATATTTTTCATAAAGAAAACTATCTGGAAATTAACGAAGAATATCTCCTGATGAACAGCAGTGAAAAATCAGCAGGGGAATTTAGACACATTTCTGCAAACAGGCAGCAGTGTTTATATTTCTTGTATACTAAAGGCTATTTACATAACTTGCCTAAGAAAATTTGTCTGAGCGCATTCAAACCTGTGAGCTGCTTTCAGACTGAACATTTATTTCTGGTATTCAAGCTCTGCCCTAGGTCACATAAGATACATGATATTGCTTCCTTTCCAGACCGGAAAATGTAAAGTTCACAAACTCTTATTGTTTCTCTTCAAAACAGGTTTGATTTTGTCATCAATGTGAATTAGAGCTGTGATTAAACATGCCCTGCCTGTGAGCTCAGGCTGCAGTCTTTCTCATGGACGCCTCCACAGACAAAAGTTTCTTTTCAGAAATGGCCATGAAAAGTTCCCAGCCCAAGTGATAGCAGCCACCTGGAGCCTCCTGATTAAACCCAGCCAAAGATGGACTTCCGAAAGCCTACTTAGAAACCACCAAAATACCAGTGATTAAACTCATATCCCTGTACAGGAAACTCAGATCAGGATGGCACTTCAATATCTGCCTTTTACATGTATGAGTTCATCCCAGTGCTGATATGGCTTTCTGAGCAAAGCATGAAAATACAACCAACACAGACACTGGAGCAGTTCAAAGCTGTCGCAGCACAAACTACAATACAAAACTCCAGCTGAGTCAATATCCTTCAGGCCCCTGAATTAATTGTAGAAGATACATATGCTCAGTGCCTTTTTTAAGAGTGAGAAAAAGGTGCATGGCTGAACTGAAGAGTGGATGTTGATTGGTCTGAAATGAGAAAATAAAAGGAAAAAAAATAAAGAAAGGAAGACGCCACTGCCTTTGGGATCAGTGGACAGGGTTGGCCTTGACCAGACTAAACAGCAAACCCAGGGCATCAGCTGCAAAACCAAGGCTCAGAGTTGGGGTTGTGAGAAGAGTTTGCAGAGGCAGGACAGCTGACTCCAGCCCAGCACCTCTGTAATTCCTCAGGACATCTGTCTGTGGGAGAGAGCTCCTAACCTGCTCTGTCCTGTCTTTCAGTCTGTCTTTATCCTCTTTTCAACTCCTTGTGAAACTTAGAGCCCTTCCTGGTTCTGGTTTAATAATGCAAGAAACAATCCCCTCAAAGCATTTAATTGTTTTCAGTCACTCAGAGGTTGCAGGATTTTCTTGCCTGTATAAGTATGAAAAAGCGGAAAAGAAGCATGTGACTGTCTTTTTACTAACATACGTAGCAGTCTGGGACAGATGTCTCAAGCAAAAGGTCAACCAGCGATATTCCTTTCACCTCACTAAAAGGCATTTCGCTAACCATGGTATCCACCGCTACAAAATGTCACCAGCCACGCAGCACATGGTTGTGCTGCTAGGCAGGGCACGACCTGTAATAATAACCAGAAAATAACAAACTTGGGGAAAGAAAACACTGTACTTTTATTCCCTGGAGGCTCTGCGAAGCTGGTGATTTCAGTCAGAAGCTGCTGGTCATAGGAGCAGCAGCTGGCAACTCCTACATTCTGATCCTGCCTCCGCAGACTTCAGTGAGCTGCTCAGCCTTTCTGCACCTGCCATCTTTCTTCATCTCTTCAATTTTAATTTGATTTTGTGCTCACCCTTCCCACTGTAAAAGCCCTGCACTATCCAGCTCATCCTCATCAGAATGCCCCTCCACACCAGATGAATATCAGTGTTCCTGTTTCAATAAGATGGAGAAACTGAAGCATGGAAATTAAATTACTAGTCCACAGTCTGAGACCTGTCTGAATCAAAACAATATATTTTTGGTTTGTAGAGGTGTCCATTCGCTACAAAATCATTTCTTTCCATCTAGTTCAGAGGTAATAATATCTCTGTAACTAATCCCTGTGGTTGTTGTGAGACTCTGCTGTTCATTGTGTTGAAAATCTAAAGCAGTATAAAATATATTACTGATTAAAGATGATGACAAAATCACAGTGAAGGTGGAAAATGACAGTTATTCTTCTTAATTTTCAGGTTTTCATCTGTGGTAATATGACATGCCTTAGCCCCCATTCTGTCATTTCTATGGTGCTTTTCCAGAAGAGCTATGCAAGTGGACGCTGCTCAAGGAGAGAAAATTAAAAGACAAGGTGTTATTCTGAGCAAGACCATCATGATATTTAAGAGACAGATGAGGGAAATGTGTATGATCAAGTGGGAGGGATAGTGAGAGGATTTTATATTGCTTTGACATAATTCAAGAGCAATGTTTCCATAGTTAAGAAAATCCTTCCTATGCTTTCCTGCCCTTCCTTGTTGTGTCCCTCAAGGGTTAAACCACCAGCACAGCTCCCACCGATGGGACCAAATTCCAAGGAGCTTGTGTAAGCCCCTGGGGACCTGGGATACTAAAGGCAATGGTTTCAAAATCAGGGAGGGCTGGGCTGTGTGGAAAGGAAGGGATGAGGGAAGAGGCTGGAGCTCTGATCCATGACTTTTAGATCCCAAAGTACAAATGACCTAGACTTTCTCCAGGCGTCAGCCGGCACCTGGGTCTGCTTACAGCAGCTTGCTGTCCCTGCGGCCACGGAGCGGGCCAGTTTTAGCACAAGATGTTGAGAAAATCAGGCAGCTTGGTATAGAGACGGCTAGCAAGCAAACATGCAGGATCCACAGCATTAATGTAAATTTGCTTTTGTAGCCAAATGGTGCAAAAATTGGCCCGTAAGCCAAACAGATGGTGTTAAACTTGGCTTAGAGACCAGGACAGAGGTTTTTCTTTTCTACTGTTAAAGTTTTTGCTGGCAGAGCTATGTCCTTTGAGAGTGTGAAGAATTCATACCCCTAAACAGCACATCTGTGTATATAAAGTCCTTTAATAAAGAGTAATAAGTTATTTCACTGGAAATTTGTTTTCTTTTGTTTTCCTTTTCTCCCCCCTTAATTCCCAAATCTTTTTATCATGGCCAAGTGGGGTTTTTTAGAATAAGAAGGTGTACAGGGACCTTGTACACACCAGAAGTTTGCTAGTCAAGTTGAAACATGTAGACAAGCAAATCCTCTTACTGGAGACACAGTTTATAAAGGCAAAGGAGATGTATATCTAAATGGCCTGCTCATAACAGCAAACTCCTTCTAATGTAGACAAAACTAGTGTTTATTTTGTTATTCTGATAAGCACTAGCCTGTGATAAAATAATGAAGCACTAGACCTCTACTTACTCTGCCACTTGAGGGAACTAATCTTCCCAGAGATCTCAATTGAGAAGGAAAAATAAATAGATAAATAAATGAACAGGCACCACCAAAAGAAGTTAGGTTCCAAACACTTTCAGCATGGATGAGAGATAGCCTTTCATCATTTTTGGAAACTTCTCTTTTCCAATTAGAGAATACAGCTGCTCAAATAGTGTCATGTCTGTTCAGCGAGAAGCAGGCACAATGTGCAAGCACTTGTAGCATAAATAGGGACCATTGTTCAGAAAATACTGCCATTGAAATACTGTAAATGTGAATAGAATTAACCTCCCATTCATCTTTTGCTGTCACACTCTGTTTGTTTTACTGCACTGTCTCAAAGAAAGTGCAGCCTCTGATATGCTCACAGGTCCTGTCTCACCTAACAAATGTCTGATTGTTTGTATTCGCTGCTCTTCCTTTCCTCCCTGCTGAGCTTCAAGGAGGGATTTGGGCATTAACAAAACCCCTCCCCAAATTGCCGTTTTCCTGCCAAGAACGTTATATAAGGCCTATTTCGTCTTTATGTTATTCTGTACACAGCTCTTCATATTGCTCTTCTACTCCAGGAACAGAAGGCACTTTTTCAGCAGCAGAGGATAATCAAAAGAACATATTCTTTCAGGTAATGGCACGCTTCCATTGATTGGTTTTCTCCCATGAACATACTATATTCTGGTTCTTGCTACAAGAGAGAGTAAGATGTCAGATCCCAGAAGAAATTAATCACACTTGACTAGCTACGCTGTGTCCTGAATTATGAGTGTCATGAAACAACACAAGTTGCTGAAACCAATATTCTTTGATCGCTTCATTTCTTTTATAGCCTCAACGTTCCTGCTTTCCCATGGCGTTCTTGCAGATTTAAAGCAATTTTACCTGTAATGAACAGAGTATCATTTTCTTATTGACAGTAAACACGCAACTCCATTTTAATTAATTTTAGGCCTATAGGATTTACAGTACAGAACTCCAGTTGCATGTGTGTGGGGACAAGTGTGTGTGTGTGTGATGGAGAGCTGGGAGAGAGCAGGGGATAATTCTGTACTTAGTTACTACGACTTCTGCCTTTAATCCTGCAGCTTTTTTTAATCCTCCTGATTTCACGGGACCTGCATCAAATCCCGTTATATGGATGGGAATTGTACAATGGGATTCAGTGGGAAGTGGATTAGATCCTGGTCACTAAACAGTGTTGATGGACAGTCAACATGGTTGTATCTATCACTCACTCATTTTCCAGCATTTGCTAAAAATAGGGAAGGAACAACTGATATGTGCCGTGGAGTGTGCTCTGCTGTCCTGCTGTCTGCAAAGAACAAGCTGACTGATACGGCTAGGAAAGCACAGATCCTTTCTGTCTTCCCTTCATCTCACTCAGAGTCACAGAATCACAGAACCTCTGGAGGTCTCTAGTCCAGACTTCTGCTCAGAGCAGGATTAGGGCTAGTGCAGGTTGCTCAGGGCAAGAGGTTCCTCCTGTTGATATTGCAAGGGTATCTACAAGGAGGGAGATTTACAATCTTTCAGGGCTCCTGTTTTAAAATTTGACCCACCCGTGCAGGACTTTTCTCCCCTTAGGAATCCTTACATCAATTTCCCACGTTTCAAATTGTGTCCGTTGCTCCTGTGAGCACTCTGAGAAGAGCCTGGCTGTGTCTTCTCTATACCGCCCTATTAGAACCATAAAATAGTTTGGGTTGGAAGGGACCTTCAAAGGTCATCTAGTCCAACACCCCTGCAATGCGCAGGGACATCTTCGACTAGATCAGGTTGCTCAGAGCCCCGTCCAGCCTGGTCTTGAACGGTTCCAGGTATGGGGCATCTACCACCTCTCTGTGCAACCTGTGCCAGTGTTTCACCACCCTCATTGTAAAACATTTCCTCTTCATGTCTAGGCTGAATCTCTCCTCCTCTAGTTTAAAAACATTATCCCTTGTCCTACTGTAACAGGCCCTGATAAAAAGTCTGTCCTCATCTTTCTTATAGGCTCCTTTTAAGTACTGAAAGGCCACAACATGGCCTCCCCTGAGCCTTTTCTTCTTCAGGCTAGACAACTCCAACTGTCTCAACCTGTCCTCTTACAACATGTCCCTGACCATCTCACTGACCCTCCATGGCACTTGCTCTGGTTTGTTAATGTCTTTCTTTCAGTAGGGAGCCCAAATTGGTCATGCTGCTCCACATGGAGTCTAAAAGGTGCTAAATAAAGGGGGAAGAATCACTTCCCTCCTGCTAGCTGAATTTTTGGTAATACAGCCCAGTATGCCATTGCTGCAAGGATACTCTGTTCAACTAGACCCCCAGATCTTTTCTGCAAAGCTTCTTCCCAGCCAGTTGCCCCCCAGCTTGCACTGCTGCAGCAGGTTATTCTGGTCCAGTTACAGGAATTTGCATTGGCATTTGATGAACTTTGTGTGTACCTGTCAGTTGGCCTCTCCAGTCTGTCCAGGTCCCTCAGAATAGCAGCCCTGTCCTCCAGGGTATTGACTGCTTACCCCTAAACTCACTGAGACAACACTTTATCATATCATCCCATTAATAAAAGCATTAAACAGTATCGGCCCCAGTATCAGTTGCTGAGATATACCACTAGTAACTGGCTGCCAGTTATTCCAGGCCACCGATCACTAACAATCTAATTTTCTACCCTCCTTGTCATCCACTCATGCAGTCTGTATCTCAACACATGGGCAATTTTAGTGATAGAGTGATCATGGGTAACACAGGGAAATCTGCTGTCTGCAAAGATTTATGGGAGTAATGATGACTTACGGGTGAGTTGAAAGCATAGAAAGGGAATTTGTTTTATTTATGGTCTTATATTCCCTTCTGCTACACCCATCTGTTGAAGAGCGGTGTTCCCTTCAAAGCTTCTTAGGAAGACAGAGTAGTATTTCAAGAAAATGAGTATGAACCCTGAATTTACTTTTTTTTTATTGGGGAAAACCTTCTGAGAATCACTCTAAGGATCAGAAGAGGAGTTTGAATCCTCTGTCTTTCTCAGTCAGTAAGTCTCAACAAAAGCTAACACATTTTATCCAAATATATCAATGCACTGAGCCCAAATGCAATGGCAGTTCACCAGATCCAAAGCTGGGTTTCAAACAGAATCCAAAAGTGGTACAGTGACCAGAACACAGATTAAATTTTGCAGCCTTGAAACAAACTTGAAACCTTAACTCAGACCACTACAATAAGTGGAGAAGAGGAGACTGAGGGGAGACCTCATCATGGCCTACAGCTTCCTCACAAGGGAAGGAGGGGGGGTAGGTGTGAAACTCTTCTCTCTGGTGAGCAAGGACAGAACCCAAGAGAATGTCAGGAAGATGTGCCAGGGAAGGTTTAGGTTGGACATTAGAAAAGGTTCTTCACCCAGAGGGTAGTGGAGCACTGGAACAGGCTCCCCAGGAAGGTATCACTGCCCCAAGCCTGACAGAGTTCAAGAAGAGACTGGACAATGCCCTCAGACACATGGTGTGAACTGTGGGGTTGTCATATGCAGGGACAGGAGTTGGAGTCAATGATCCTTGTGGGTCCCTTCCAACTCAGCACATTCTAACATATAAACGTCTACTGTCTGTGGCAGGCAACACTCAATGCCTACTAGGAAAGACTCTGTGTCATCTTGTCTGCAAGTATTCCTGCAAGGGCAGATAAGCACATGGAAATAGGTCTACTGGGCACAACTCAGCAGGACTCATCCCACTGAAAGAAGATGAGACTAACAGATGTATTTATAGTCTCTGTTGCAGGGACCCTCAAAACAGCCACTCCGTTTGCCATGTGGGTAGTGACCCAAACATCCCATCCGAGAGATGTGATTTCCCATGTGAGCATTACCCTGTTCCAAGACCTCAATAAGTTAGGGATTTTCTTAAAGAAACAAATACTTTCCATGAGACAACAGATGTTGCACATTTGTTGTGCAGATGCGTGACAGCTGAAGCCTTAGAGCTCCACAGTTATCTCCATCTAGACTTTCTTGCCCAGCACTGCACCAGGGATCGTGGGACCCCTGCAGACATCAGCAGGGCATGAACCCTCAGAGCTGCTAGACTGTCTGCAGAAGGGCACACAAAAGTCTGTAAGCCTTGGGTCTTTTGGGGCTGGGGCTGTCTGGTTC
The DNA here is from genome assembly GCF_037038585.1 of Patagioenas fasciata. Taxonomy (NCBI): domain Eukaryota; kingdom Metazoa; phylum Chordata; class Aves; order Columbiformes; family Columbidae; genus Patagioenas; species Patagioenas fasciata. Next base: position 14,855,143 of record NC_092521.1, read on the forward strand.
TTACAAAACCTGGTGACCATTTACAGCTGTTCAGATCTATACATGTTCACACTGATTTCACTTCTGCTGCCAGCAGTGGGCCCAGAGAGCTTCCTGACAGTGAAAGGAATTTGAATACAGTACTGTATGAACAAAATGTTAAAAAAATAAAAAAAGATCCTGCCACCAAATAATGCTGGTTTACAGCAAGCTGCAGCTGCTGCCCTCAGATAGTGCAGGGAAAGCTGTGAAAGACTAACAGGAGTCAGGCTTTGGGCTTCTGTCTAACAAGTCAATCTTTATTAAGTAGTGTCCAGTGCATGTCCCTGTCACAGAGGACCCCAAAAATCACTTTAGGCAGGCAACAAGCTCCAAACAGACTTTATTCTAATCAGAGTTGTTTAACAGAAACCAACTACAAAGCAGGTTTATCCAATTTTTTTCAGCACTCTGATAACACTACACAACACAGGTTTGGATATCAGTTAGGAGTTCAGTTACTACACAACCAACTCAAACTCAAGGGGATCAGATCCCAAAACTTCAGAGTGATCGTTCAAAATGTGCATCTTCCCACTCTGTGTCAAAGTGAGGACTCTCAAGGGGACCCAGATCACTTACCAGGTAATTAAGGTGTCTCAGTCCCCAGGGAATGTTCCTTAGATGGCCAGTCTACAGAGGAGACAGCCACCACTCTGAGGAAGACCAACTCAAAGGGGGTTTCTGGCAGCTCTGTTTATACTCTAGTTGAATCTGTGCTGTGGTCATTTGTGGTAGTTGTCCAGAAACTTCTCTCAACAAAGGCATCTCACTGGTCAAAAGCCCTGTCTGTTGACCAAGGGGCATATAAGTGACCATAGTGGTCCATCAGCCTAGAAGTTTCTGTTGCTTTCGGTGGGGAAAGAGAGTGCATCTGCCACAGTCCCTACGCAAGACTTTCTTCAGATCCTTACACTCTGCTTCAGGACTCACCTTCCACTGCCCCAGATCGGTGGTACCAAGCACCACATGGGCCCTTCATGGGGCTGGAATTGTTTTGCCAGACTGCTCCCAGTCACACTTCCTTACTTTTACCCTATCCCAGCCTTAAAACAACATTAATGAGTCTGGATCAAAAAAAAAAACCCTCATTCCCACAGGCTCAAAACAGCACTATCTTCAGGAATTTATTATTCTCTGGCCAAACATACACTCCAATTACGCAAGCTTATCACTGGTATCATGAATGCGTTTTTACTCTTATAGTAAATGCACAGAGATCATGCTTTTAGTGTTTATGTTTTAATAATGGATTGCCACCCAGAAAAAAATTAGAAACACTGCTGTAGGCAACTGGGAAGCAGTCCAGAGCTACCCTTCTGTGTGTTCTTGGTGCCGGATTTCAGAGGCTCACGCTTATTTGTCTCAGTTCAAAACTAGTAAGAAAGTTATTCTGTATTTGCATTAGCATGAAGAAGCATATTCTGCTAAAATCACCCCCTTCTCCATGTGCTTTGTCTCATTAAATGTGACAGAGCTAGATTCCCAAAGGAAGTGTACTTGGCTAAATAATCATGGTGACAATCCCACCAGTTGTTAAACACATTGTGCAGTTTCTAATACTACCCTCGTTTTAACAACATAATTTTGATTTATACTATATAAATACCTAATAAAAACACAATACTTCAAAACCACACACAATCTTTGAAAAAATGTTTTCCATTAACAGTGTGTTTCAGCACAGTCTAATTACCACCTAGCAAAAGACCTAACTTCTTTTACAAATATGCAGAAGTTTCACCTTCACCATGACCATAATTTCTAAAAAGATTCAGCCTATTTCTCCCTGCCACAAAATTATTTGGCATGTTCCATGCTAAATACGATTTTTAATTCTGGAGGTGGAGGTGAGATTAAATATATAAAAATATATCTGTTTAGTATGTTACATGTATTAGTCATGTAATGGGAAGGTCCTAGCACTAAAAGCTTTAAATCTAGGTAGACCCTTTGGGCAGAAGCAGTGAAAGTGACAGCAACAAGGGGTACATAGGATGGAGAGGAGAGGAGAGGAGAGGAGAGGAGAGGAGAGGAGAGGAGAGGAGAGGAGAGGAGAGGAGAGGAGAGGAGAGGGGTAGGGGTAGGGGTAGGGGTAGGGGTAGGGGTAGGGGTAGGGGTAGGGGTAGGGGTAGGGGTAGGGGTAGGGGTAGGGGTAGGGGTAGGGGTAGGACAGGACATCCTGTTCCCTTAACACTTAACCAAAAGTATGTACAGTGTGGAAAAGCTATGGGGATGTGGTTTGGCAGTGCTAAGTGGTGAGCAAGAGGCCACATCTAGAGGCATCCTCTGTGACTTTCTCACTGTTTAATTCCACTTTGAATATTGTGAAATGACATTGTCTAGTTAATACGATAATTTCCATTACAGAAAGTCAAAGTACCTTACAAAGAAAATCAGTGTTATTTTGCCCATTAGTGGATAGGGAACTAGGACACAAAAGAAGGATTTGTCCATGGCCCTGCAGTTGGACAGTGGCTTTCAGAGCCTGCAGGACAGAGCTCATACACAAGAAAGCACTGACATAAAGAAGAAAAAAAAAACAGAACCAAACCACAAAAAAAGTGACCAAACAACAACAACAAATCAGCAACAGCTACTCCACTTGGCAAATTTGCTTGAGCAATCTTCCAGGCAGATGGGAAAAGATGCTAAAATATCTCTCCCAGGATACATCACGCAACATGTGGGATTAACAAAGAATGCTTTAATGTCATATAACCAATGTCACTTAGATTGCAGCCTCAAATACCTTCAGAGTTTTTCAAAATTGCATTTATAGCAACTTTGTCTGTGATTTGTAAACATGGTGTTTTTTCTTCCAGTAGAAATCTCTGATTTAACAAAGAACTGCAGGTCGCTTTTACAATCTTAGTGGTGAATGGATCTGTTGTCTGTAAGGATCCACTCCTACCCTGCCTCACACACCTTCCCTGGCTTGCTTGGGTCTTGCCCTGCTTTTCCTTCAGGTGATTCCTGCACATGGGAAGTTAACTCTGATTACACTAAAACAAGAACATGCTTTCAATGTTTCCCTTCTAGACCTGCCTTATAATTTGATCTGGGCAAATAACCACATTGTCCCGAACATTATAGTTTCTATCTTAATTAACTGTAGGTACTTTGTGTCTTATTTCTAGAGCACATGAGAAACTTCCAGTAAACAAAAACATACTGAAGCTGATTTTCTTCTCACAGAGATCAGTCTTCCATTGCCCTCCCTGGGCTTACACCCGATTTACAATGCTGTGAGAAGAAAACTAGCACAGATATCATCTGAAACAAGAGGAGGAACTGAGCCTCTGCAGAGCCGAAAACTGAAACAGAAAGAATATGGCAGTGCCACATACACATGAAAAAATATAATAACATTATAGAGGACCTGAAGGTGAACACTATTATTCCCAGTATTTCAGTGACAGCTTTGTACTCTCCTGTTCCTCAGTAGAGCAGGCTTTCTGCCTGTCCACACTTCACTTGTGCAGTACAAGGCGTTTCTTGGGAAATCCACCACTTCCCCTCTGACGTGGTTCTGCCATGTGATGGGTGGCAGCAAGATCCCAGTTACTGGTTTGTGGCTGGTTCATTGCTACAGTGCAGAGCTCAGATGGGCTGCCTGACCTCCTTGCCCTCTCGCAACACGAACAATGGAGCAAGGTGCTTCTGAAGCACAGAGAATCAGGACACCCATCCTGCTTGGAGTATAGAGTTGCTGCTTCCATGAGGATGGGTAGGTAGGAGAGTCTTGCTAAAGTCCTGGAGGATTCCTGGGGAGGTCTTCTTCTCCAGGAACCAGCACTACCACACCACTTCCTTCTCTTGAACCGGAGGCTGTTCTAGGGAGACAAACTTGGACTGAAATCTTAGCCTGAGCATCAACTTTGCAGTACCAGTCTTGGAGAAATTGCCTGTTTCCAAATTACAAACTCCTCTCTCCATTTTCCTTCTGTCCTGGCAGACCACCTCTGTTTCCCATCATTCTAAAAGGCTGATTTATGGCCCTGGAGGTAGAATGGAAAGGGAGAAGATGACCTTAGTTCACCTGTGCCAGGGTACAGCTGGAGCTCAAGGCTACAGAAGGAGCTCAAGGCTACAGAAGAAGAAAACTAGCTTTTCTAGTCAAACTGCTTTGTACAAAGTAAGCTAATGTTTCTGGCTCCTGCACGGCAGCACAGCCTCTCTCCTGCTGCGGGGCAGCAGGCACAGATGTCTGGGGAGAGATGAGCAGCAGATACCACAGGAGATCGCAGGACAGGAAAAGCCTGGAGACCTCATGGACAGTGTGCTTCACCAGCACCATAGTATGAGTGGGGTGACAGGCAGGGCACATCCAAGTCAGTCCTGCAGCAGCACACAGGATTTGGCAGGTCAAGCACATGGGCTATGGGGTCAGAACCTTGTGGTTCTAACATACAACCTATCACACACTGCAGCATTGAAAAAAAAAATAGATTAATAACAGGAAAGAACAAGATGGTAAAAATGCTTTGGGTGTTTTGACAGCCAAACAGATTAACCTGTTTCCAATGAAAAGGAAAATCAGGGCTAAAATGTGTTGGATGAAATCTGGAGATCCACCACCTTTTTCCTCATTATTTATTATATGTTCATGAATTAACTGTAGTGTAAACCTCCGATCTTGGCATTTTAAACATATTGGTCTTAGTGTATAGAGTGAGGGGAGATCAGTATGCAGGAAATAAAAATCCTATTCCAGAAACTGCAAAGTGACAGGATCAAAGTAACTTGAAATGAAAAAGTTAGGAAACCAATGCACTGAAAGAGATCTGCAGAGCAAGTGCAGAACACCAAGACAGGAAAAACTACTTTGCTATAGTGTCAACACTGTAGGTATGAACGTTCATTTTCAGAGTTTATTGGTTTCAGTTCCCTCATAAAATTGCTTGGATCCAAGGCAAAAGTTTCTAGGGTTCTAAGCTTGTTCCTGCCTATTTTAAAGTTGTTTTAATGGTAGCAGGAACTAGCCTTAGATCTGTGTGCACAAGAAACGTGAATGCTTCCTGGCACCCGCTTCTGCCTTCACTTGTGCCAGAGTTGCCTTTGCAGAAGGGAAATGTTCATTTGCAGCCTGGTCCATAACTCTCCAGCTGTGGGGACATTTTCTCAGTTTGCCTAGCTAATGTGTGACTCTACACACACAGGTTTCACACACATACTTCTTTCATGCACACACAAGTAGGTTCCTTCTTCGAAAAACCAAATGCATAAAGCATTTGCTGGCAAAAAGCTATGCATTAATTTTATTTTTAAATGGCATGATGTGTGTAAAAACCTGGATAGCTTCAAACTAGAAAAACAATGCTTTTACAGTTTTAAAAATAAGCCATAATGCAACCTCCAAATTACAAAAATCTTTGGGTGCTCTTGACACATTCATAACCCCATCAGTGCCAATGAGTAAAGCTGAATGCTGACTTTGAAGCCAACAGGCTTCCTCAACACTGAGAAAGGGGTGGATTGCTGGTGGGATTAGGCAGGCTGCCAGTCCCCCACCAGCAATGTCTTTTTGCAATGCGTGACATTAGTTGGGTGAGAGGTCCCACCACCATGCAACAGAGGCATCTGCACTAGGGCTGGAGCCTGCCCTGCTGCATCCCAGCACACGTAGACATAGGAGGGGCAGTCATGGGGCAATGAGTCGGGTTAGCTGAGGCATGTTCCTCAGACAGGCTTACTTAAACTTGGCTGCTGCAATGTTTGAGATCACTGGAGGAACTGGACTCCCTTCCAGCTCTCACATTACTTGTCGGGTTTCCAGCACTGGGCTTCCGACGCTGGATTTCCTTCCTGTCTAGGTCCGTCTGCTGAGCTGGTCGGTGTCAGGGTAACAAGATGGGAACGTCATTATCCAGACCTGATTTTGTGTAACCTACGTCATCTGAAACATGTTCAAGGATCACAGCCCTGTTTCCAATTCAAAGGAATTTTGGATGGGCTGGCTTTGAGCTATCACTGCTACACTGACAATGCAAAAAGAACAAAAGCACCAAAAGGGTCCAGATGTCTCCCAAAAGGCCTTCAAAACACATATCTCTGCCTTAGAATAGCACAGACGGTCATAAAGAAGCCACAGCTACAGAAAGGCTCTCTTGTGTCCTTACCTTTTCCTCCTGGAAACAGAGTGGGAGCTGTGTTCCCTGCACTGCTGAGTGGTGAGCTTGCATATGTGGCCTTGCAATGTTTTTGCTGTCAGGAGGCCAGTTTATTTACATAAGACCTGAACACTGACTCCTTTGCCTGAAAACAGGAGAAAAAAAAAAATCCAAGAGCAGGCGGAGTCCTGAATGTCTACAGTAGCTCCTCTAGTAAAGCTGAGCCTGAAGAACCTCCTCAGCGTCACCCTCACAAACCCTCCTGCACTGCTTTTCCTGTATTTCTGTTCTCACACGTGCACACAGACCACAAACCCCTTCCCCTTGCTTGGGCACCTAGGTAGCTCCTCACACATCCCTCCTGCATTTCTGACCTGGATTTGCTTTGGTGCTCCTTGTTTCAGGAGCCAGTGTCTGTGTTTTCCAATCCCATCACTTCTTCCAGTTCACTGAATTGCTTTTTCCATTTAGCCACTTGTCTTTAACCAAGCCCACAGTCCCCTACAGATCAAAGACCTATTCAACAGCAGCTATTAGCTTTATCTCTCCTAACAATTTGTTTATACAGCACGAGTGAAAGGGGCCCTAATCTAGTCCAGGCTTTTACATGCTGCTAAAATAAAAAGGGTAAAAGATGATTGTTTGAGTTGTTTGAAAGGGTCTGCTTTTCACAGCAGATCCTTTCCTTTCAAAAGGGCAAGTGATGGAGAGAGACTTCTGCTGAGCTTAGTCTGCACTGAAAGCTTTTCTAGGGACTAGAGACAGGAGCTTGGAAGGGCTCTGCCCATCCCACTGCACATCCTGGCTTCCTCACAGTCAGTCACACTGAACACCGTGATTGCACGGTGGGTATTTACAGTTTATGTCAGAAATATCACTATCAGGAGAAGTTTGTAGCTGCAAGTAGGAGTTTGTGTTCTGCCATGCGCAGGAAACCACTAGGGACCAGCAACTGACTTTGGAGTAGCAGTTTTCTCTGTTGCAAACCTGAGCATTCAATAGTTGTTCATCCAATTAAATGCACATTTTTATCTTCTGTTCCTGCTCCTGCTACATGAACCTGTATTGCAGAAACTACCCTTGCAGATGTGATTAGCAGACCTGAGGCAGGTTTGCAGATGGTAGCATTGGCAGGGGTAGCAGTGGAGAAGTCTCAAGGCACCTTTTCTTTCTCACCATTATTCTTTCTCACCCTTAGTTCTGCAGCCAGGAGTTACTCCTCGGGTACACAAAGACTCAGGGTACACAAATAGAAATATGAGCCAGCACTCCTAAGACAGGGAAGCTCAGTCATCAGGTATTAATCACACTGTGTCCAAGCAGGGAGACAATCTGGGGAGACTGTTTGCCTTGGGCCTTTGCCTTAGCATTTCTTACACTATTTTCTTTTTATTTTTATTTTTGAGATTAAAATGTTACCTGTTTTCTTACAGTTCCAAGGTGAGGAGGAGGAGGTAATGAAGACTGACACAAGGACTCTTTCCTACTAGGGACCAATATCTCAGATGCTGGGAATTTTTTTTATTTACCTCTGCTGGAACAGGAAAGAAAAATAGCTGGAACAAGCACAGCTCTTGAATACACACAGTGCAATTGTCTATACAAGGCAGTTCCATGGGAACCCCACTGGAGAACCAGACACACTCAGTAAACACAGCCAAGCACACAGTGTGCCAAAGGAGAAGTATCAGGTGTTAAACATCTCCTTTCCTTTCTCTATTACCTTTTCACAACAGGACAGAAAACATCAGAATACTTTTTTCTTGTAAATTTTCTGAAATGACTTTAAAAAATACTTACAGACATATTTCTATTAGCAACAGCACCGATTCTTCACTAATTCATGAATTAAAAATAAAAAATAGTTGCTAAAAACTGATCCCTTGGGAAAGAGAGATGCCTGGTTTTATAACTTGGCCTGGTCAGTTGGGCTCAGAGCACCATGAGTGCTACAACAGCCGGCATTGCAGCATCTGATTTTTGCATGCCTGTCCTTTCTTCCCCATCCTTCTCTCACCTAACTGAAGCTGCTGGAACTGAACAAGCACGCTCTTTCACCATGCCTGGCAATTAGGAATGGGTTAAAAAAAAAAAAATAAAAAAACCAAACCCAAACATCCAAGGTGTTGTATATGAGCTACCGAAATTATTCAGTGAGAAATACTGGAGAAAAGCATGTTACAGCCTTGTCCTGTCTAGGGCTTAGGTGCCTTGTTCAGGTTTAGCAGGACATGCTTCTTTTCACTCTGGATTCACAGCCCTGAAAACTTAATTATAGCTTTTCACCTTGCATTAATTAACATGAGAAATGATGAGACCTCTCTTCAGCCTGCTTTTTCTCTGGCCATCCGTTATCCTTGAATAACCCATCACCTGTGGGTTCCTGCTCTCCCTAGGCACAGGGCTGTATTCCTCTCAGGGAGAAGGGACCTGTGTGCAGCCTGGGTGAGGCTGTGGATGGAGGAGGGTTGAGACCTCCTTCTGCCGTCTTTGAGGGGAAGAGGTTGTGTTTTGTGTAGCTCTGTGTGAGCAGCATGATCTGAGACACCCTAGTAAACCAAGCCAAGGTTGTTCAGGGCTGATCTCATATGTAGGTCTCACCCACGCTGAGGAGGTGAATCCCAAGTTGCCCAGCCCACATTAACCTGAGGCACTTGTGTGGGCCTGGGAGCAAAACCCTGGTGTCAGAAATGAATGGCATTGCTTCAGAGAGGAGCAAGATGATGTACTTAGGCACCCACATGGCTCATGCAGCTGAAATGAACTGAACTAATAGTGGCCACCCGAACCTTCCCAAAGTGTTGCTTCTGCACATACCAAATGGCCCTGAACTTAGGCCCAGCTTAGGAAGGAGCTAGAGCTGTTCTGCAAGGAGGAGAAACAAAGGCAGTCCAGGAGGTGTTTGGTGTCTGTAGAGTCACATTGCTGCGGGGCAGCACCATCAGACCCACTGGTGGCATCTCCATGTCAGCCGTGTGAAAGCTTTGCCCTCTCTAGTGCTGGAGCCCTGAGCCTCTTATCAGGCACCAAACTGCTTTCTAGGAGGAAAGTGAGCAGGGGAAAAATCACAAAACAGGCCATGTGGCCTCCAAGGGTCTTAAAAATTTGTAATCCAAAGTGCAAAGAAAACAGTTTCAAAATGTGCAAAAGTATCTGTGACAATCACCACCTTCACGCCACAAAGCTGTGAAACAACTTGGATTCTACTTTCATGCAGTTGAAATTTAACTACCTCTGTGACACCTTTTCGTTTTAGACCACCTTATAAAAAGCTCTCTGGGAAGAGCAAAGTTGCATTTTTGGTTGACGCTTCTCTGCCGCTGGTTTCCTTCACGTCCCTGCTACACCCCGGCAGCGCAGACGGCAGCTGCCGAGGGCTGACACCGCCGCTCCCAGCGGGTCCCTCCAGCGCTGAAGTGCCATCACACCCCGGGATCGAAGAGAGCCGGGGCTCTGCGAGGACGTGTCCCCGCCGTGTGTCCGTGGGAGGGGCGGGACAGCCCCGGCCACACGCACACCCACGCGCGGCGGCAGCGGGCGGTGCCGCCAGGTGCGCCCGCCCCGGCGCGGCCCCGGAGGGAGCGGCCGCGGCTCCTCGCCCCACCCCGCCGCGCCGGGCGCTCCCCCGCCCCCCCGGCTGAAGTCCGGTGCCGCCGCGCAGTGCCGTGCCGGGGGTGCCGTCACTCAGCGCTTCCAGCATGCTCCTAAGATGGCGGTAGCGGCGGCGGGCGGCGGCGGGGGCGGCCGGGCGCAGCGCAGCGGCTGGCTGGAAGTTTTGGTGCGGGAACGCTGGCACAAAGTGCTGGCCAACTTGGGCGGCGAGGCGCTGGTGCTGAGCGGCGAGGAGCGCCCCGACGGTGCGGCACATAATGGCCTGGGAGGCGATGGGGTGGCATGCCGCGGGGCCGAGGGCGGTGGGGGAGCGGCGGCGGTGCGCACCGCCTTCACCGACCCCCCCGAGCAGGTGCCCGAGGCCGTTTCCAACAAGAAGCGCTGCGTGAAGGTGCTGAAGCAGGAGATGGGCGGGCTGGGCATCAGCATCAAGGGGGGCAAGGAGAACAAGATGCCCATCCTCATCAGCAAGATCTTCAAGGGGCTGGCGGCCGACCAGACCCAGGCCCTCTACGTGGGCGATGCCATCCTAGCCGTCAATGGCACCGACCTGCGGGATGCCACCCACGACGAGGCGGTGCAGGCGCTCAAGCGGGCCGGCAAGGAGGTGCTGCTGGAAGGTAGGAACCGGGGGATGGGGCGGGGGACCGGGGACAGCCCGGCCGCCGGCACAACCCCGGGCGGGAGGCTTTGGTGCAGGTCAGCTCGCTTTCCAATGAGACGGCGGAGCCGAGCCGGGGGGTTGAACAGGTGCCCCCGTGCTTCTCGTACCGCTCCTCAGGGCGTCTTACCAGTGGGGAGCGTTTTTATTTCCCCACCACAAGCCACGCCAGGACTCCCGACGGCATGCGTTAAGGACGGAGCGCCTCGGGAAGGGACGATCGGGCTGCCGGGGAGCTGGGCTTGAACTTTCTGCCCTCCTACCAGATGCCGGTGCCGCCGCAGCCCCGTCCGTGAGCCCTCAGCCGGGGCCCCGCAGTCCCGTCACGTCCCGGCGGCTCCCAGGCTGAGGGCTCACGGCCGAGCCCCGCCGGGGCGAGCGATCTACAACATCTGCCGCCTGGGCACGTTCGCGGCTTTTCAGCGTAAGAACGGTGGGAGAAATTGGCCACCGGGAGAAGACGGGTTAAAGGGGTAAAGAAGCCCTCGGGTCGTAAGCAAAGGACTTGGGGAGCTTTTCCCGAGCCAGCTCGAAATGTGTGAAACCTCCTGCTGGCCAGTCCTTGGCCCCTTCCACCATTCCACTCCCACCTGGGGAAGAGGGGTAAAAAGAGGCTCCAACGAAACTGGCAGTGCCTCACTGACACATTAACCATCCCTGCAAAGCAGTGGTTTTTGTCTCCTTTCTCAAGGGTGACTGAAACAGTTTGTAAGAAGTGGCCTTAGAAACTGAGCCCGGAGTAAAGAGCAGACATTGGTGTGCATGGAGGAGGCATGGAAGCAGGGTGTCCCCCCAGAACAGGTTGGATGTTGGGGAGGGAGTGAGCAGAAGCAGAGCCACATTCGCAAGGACAGTGAGTTCATGAGGAGAGAGGCATTAATGGGCATTTAATCCTTGTCTTCTCACAAGGACTAATTTACTTGCTCCATCTGAAAGAACGAACAACTTCAGAAATGCCCTTGGCGCGTGTTTGATAAAGTGATTACTTATTTGCCCAAAAGTTCGTTTAACTGGAGGTCAGTGGCATTTGATGCACGTTGCTGCACCTTCCCTGTGCTATCACCTTCCTTCGAACCACAGGCTGTTCCACCTTGCTGTGCCTGTAGCCCTTTCAGTACTGCACAGTTTTTCATGTCTGTCTTTTTGGTGCTTTTTCTGAGGAGCAAAAAAGGTGCTGCAGGCAGCTAGGAGGTGCAGCTGAGGATCCACCATGAACAACTAACTACAGCATAAAGTTACAGAAAAAGTTTGAAGGGGAAGGAAGGTGAGAAAATGACATTTGCAGCAGTGTATGCTGAGAAATTATTTGATGTTGTCTACATGATAATGAAAACTCCAAAGGAGCTAGTGCCTCGTGAGGATTTAAGAAGCTGGGGGCAATTGTGTCTCCCCTCCCTGTGCCCCACGCTGCTCGTGGGACCAAAGTGCGGCTCGTCCTCCCTCACCGCAGAACAACTGCTTGTGAAGATACCTGTGAAGTCTTAATATGAACTTCTCTGTGAGGTCTGAAATGAGGCTGTTGCATCTAAATTTTCTCACTGGTTTCTTTATGCAGTTTAAGGGCTTCCTGGGGTGCAGGCCAGGCAGCGGCTGACCTTTGGTGTGATCTAATGAGTAATGTATATAGTGCTGCAACAGTGTCCCTCTCTTTATGTAGTACCTGCAGTAACAGCACCTGAACACGCTGCTGCTGTAGGAGTCTTAAGAAACCTCACATTTCTTCCCAGTAGGAGCAAAGATGAAGCTGTTTCAGTGTCAACTTTTAGCACATTCCTCCTCTCCACTCCTTCCTTTGTCACAGCTATTTTCTTGCATTTCTTTGGTCCGTTAAGGCGGATGTGCTTCAGTGGTTGTTTCTGCAACCGAATTTGTAAATCAAAAGCATATTTCAGTAGTCACCTCTATGTAGAGTTAAAATATTCTAACGCTGAACTCAGTATTTTGTTGTGCCTATTTCAGCGGAGTAACCAAAATGAGAGTTGGCCACAGCATTGCCGGGGGAAGCACTACTGGTTTCAGCAGGGAACCTCTCTACGTGAATGGTTTGTATAAACAGGCAGCTTAAAACAATCCACTGCAATTCAATTTCCCACTTTGAAGCACTTTCTTCAGTAGCACATTCTAAAATGGTCTTTTTATTACTAAAGGAAGGAAAATCCTAAAGGTTTTTTTTCCCTTTAAAGTATAGGAGGGAGAGCCTTGATTTTCCTCTCCTTCCAGACAATAGGAATTTGCCATTTCCTGACTTCTTAGAGAGTTCTGTATTGCAAAGAGCAGCCTGTGCCGGGGCAGGGCAAGACCCGTGTGTAGCTCCTTTCTAGGATCTTTCTCCAATTAACAAAGCAATGCCAGCACATGTTTCCAGGGTCAAAATGTAACGTTGACATTTTCAGGGTGATTCTGAGACTTACTTGTGACTTGCAGATCTGGAAAGCCAAAGTTCAAAGGCATAGCAAGGTTTGAAGCACGAGGGGCACATTTAGCAGTGCGACAGGGCTCTGGGTATTGCACAACATGTCATGCGTTTCTGGAATGGGCCTTACAGTTGAGTATTTCTCAGAGGTTATCAGCAGTGAAGATGTGGTCAGTATGGCTCAATACACCCAACAGCAGAGCGCTGGAGCCCGTCTGTTAGACAATGTCCTTCCTGAAAATGCTTACTCAGTGAAATGAGGCATTTACCAGCTCAGCACTGAACTGTAGTCTCTCCTGCATTCCTATGTGGGGAGGAAGGGAGCAGAAAATCTCTCCCCAGTCCTTTGCACCATGTGTGGGCAGCGGGGCTGGCACTGAGGTGGGTGGAGGGAGGAGGAAGGTCTGTGAAGAGGGGAACAGATGGGACAGTGCTTCCTTTTAACACTTGCCCCTTTTGCTGCATTGGTCATCATCTCCTGAGCTGGTGGAAGCAGAAATTATTTGCTGAAGGGTGAGGGGTGGCAAAGCTGCAGTAGCTGTGCTGGCATGGGGTGGCACAACTACAGAGCTCAGTGGACTGAGAAGTCCTACAAATTTAATAGGAATCCTGGCTTGTTATTTCTCCTCATTTTGCACCCAGAAGAACATTATTCTGTCGCAGTCCTCACTTTTATAGTCCAGCTGCTAAGCTGAAGTTGTATAAATCCTTTCCGTCCTACAGGTCTGATCTGTGGGGTTGGCCAGCGTGCCTTGAAAGCAGGTAGAATTTGACAAATGGAAAGGGAATCAGGCAACAGATGACACTGCCATAGGAGAAGCTGTAAGAAGGTTCAAGAGGAGAAGGAAGTTATGGCAAGGAAGGGTTTGAACCCTAAGTAATCCCAATCTCTCCTCATCTGCAGGGATGGACCTCTTCTGCATGCAGGGTTTGAACCCTAAGTAATCCCAATCTCTCCTCATCTGCAGGGATGGACCTCTTCTGCATGCAGGGTTTAAATTTCATGTGAGTTTTCTGTCCCAGGTTGGGCATGAGTGCAGGGGAACAAATGAGCCAGTGAGCAGGGGCAGGGGAAGCACTAGGGTTGGGCTTGTCAGCCCTGGGTGGCTTCTCAGGTGTTCAGTACATCAGGATGGAGCTTCTCCCCAGTGTTCAGGAGAGCAAAGAATTTCCTTATGTGAGAGACGAGACAGCTTCCTTGTACAGTGCATATTTACAGGTGTGGAAGGCAGCTGAAATTATCATGACATCTCTTGTTTGTACATATAATTTCCCTGCAGTTCTGTTAAATTGGGTCTTCTTAAATAAGCACTTTGGAAAATCAAGCAGCCCCTCTTGTGCTGTGCAAAGCACGTTATATTCAAGTGACTCTCAAGACACAAAAGGCATTTGTTTCTATCAAAGCATCCTAGATGAGAGCAGTTATGATCTGTAGCTAAGCTGGTTGTACTTTACTTGTATTCTCTATGTGTTTGGTGAAAAAATGAAAAATGGAAGTAGCCTGCACTGGTGTCGGGCAGGACGCCTCTGCATGATGTTGTATTTGGATGTGGAGAGAAAAAAAACCAACAAAACACATTAGTGTACTTTTTGTTGGCTGCAGGATAGTTTTTTAGCTTCCTACCTTTTTTAAATCCCCTTTGGATGAAGCAAAGTGATTCTGCCTGTGTGGCTTACATGTTGAAATACTGCAAAATAGGCATGGGCTGCTTGTTGGCTCTATTTTTCTAACTTATCTACGTTTTCTTTCAAGCAACGTGTTTCTTTCAGTAAATACCAACAATAAGAGATTCTGGGGGTTAGCAGTATATATTATTTTTCCAAGAAAGTGTGTCCCTTGCAAGTATAGGGAAATAATGAGGCACAGGGCACTTAATAAGTGCCTATGTGACATAACTACTTATTACAGTCAGAGCTGTAAATCTCAGTGATTGCAAATTGTATGCATAGTTATTCCTTACACTTCCAGTAAACGCATGGAGAAAACACTTAACATTTTTCTTTTTTTCTTTCTGTGCCAGCAAATATGCAGTTAAGGCAATGCTCTGTACTCAGAGGCTATACCAGATTTCATAGCCTGTGTAGCTGCCCTTGGCACACATCAGTTTGAAAGTGAAATTGAAAGGGAAAGGAGCAGGTAATCTTATTCTCGAGAACACCAAGTCTAGGCAGTCCCTGAGAATCTCAGTTTTGATTGTTTCAGCTGCCTTTGGCTGATGGGGAAGCTTGAGTGGGAACACTTTATGTGTCTTTCAATGATTAGATTAGATTACAGGCTAATTTAGCAGCCCAGACAGTCTGTATCACCTTTCACAGATAAGAATCAGTACATCTTCTTTGCAGTAAATCTGGTGCAAGTCCTCTTTCTCAGTTACTGTAAAGAAAATAAGGCAGATATGGGCAACACATTCCTGGATTTTTCTGGACCAAGTGCAGGTTTCCCCCTCACCGCCCCCCCCCCCGCTTCCCCTTCCTCAGAAATTATTCTCCTATAGGACTTAGTATCATCTCCTTAAGGGTGCTTAGAAGATTAAATATGTTTAAGGATCTGGGATTCAATTGCACATACAGAGACTACATATTAAATATCATTAGAAAAAATAAAAGCATTAAAAACCCAGCAGTAATTCCTCTGTGGAAAATTAAATTGAAAACTTGGTATAACTCTTTGAAGAATCTTTAAGTCATTAGACAGAGTGAAATTGAAAGCTGAAGGCTTTTGCTATAACGAAACAGTGTTTGTTTCTTTATTTTGCCATGGCAGGTGCCTTTTCACCACCCTCCCAAGGAGGCATTATCGCACAGGTGATCACAAATGTCACTGTCCTGTCCCTGTCCTGTTCCTGTCCCCACTGCCCACTGGGACTGGGTCTGAAACGCTTCTGCGTTTCCATCCTGAGGGAGCTGGTGAGGAGTCTTCGTGATTCAAACCAGGGTTTGGATTTGGGACAGCCTGGTCAAGGCTCCTCCTGTGACAGTTCACAGTGTGCTTTGCGGTGGGATAACAAGTGCTGATTCCAGCAGGCTGATGGGTTCATGTATAGATTGTTTTGGGTTTTGTTTGGGGTTTTTTGTGATTTTTTTATTTGTTTGTTCACGGGATTTGTTGTTGTTGTTTGTTTTGTTTTTTAACTTTCTTAATCTCACTGTTTTCATAACACATGGTGTGGATCTTCTCCTGGTAGTAATTTATCTGTAAGTTTGACTTTAATGTCCATTTTTGTGCATTCAGACTTCACAAGTGTTGGAGAGTTTACCATAGCTATTTTTAATCTGTTCCAGTGGTCACTTACTTCCAGGCTTTAAGAACACATTATTTCCATTCCATTTTTCTTATTTAGATTTCTGATCATAGGATTATTTTGTACTTTATTCTGCAAGATTATGTTGCCATGGCTACTTGTTAAAATTGGTACAGCTACTTCAGAAAAAGGAAAATTGGAGGAAACAGTAGTTCAAGAGAGCAATAACATATGTAAATGAAAAAGATATGATGGGAACAAAGCTGTCCCAGCAGTGCACAGGAGACTCTGGCTTTCCAAGTTTGAAGAGATTCTTCAGGCATCTCAGAAAAGTAGTTGGTGAAGAAGGGATGGTATCAATGAGTTACTATATCATGCAAAAATCTTTTAGTTATACATCATGTAGGGTTTGTGAGTAGCTTGTGTAACACAGTTTTGCTGGCTGTGACGTGGTGGGTGGAGGTGAGTGAGATTCATCTCTCCTACCCGCACCTGACGCCCCACTGCTCACCCCGTGCCTCACTGCAGTGGATGGTGTGAGGTGAGCTTTGCTTGGCTCAGGTGGTCACCTCTCCAAACCTTAAATTATATCGAGCAGAGAAAAATGCTGCTGTCAACATCAGCTGTGTCTGTGCTAAGGGCTTTGCCAGGACATCTGTACTTAAAGCAATCAGGGAGAGCATCATACTGTTGTGGTGGATTGGGAAAGAGCTAGAGCTCTGAATAGCAGGAATAAATAGTCTGTTTTGGCATGGACATGAAGCTCGTTGTAGAGATGGGAAGTAACATCAGGGCAGCATTTGGTACGTGCCTTGAGGAGCGTCACCGTGAGGAGGGAGTTAGAAGATGTTCAAGGTGAGGCATAGCTGATTTGGGCTAGAGAAGTTTGTGAGAAACTATAAGGTATGTAGAAAGTGTGGAGTGCTACATTTCACTCATGCTACATGTTGGAAAGTGTGTTACGAGTCTCCTTCATACTTTTAAATAAATGTCTGTCAGCTGCTGTTTTGCAGGACCAAGAAAGCTGCTCTGTGAGGCTTGGTCTCCATGCTTTGAAAGATGTCTAATGGTCCTACCTTATGGGCCTTGCACTTCTGGAAGAGAGCAGATTCATCGAAATTACGGCATCCAGCATCTCGCAATGTCTCAGAGTCCAGCAACACTGAGTAATGAACTAGGACACAAAAGATTTTACCTAATTCTGCTTGTAGAGAGGTTGGGAAAAGACAAAATCGGTTTCTCCATCATCCACTTAGCTATCAAAACATACTTTTCTCCAGAACATAAGTTAACAAACTTGCTTACAAAAAGTTTAATCAGCTGTGAATAGTTCTTCAGATTGCTTCACCTTGCCGCTAGATACTGCCTTGCTCTTGGGTTAGGTTTGTTCCTTCACACAAATTAAATTAAGAGATGTAATTTCTGTGTGACTCTTTGGCAGACTTGAATTTCCAACTGCTGCTACTGTACACTTCTGTTATGGTCTGGCTTTAATTTCCTCTGTCTAGAACTTGAACTACTGAACTGGTTATGGCTTTCACTGTGTGTTTACTAAGGGCATGACAGAGTAGGTCACTGCCAAATACAGCACATCTGTGTTTTAGCAACTGGATAAAATGGAGTTCTTAATTGTAAGGAAATGAGCCAGAGCAGTAGATGTGGAGAAACTGTCTCTGATTAGAAATTATTAACATACAGCTCACTCCTAAAAATGTTGTGCAGCTTTTTGCTGAATTGTTGGAAGTTGTGCTTGTTGGCATGGCTCTAAAAGTCATGGAAACTAAGGCTGTGGCCATGTTTATTCCTCACTACTCAGGGGTGTTTCTCTCTAAAGATGACATGTAGTGGAGCAGTGAGCCTGCTTCAAGCAGCACACAGGTGAGTAACTTGTGTGTGTGTGTACATCTGCGTGAATAACTTCTGTTCACTTTAATGGCATGCTAAAAAATAGCAAATTCCTGATATGGTGGTAAATATCTGAGAAACAATATCCCTTTTCCTAGTATTTGAACATTAGAGACATATAATAACATAAAAATCAAATTTAAAAACTTTTTTTTTTGAGACAGTATCAGAATATAAATTCTCTTCTGGCAAAGAAGGCACAACTTAACTGATTTGCTCCAACAGATAACATGACCTCATGGGAGTATTTATCAGCCTCATGTGCTCTTTCAGGGAAATAGGGCCATTAGTTAACCTTTATGTTCCATTTACCATAGGCTTTTTCTGCTGGTGCAATACCTATTTTGGCTTTTAACATTATCATGTAGTTATGAGAGAGTATTGAAAGCTATACCATGGAAATAACATATTTCCACTCTCATCTGAGTTATTTCAATAATAGCCATTTCCAGGATGATTTACTGTACTAACACGTGTGTTTAAACTGCCATTGGCTCTGGTTCTGCAAGGGGAGCAAGAGGCAGCTCTGTGAAGATGGAGATGCTGGAGAGGTTTAGTGATATCCAGCATGTAGCTTATCAGGCTGCTTTTAGCTAATAGTTTTAACTCAGACAGTGAGAGTTTATCTGTTTATCCTGCAGTTTGGGCTTTAGTCACTGTGAAGCAGCCTGGGAGGATTAAGCTGGTACTGGGGCTAGCAGGACAGCAGTGGCAGACGTGATTTCCCTCATAGCAAGCAGCTTCCTGTTGGTCTTACTTTTGTCGGGCAGAAGCCAGCGGGATCCTTCTCTTGTTGACATGAAGCCAAAGGAGGGATTTAATTATTGGATGTTCAGGAGTATTTTCCAGGAATGAAGTGGGCAGGATTTGCCTTCAGTTCTTGCTGCTTGAAACCTTTGTGGGTTTTTTCTTTTAGATGGGGGGGAGGGAAGGGGATGCTGTGGACAGAAAAAAGGCTTATAAATTACCACTGTTTCCCAAAAAACACATTATACTTGGTAACTATTGACTTATTTGTCATGTCTCATGCAGTGGCAAACTCTCCTGGTACCCAGCCTCCTCCATCAGTGATGTGTGGATGGGATGCAGGGGTATCTCCAGAGAACCAAGAGGATTCCTGTAAGATTACCTGCTGTATAAAGACATACCTAGGCACCAAGACACACACTGTAAGATGTATTTATATACACATTTGAGTAATGAACAGCCCCATCAACAGACTTTCCTTGTTTGGGGCTTGACCTTCAAATGTGCTTGAGGCCAGCATGGTTGTACGAACTTAAGGCTGCTGGGGCCAGGTCTGGAGAGGCTGAATTGACAGCCTTGTTTCCCAGTGGGTTTCTCCATGCCAAGAGCAGTGTGGTAGGTTATCCTGGCTCATCACTGCACAGAGAGGCTTTAGGTATTGCACCCCTGGAAAGCCTCTTCCAGAGCAGGGGATGTAGCTGGCTTTGAGCTCTGTCAAATCCAGTCAAGGGAATGTGCAAGCTGCAAGAGAAAAGAAGCCAGCTTCAAACTGGAATGACTTTGATGATAACAGCAGGCTCTTCGTGAAGAGCTCCAGGTGTTAATACTGTGCTTTGCCTACACTAAACCCATCCAGATTTTAGACACTTAGGTAAAAGGCTGGTCAAAGGGCTAACATAGCTCAAATTCTTCAAACAGCTGAGGAAGTCCTGAGCACAGTGGTGGGGAGAGACAAAAGCCATGCTTAAACCTGCCGACAAATCTCGAGGTGCCAGAGATGCCACAGCTAATCTGCTTGAAGCCACTGTTGCTCTCATGGCTTTTACTGCCCTCTTCTTTGCAGGGGTAGCGGTTGGGTTGCCGGCTGATGCAAGGATGCTTGTAGACATGGCTCTTGTCAAGCCCTGGGGAGGAAATCTGTATTCCTGCCTTAAGAAAAGGTTAAAAAGCTCATAGTAGCATCAGTCTTCTTCATGTTTGTGGAATGCTGGAGAAGTGTCCAGCCAAAAAGGCAATAAAGGAAAATTCAGGAAGAATGCAAGTGAAAGAAACTAGTTTTAAGATGTTCCCAGTCCATTCAGTGGACATTTATCTGTATAAATAAGCCAGACCTAAGTGATGTATGACGGCAAGTCATAAAGAAAACATTGCAGTAACAAACTAGTGAAATTTCCACTTAACACATTAAAATCAACCCTGAAAGGCTCCATTAAGGAAAGTCATAAATTGAAGTTCTAAGAGATGGAGTATAAACTATCCCTGAAACTAAAAATGATCCTCTGTCAGTTTTATGTTTTCCTTTCACTGTGTTATATCTATTTTAATAAACATGTGGGATAGGCTATCAAAAGAACAACACTTTGTCTGCGAAGCCTTGAGGAAATAAATACTGAGTCTGGGCATGTTATAAATTTTACCCTATAAAGATAAACTTACATTGATTCTGGGCTTTGCCTCTGTAAGGACTGCTATGCTAGGACCATTCTGTGTTGATTTTGTTTTATATATATATTGAACTTTTCTGCTAGGCATACCTTGAAATGTTAGTATTTAATGCTTGAGTTTCCATTCAAGTTCTGCCAGAGCTTGCTTTCTATGTGCATAAATAGCATTAAGACCTTAGAAAGGTTTCAAGGTTTACTCTCTTAACAAAAATATTGAGGAACAAATACCTTTTGGTTTTTGAGGGAGGAAAAAGGAGGGCTGACTTGAAAACACGCAAGTTCCTGTGTTTCAATTTGATATGGCATTTTATATTTAAAAAGAAAGCAATTTGCTTTCAAAAGGCTGATTTGAATTTGCGTTTAAAAACGATTTCAAGTAGAATTTTCTATGTGGAAGAGCAGAGAATTACCCAATGTACCTTCTCCTCCTGGAAAACCTTTGCATTCACATCATGTTTATCAACAGGAGATTTTCGTGGCCAAATAGTTTTGACCAACTCAACACAGCAGTTTTTTCCCATTTTGTTAAAATATGTAGTTCATTTCTACAAGTGCAGGTATTCATTTTGTTCTTTGGAACATTTAGACATGCTGTTCTCCTTAATCACTTTGTTCTGTTGCTTTTCTATCAATACACACATTGTACAAAGTGGATAAGGATGTATATTTGGTACGAGCCAAGACAGATATGCTTCCAGTGGAGAACTCACAATTGATATATTATATGAATTTCTGTAAGACATTTACATTTGATCTTTTCAGTTAGTCATAGTTCTGGGGGTAAACTTCCTTATTTCTGTGAAACTCACAGCAGCAGCCTTAAATACAGAGAGAAATGAGATAGAAACTTGCCGAGTCTCTAAAACTT
This sequence comes from Patagioenas fasciata, assembly GCF_037038585.1. Classification (NCBI taxonomy): domain Eukaryota; kingdom Metazoa; phylum Chordata; class Aves; order Columbiformes; family Columbidae; genus Patagioenas; species Patagioenas fasciata. The sequence goes on from NC_092521.1 coordinate 14,876,386, forward strand.
GCCTGAAATAGCTCATCTAGTTGTAATTTTAATATCTTCTCAATGCACCTGTGAATTAAATTGGCCCACTACCTTTTTAGCTTCTGCTGTATTAAAGACATTGTGTGGAACTGTATGTACATGAGGGAGACAAGAAGTGTTCATGAAACCATAAAAAGGCTGGGAGATTATTTCTATGGGGCAATATGTGATGCATTATTTTATTTATTTTCCCTTTGCTTTCTCTCCGCTCACCTTTGTGTTGGCTGATATTGGTTTAGGAATACCTTCAAACGTAGCTATTTCATTCCTGAGCTGACCTAGCTCTGGTATAGGCACAGCTATAAATATTTATCAGCAATATTACATGGGCACGAGGTACAAGTGGACACACTCATGTAGTATACACCATGAGCTTGCATGCGTGTTGTATGTAAATTTGCTCATATCTAAGGCAGAATTTGCTTGTTGTCAGTGCTATGTAGATTAATCGTTCTATGAAAATGGAAAGAAATAGTCTTGATTATACCTGCACTGGAGGAGTCTCTGGGTTGCTTGATCTGCTGGAGTGCTTCCCAGGAGCCTGCACCTGCATTTTTGGTTTTCCTCAGGGTCTGTGTTCTCCACCCAGACCCCACTGTCCATGTCCATCTGTCTGTGACCGAGCCTCCAGCAGCAAGTGGGCAACGACCAGGCTGGTTGGGATGATGGAGACAACCTGCCATCTGCTAGAGTGCTGAGGAAGGGGAGTGAATGTGGAGCAGAAGGTGGGAGAGAAAAGTCACCTCCTGTTTAAATTGGTATGAATTTTCTCATTGATTTCCACGGGAATCGGTTATTTTTTAGCAGGCAATATTGACATCAATCACTGATTGGGGAAAAAAAAGATGCTGATGCAGTTTATTCCTCTGTCTGAGACCTGCTGCATTAATTCTCCTTTAAAATAATATGGACAGATCTTTGGTCCTTGTGGGTGTTGACTCACTTTGCTGGCTTCCTGTGTGGCTGAAAGGACCTACTCGCAAGCTTTTCAGTTGAGGATCTGTGTTAACATTGCTTTACTGTGCTTAGCAAACCTGACTCTGTACTCCCCCTCTGCAACCCTTTCGGCTTGTCCTTCCTCCCTTCCTGCTCTACCAAAGCCTGATGAGCAAAAGCATTGTAAAACAGACGTGGCAGCAGTTCAGTCTCTGAGTTCAGTCATTTTGTGCAATAATAGTTGATTAAACATGAACATTTAAACATTATGAGCACATTAAACATTGATTAAACAATTGATTATTTCTTCATCTACTGTTCAGTGCTAATCACGAAGGTTGAATAATTCAGCTCAGTCAGATCTGTGCCTAAGCTGTGGGTCCCTGTCTCAAATTAGACACATGTCAAAATGTTACTTCTGCAAACCTGCAGGGTTTCTCTTAAATTCCAGGGCGTCAGATACTGTATCAACAGCTTTCCAAAGGGTGTTTCAGGTTTTCTTTCTTGTTCAGAGCTAAGCTCTGACCTCTGCAACAGCAGAGGCACACTAAAAATCATGTTTAACTGGAGCAGGAAGCAGTCATTGTTTTTGGAGACAACAACAATGTATTTTCAGGTGAAGGCTGGTTTGTGGAGTTACATTTTTCTCCAAGATGCTGCACCCAGCAGAAATTTGACCTCTTTCTTGTTGAGCGGGAGGTTTGTAATTGCCCTCCCGCCCTGTCTGTAGCACTGTCAGTGTGTGTAGATGGTTCTCCAGGAGAAATTAAGAGTTCGCTGCTACCTCAGTGCCATTGCAGTGTGTAATGCCAGCCTGTGACAGAGATATTCTGGGTGTGCAGAGTACACCAAGCCCAAAGCCTCTGTGCAGCTTCCCCCTGACCCGACAATGTGACTTTTTTCTCCCCCTGATTTTTCTGGGTATCATCATTTGCCTCCTTTCTGGCTTCTGACTGCATCATTTAGGATGCGAGGCAACATCAGAACAAGTTCGATGTTTATCAGCCTGATTATGCAGAAGAACCTGCAGTTGTAGCTGAACAAGTAATTGCAGAATCCAAACGTTAGCTGACTGACTTTATCCCGGCTGGCTGCTTTGTGTATCTGAATGCTGGCAGATCCCTGCTGGGTATGAATGCTGTGTCCAGGCAGGCTCCATCAGCCACTGATGTCCACCTGGCTAACAGCCAAACCAGATGGTTTTCTTTATCTCTAAAGAGGTGCAAAGTTGCAACTGTAATTTAAGAGTGATTGAAAAGAGACAGAATTGGTATCATCACAAGACAGTACATAAACTGCAAGCGTGTTGTATTTCATGTCTGAGGTCTTGGGAGAATTTGGGTTAGTTCAGGAGCCCTGGGGTCTTCAGGTGTGGATTGCAACCCAATTACCTTGTGCGTTTTTTTTTTTTTTTTCTCCTTTTAAATATAGTCATCATTAGGAAAATACAGTGAGTTGAATCTAACCCCTAATTTTAAAAATGTAATCAAGGCTTTGGAAGATTGTTGGAAAGTTCTTACAGTATTATATGAAGAGTACCTAGGGAAAGTATAATAACTGATTCAGAAAAGTCAAGTGAGATACAGCTCTGCAATGTTCACATCATTCATTTTGAACATTATTGCATTGATAAATGATAGGAAAAAAAAATAACGGGGCTGATTCAACAGGCACTTCAGCTGCAGCATCCTGGCACCAGCTCCTGCGGGGATTCGGTTCTGGCTGGAGGCCCCTGTGGTGCAGTCTGAGCCCTCTGAATAGTCCTGCTGAAGATTTGTATGAGCTGCAGTGGCCAAGGAGGCTGATGAGGCCCTGTCACTCTCAGCTTGCTCTGCGGAGAGGTTTGCTTGTGTCCCAGAACAAGTGTGGGAGGCGGTGGAGGGGATGGAGCTGCGAGGGGCACTGACAGCCCCTCAGACCAGCCTTCCTCACGGCCACCTGGCTGGATCCACGGCTCCCACGCATGGGTACTCCCTGAAAGTGCTTGCAGAGCAGATCTAGGTCATGCTGTCTCTTCAGCCTTTAAAGAAATATCGTATAATGACGATGTAGGAAAATAACAATATGTGAAAATATTCTGCTTCGCAGGCTGAAGTGGGGTGGGCAGGGAGCAAGGACAGGCAGAACACTCCATCCAGTTCTCTGCAGTGTGTGTGTGGGCTGAAGTTCAGTGTGTGTAGGCTCCTCTATGCCCCGATCCTGTAACTATATAGATCCAGATGTCCTCTGCATACATCAGATGTCTTTATATATTTAGTTGAAACTATGTTTGGGTAAGGCTGTGAAAGACAAAGAGCCACAATTTTGTTTTTCCTCTCCTATGGGCATACGAGTGCTGATTGCACTGTATAAAGCTGCTTCTTGTTGTGCCTGTCACTGTTCAAGGTGAGGAGAAAAAGTGTTCATGTTTTTATTATCATTCCTCCCTCCCGACCTACACTGCACCAAAACAAACAAGCAAATGGTAGCATTGCCAAGGAGAGAACTGTTTTGCAAATCACATCTTTTTCCACTGGAAAAAATGTAGCCATGTTTAACTTCTTTTTAAGGAGTGGCAATGTTGAATATACAAATTAAACTCCAATTTACATAGTGGAGATTTTCATGAGCACTTCACAGAAATATTCTCAAAGTGCAACATTTTGAAATAATGACATTTGCTAGGAACAGTCTTTGGGGAAATGGGACAGCGCTTGCATTTTTACCCTTCCCCCCTTGACGCCAGCCTGTGTCAGGCCAGCAACGGGAGTCACGCAGGAGGACTGTGGCCAGCTCTGAACAGATCAGCCTTTGTGTCCCCAGCACAAATGTCCTTCTTCTTTTGGAGGGAATGGGCAAAACGGATTCTGACACAGAGCAAACCATCTGTTTGTGGCTTGTCCATCAGAAGGAGAGAGACAAGTGCCTCCTCTGTGTCCCCATTGAACTGCTGCTGCAGAGCGAGCCGTCGAGCAGGCAGTTAAACACTTCAAATCTTTGTAAGACAAAGTTTAACATGAGCCATAAGGTATTTCAGCCATGCCACAAGACTGCCCAAGTTGCTCTGCAGAGGTTTTCTCCTCTGTTTAGAAGTTCAGAACTGCTTCGCTGCCCTGGAGCACCGAGCGATGCAGAGGTGCAGCAGTGCCCAGCGAAGCCACTGCTGGTTGTTTCTCTTTTTGGTAGCTTAAGTTTTCAAGTGTTTAGTGGAAATACCTCTTGTGGGAGTGAGTTGGCAATGACAAAAACCAGTAATAACCTCTACCATTGTTTGTTACTTTCGAAGGTGGGCCCTTGTGAAATTAAGGAGAGCTGGAGTTGAGGTAGAGTCTAACTGCCCTTTTCATTTGTATGCTGCCTTATACTAATGCCATTCAAGTGCTTGATATTTTTGCTAGTCTTAAGTAAACTCTGTTCAACTGAAGTTACTTTCCAGGGCCCAAGAGCTATTCAAAGTTCTTCTCGAGTGTAGTGTAGCTTGCAGCACCTCTTACCTTCAACAGGAGAGGGGTGGAATGTCCGGGACTGTGGTTTTGGGCTTTGCCGATGTTGGTGTGGCTCCTTTGGCTTTATCTCAATTACCAGTCAGAGGAGGAGGAAGAAGACACTTAAAAGCTGTTTTTATCCAGAGCAGTGCTTAACTGCTGCATGAACTGTCATCCCTGCTGCTTGTCCTCCCTGCTCAGTTAGTTAGCTGAACCTATCTGTAGCAAAGCCTGGAGTGTTTCCATCAGCAGGGCCAAGGCTTTTCACACCCTACCTGCCATGAAGGGAGCTTGGTCTGATTTCTGTGTTTGCTAGTTGTACTCTAGATCTTTCTGCCTCAGTTAATGATGTGAAGCTAGGCTTGGGACATGAGTAGCCATGAAGCTGGAGCCTGCAAGAGATGTGTACATCACCTCCGCATCTTCTGAGTATTTTTATTTGCAGCAGTGGTGATGGGCTGTGAGAGGTGGGTCCAGCAGCTGGCTGCCAGGAGAAGCAGTATTGTCTATGTCTATTAACACTGATTAGAGTGCTGAGAAGCTTTGTGCTGGAGGGAAAGTCCATTCTTTGTTCCTCAAGCTCACTTGCTAGAGATTGATCCTTTTCTGCTTCTTTGTAGTTGTGGGCTGGGCTTCAGCAAATAAAGCCAAGCTAAACATGTCTTTTCAGGCCTGGTTAGCTGGCATGTTCACTTCTGGGTCATGGTTTTTGATGGTCTTGCTGTAGAGGTAACAACAGAGGGGCACTGCACTCATGATGTCCTGGTGTGTGAGGTCCCAGCATGGTCGTTTCTCTAGGGTGGAGAAGTATTAAGCCAGCACAGCGTGAGACTGGATTGTGGCTGGGATGCTATCATCACCCACCAATGTTTATTATATGTCATGGGGCAGAAGGGAAAAATGTCTGATACCATCCCAAACTTGTCTCCTCAGTAGTTTCAGACCTTCCTGGACTCCCCAGGAGCACCCTGCAGCCACACTGCAGCCTGGGCTTCTAGATAGACTTTAATTTGCTCTCAAGAACTATTATATTAATGGCTTTTAAATTTTTTTACAGACTTATCAAGGGGGTGTCATTGTTTTAGCACTCAGAGAGTATAGAACATAGCCCTTTGCCTCCTAAATTTTTGAACATTCTTAAGTAATTTTGAGATATGCTAACTGGGAATATGTTTTAACAAGGATGCCGAGCTAGAGGATACATGGAGCGCAATTTTAATCTAGGCCTCTGTCAATCTGTAAAAAGGCATTTGACTTTGTTTTGAGGGGTAGCGTGTGGGATATAGGCTTTGCTCTTAAAGGTACATAATCTAACTGGTTTGGACTTTTGTTGAAAGGATAAATCCTTCCCCCTTTTCCCCTTATTTATTTATTAATTTATGTATCTGTGAAATAGACTTGTTTGTATCTTTGAGTGCTTCCTTTTGCTGGTTTTATTGTGTGCTTTTTTACTGATTGTGTACCAAAATCTTAATTCCTAATTCTGAATGCTCGTAGGTAATAGGCAGAGAAAAGTTCTTGTGATTTTGCTTTTGCCTTCTCCTTTCTCAGGTGTGTTCAGACCTTTAGAGAGGATTACTCTTTCATTAAGCATTTAGGCTAGGCTGAGCATCCCTGCTCCCAAGGTGGGCAGCAGAGAGAGTAAAGGGCTGAGTGCTCTTTGGGAGATGCCATTCTCCCTCGTCACTTACTACAGGGATACTAGCTCAGCTGAGGACAGTTCTTTATTGCCCAGTTCTTACTCAGTTACGTGGTTCTCCACAACTGGGACTTTGAGTGAAACAGAGAATTTGTGCAGAGCAGGATACAATCCCAACAGCAGAAAGTACTACATAGCTTCATTGCAAACAATATAAAAACCACATATATACTCTGAGAATATTAGCCTGTCATTGCATTGTATGTTGACCTTAGCAAGAAACACATAAGAAAAGCACATCCCTGTGCTGCAGTGCACCTCTTTGTGGCTGCACTGATTTAACTGTGTTCAATGCTGTGCCAGAAGATTTTTTTATTATTATTATTTTTCTTAATTACATGGGCTAAAGTTATGCTCCAGAAACAATGTCATCTCTAATGTTTTCTATTTGTTTGGTGATAGAGTCTGCAGAGCAGACTCAAAAGCGGTTGTGCCAGCAGAAGGGAGCCATGGACTGCAGCGCGAGGCAGGAAAAGTGCTGAGGCTGGAGGAGGAACCCAGCGCGGTGGTTTCATCGTTGAAGCCAACGTGTTATGAAACCGCAGCCTGAGCTCGGCGGGACTTTCCTGCCCTCCTCCTGGCCTCGGCAGCTCATTCCTGCTCCTCCACCTGAGCTCTGTGGCCATGCTGCGTATTGGGGTACTCCAGGTCCCCAAGTTGGCTGCCTTGGTGGCAGCAAGGTCAGGGGAAATGTGAATCATTTGAGGTCCCTTTTTTGGGGACAGGTCATGTTTAAGATCTGTATAAAGCTCTTGTGAAACTGCACCTGTCATGCTGAGGCTTGTCTTGTTTTTGTCAACATGCAATGGATGAAATTTGGCCCTGGTGAAACCAACTTCAATCACTTAGTGATGGAACAGGGCCAGGATCTCTCTTAGTGTTGCAAATTGTGCCACAGTTGAAAAGAAAACCCACCCTCTTTTTTTGGAAAGCGCTAGACTTCTGTGTGACAATCTTGACTTGCCAGTGTTAATTGTGTCACCTACAAGTAAAAGTGTGCTTCTTACCTATTTCAATTGTACATATCCCAGCTTTTATATAACCTTGTGTTGCCGCACAAAGGATTGATATAAATCTTTCATGCAGTCTGTCTCCTGGATTGTGTGTGGGAGTGGGAAATTCAGAAGTTAAAAAGTACCTGTCCTGAACAAAGGCTGGGTTGCTTTGATAGCAGGAGGGATGATCTTACACTTGAAGTGAGGAGCAAAAGTCAGAAAATTAGACACCCCCCACAACTTCTGATGGGTGAGAAGAGGGACAGTCCAGTCTTGTGGTGTCCAGGAACAAAGCACAGACTCAACTGAGTTTTACATTTTAAAAGTTGATTTGGATTAAGGCAGGAAGGGAATCTGAAGTGCAGCAGCTTTATTTGTATACCCCTTGCTTAAATAATACATTCATCTTATTCATGAATGGGTTTATGTACAGATAAACCCTTAGTTCATGCTTTTACTAACCATGCATAGATAACCTAAAACTTCAAGTTCATTGTATATATCTGGACATGCTAAATTGTGTCCATACCGTGCAGCTGATCGCACAGTGTGGGACTCCTGTCATTTGGTTTTTTTGGTTCTTGCATGGGCCTCAGATCTAGATGACTTATTCTGTGCTAAACCCAGCCATGCTGTATTTACTTTGCCTCGAGGCCATTTAATTACATTGACTTTCCTGCCCATTTCACAGAGCTATAGCTGTTTGACTTGCTTTTTGAGCCCTGCAACCTTTCGAAATGCCCTAGCTTATTTATGTAAGACTTTTTTTAATATACTATTCCCTGATGTATTCAGTCCATGTCCCATTAGTAAACAATTTATTTTTTAATGTGTTGCTTATCACTTTTGTTGTTTATGTATTCTTCGTTTGGAGTCTCGGTGACTTCAACCTAAATGTACTGGTTCTTTGCACCTCAACCGGTGTTTTGCTCTGTTGCATGCTCTTCCAACATAGTAATTTATCTTGCAGTGTTTCTCAGACTACCAGATATTTGAATGCTTGAAGACTTCCTTTCTTGGGAAAAATATTTTATTTAAAGGAAAAAAATTCAGAATTGCAAGAAGCTTATGTTCATTCGCTAAATTAGAAAACTGTGAAGTGTTGCAAAGATATGAGAAGAAAGAAGAAAAACAGAAAAAAATGGGATTAGCGGACTCTGATAGCGCTGAAAACATCTTGGGAACTTGACTCACTTCTCAGATTGTGCAAAAGGGTAGTGACCCTTAGGTTGGGCTGCAAGACTGACTGCCTCATGCCTGAAGGATGGCTTCCTATTTTCTTGTTGAGGACTTACAACTTCTTTCTTAGAGGTCCTTGCTCTGGCTTTTCCAGGAGATTCAGTGCTGCAGCATGGAAATGCAATTTGGCATGACCTAGCAAAACTTTAATGTACTGATCTGGGGTGAGTTAATGCACGTTGGAGAACTTGGAGTGTGGTTGCGTTATGCTTAAAGCTTTTCTAAGTGGTTGCTGCTGTGGTGCTGACCTCCTAGCACCCCCAGCTATGTGTTCTTGACTCTGCTTTGTGTGGGTCAGGCATTTATCTGAGTTTCTAGGCATCAGCTTCAGAGAACTAAATTGGCAATAAAGTGGGGCTGTCGCACTGGTCATGCAGCCCTGAGCTGTCACTTACGCAAATACTGATGCTTTTGGACTCAGGTGGGGAGTTGCTTCACCCATCTGAACACGAGGAGTGTGTTTTTGTGTTGTTTCATCAAAAGGGTGAAAAAAATTTCCTACCTGAGCATCTCTTCTAATTCCTTTGCTGGCTCCGGACATGCTTGCTTTGTGGTCAGAGTTACTCAATGTCACCTGACTGCATCACTTAGATTTGGACCAATTCATATGATCCTTTTTAGAGCTTCCCCCCACCAATATAGTGCCCTCAGCACAGCAGAGGAGGTGGCGATCAGTGATTCATGAAGTGGACTGAGAAGTTGGCTTGGCACTTCTTAAGCATGCTAGAGAAATCACAGTTACATGCTAACCAGTTTCAGCCTGCAGCTGGAAAGCAAGATTTGTGAGCAGCAACTGAACCCCTTGCTTTCCATGGCAGCAGCCTTCTTCATGTATTAAAACATTGTTCTGGTTTGGTGGTTTTTTTTTTTCTTTCCCCTTAACTGATATATTTTAGCATAGTATCAGTTTATCTGAAACTTTCAAATTCTGGGTAAGTACGAGAAATAAGAACCATTGTGTCTGAAACAGTGACTAACTCCTTTGAGGGGAGCGTTATTTGAATTAATAGACATGACTAAAAGGCACTAGAATGGGGAGGCCATGGAAACCCCTCACTGCCAGTAGCCCAGATGGCATCTTGCCAAACTCATGGTGTGGGCGAATGGGCTGTGACATCTCACATGCCCCTTTCCATGCACTTTTATCAAGGTTTTTAAGAAATACACACAAAAGCTTCCCCTTTGGGAGAGGACTGAACTGCATCAGCCCTTTTCAGCAACAGCATCAGCAAGGAACTAGCCATCTTCTGTGAAGGCGCAGCCAACGGTGAGGCCAGCAAGCCTGGACATCACCACGGCTACATGAGCTCCTGGGCTTCAAGTTACCATTTAAATATCCCTAAAGCATGTTAGGCTGAGTGTAAACGAGAAAGCACATGGTGGAGGCAGTCAGAAAACCTTCAGGGAGCTTTGGGTGTATAGCCGGTGAATGGTGACACTGCATCACAGTTATCTTAACACTTAACTCTCCTCTCCTCTCCTCTCCTTTCCTGCCCTCTCCCTCCTTGTCTTCTCTCCACAGTCTGCAGTAGCTGGTGTGAGTTTCAGTGTCCCTGTTGTTCAGTGATGCTGTGGGGTGATGTCAGTGCCAATGGCATGGAGAGTGTGGCACAGGGTGAAGGTAGAGGAACAGACTATGTAATTGTGCTTGATGCACCCATAAGGATGATTTCTCTTCTCTCCTCTTCATTTTTCCTTTCCCTCTTCCTTCTCTTCTTCTCCTTTCTCCCCTCCCTTCCCCTCCCTTCCTCTCCTTTTTTTTTCCTTTTCCTCTTTCTTCTCCTTTTCTTCTTTCATCAAATCTTCCACACTGCACCTCTACACATGTTCCTGTAGTTGTTCTTGCTCTTCAAAGCTCTTTCACCTTGCTCTGCAGCCTAGTTTCTCTAGACCTCACCAGCACTTATCTGTCATCCCACCTTCTCCCAGTTGCACCCTCCCTGAAAAGCCACTTGGGGTGATCGGGATCCTCCCTTCGCTGGAGTAGGAGTGACTATTTGGCAAAGCTTGTGAACTTTGTGCATCAGTTGCACGGCAAACCCAGGTCTCAGCTTTAGTGGGGGCAAACCCAGATCTCAGCTACACTTTCCTCAGCTCTTCAGAGAGGATAAAGCTATTGGGAGTTGAACAGTTTGGAGCAGTTTTGCACAGGACAGAGAAGGTTGGAGGATTTGGCATGTTTCTTGCCACAATGAAGGCAGCAGGACGTACAAAATGTGAATTTAAGACTCAAAATATTTTTAATTTATCCTGATATTAAGCAAGCTGAATCTGGAAAGGAATTAAGGCATTAGTCTGGGCTAAGTTATTTTGGCAAAAGTGGCAGCCCTCTTTACACCAGCAAAGTTCATAGAGTAACAACATGGACTTCAGAAAGTATGATTTTGTGTGCCATAGCAATTTGAAACTTTCAATTTTGGGTTGAGCAAGCTAATAAATGTGTCCAGTTTTGAAACCTTTTTCAATATTGATGTTTGCTCCTGCTGATTAATCTAGAAATCTCCTCCTTAAATGAAGGTGCAGGTGGAGAGGTGGTAAATGTATTCTTTCTACAGAGAAGCATCTCTGAGAAAGTAAAAACAAACTCTCAAAACCCAATAGAAATTACAGATGAGGAGTCATCTGCCACCTAATCCAGGGCACTTGCCAGATGCTGGAGGCCTGTACTTCAGTTCAGGATTTCTGATAATTTATGCTTGAAAAGACCATTCTTAATTTCCATGACAGAAGAATACTGAGTTTCACAAATGTTTCCAATTCACACATAAAAATAGATAAATGGAAATTCTTGCCATCTACTAAAACTTCAAAGGAAGTAGTTCTGTTTAGTTAATTAGTTTTGCTGTTTAAATATCTACAATCCATCCTGTCCTGGTTTATAGATTTAGTAAAGAATCCATTATGGATACAAATAGCCTGTGGGGAGCATATCTGCCCTGTAAATCCTTTTAGCTGATCTGTATTATGAATATATGTGGAATGTCAGCTTTGTTCAAACGCAAGAATAAAGAATGCTTTTCTAATGTGTGTTCTCTTAATCTGGTGCTTGATCAGAGGATTTGGCTTCACAAACCAAGGCAGTAGAGAGAGTGAACAGGAAGCAGTCTAGAAAACAAAAAGGAGCCAAAGCGTGTTCTTTGCAAAACATGAGGCTGATGCCTGGAGAGTTGGGCGGTAAGGGCACGCCATCAGGCTAGCACACCGTTTTCTTCATTTGGTCTGTCTGTGTCTGTGAAGTGCTCTATAAAGTGAGCCTTCATCCATATGCAAGAGGAGCCCAACAGGTCTCTGTTTGCCTTTTCTCTCTGCTTTTGTGTTCTTGTGGGTCACCACTGTCTCTTTTTTCAGACTCCCTCTCCTAAGTGTCGCCTGGTGCAATGTCCTCATCACAGCACACCCTCATTGTCTCTTCAACACTCAGATATGAGTAGTGGATCAAGCAGCCTCTGGAGCTTAAGAAAATTGCTTGCACAAATGCATTGGAGCTGGTTTTTTATTTAAAAAAAAATGCTCAGAAGTTGAACTGCTTGAAACACCTACTGTTTTGGCACTGCACTTTTAGTTATGAATTTTCTTGCTATTTCTGTTCTTTATATTCTTCAGACTATATATGTAGTCATCTCTGCCTTTCACAAACCTATAAAAACCTCAACCTCTCACAACCATCTCAACCTTTCACAAACTTATAAAAACTGCAGTTTAAGGGATATGTATATGCCTGTGTTTGAGGATTAGGTCTGTTACAAGCTGGCTAAGAAAACTCTCCTCGTATTCAGAGCAATGGTATTTTCTACTCTTTTTTTTCCCCCCTAGCATTTCAGTTGCTGAAGAAAAAATTGAGGATAATGTCTCTCATCAAATGAGCATATTACAGAGACAGTATTAATTGAATGCCAAACTTGTGCATACAGGTGTTTGTGCATTTCTGTGCACAGTTTAACATATTTGAAGCTGAGCAACAGAAATTCACCCCCCTGCACAGCTGGTTTCAAAGATGTTGATTTTCATGACAGTAAAGCACATTGGGGTTCTCCGGTGGAAAATGGAAGCAAGAAATTAAGTCTGTGGAAGTTTTTCTGGGAAAGCCTTCTATCCACTGGGTCTTTAATAGTGAAATTATTCTTTCTTAAATTGCAGGGGAATAAATATTATTGTTCAGTTCAATGGAATCTTCAAATATGGTCAGTGCTAACACACTTCATTTGATCTAAGAATGATGTTTTTGTAATATCTTTAGCAGAGATCCATTAGGATTGTAGGATATTAAAAATAAGAGAGTGTATGTGTTATCTGGACTCTTAATCACGTAGTGGAACCTAATCCAAAACCGTCTTAATTTCATGAAGTAGAAAGGAATCTTTTCATTGATTCCAGGGTTCTTTGGATGAGTCTTCAGAAGGAAAAATCATTCAGACAATTCTATTCTTGTTACAAAAATCCAGACAGAAGTAATATATGGAGTGGATTTATGCATATATGTTTTTGATTTTTTTTTTTATTTTATTTGGATGGTTAGGAGACAAATAAAGAAGATTTTACTTATGTGGGAATATGCACTCTTCAGGTAGGTTCCTTTACTGGTGAATAGGATTTTGCACATTTTTTTTCCCTTCAGCGTCTAATGGACTGTTAGGAATGTGACACCCCAATTCCTTGGCAGGTTGTGTGCTCTGAACTTGTAATCAAAAGACCTTGTGAGACTCTTCCTTATTTGTGCAGCTCTTAAATTGAATCTAGTTTTGAACTGCTGAACTTTTGCAAACTTCCTCTATTTACACAAGAAAAGGGGTTTCTTTGGGAAGTAGCCCATCTTTATGTGGGGCTACTAAGGGTATTGGTAATTCAATCGTCTTTATGGTGGCTAGGAGAGTACTAATTGCAGGACCAGTTTGATTGATTTTGTCAGTACTTTTTCATTACTTGAAGTAACAAAGGCTTATTTAGGACTATAAGTGGACTAAGAGAAAAATGTCCTGCCTTGCAATAGCTTTCAATGCTGCTGGGAGATGCAAAGTGGTTTGTTGACCCAGTCCAGCAGACAGACCAGAGATGTATTTTGTCTTGATCTCATTATTGTGAAGGTATGGGATTACCTCTGAGAGAAAGAGAGCTAGAGAAAAAATTAGTCTTGGGGCTTACCCAGCCAGTCTATCTCCAGCTGAGTCATTTATATTTGTCAGTACAGTGTTGCCTTGGGGATTTTTTTGCACTTGTTAAAAATAAAGACAAACCCCAGGGGGGTGCGGGAGCCTGGACAGCATCGCATCAGGGTGTGGGAACAGCGTGGGCATTTGGCCTCCTTGCGACATCCTGTTTCCCCAAGTTATCACACAAAGTCTGTGCTCTTTTTCCAGCCTGGCTTCCTGAGTCCCTCCTCTCACCATGCCCTCCCGTCTTTAACTCTTTTTCTTCTTCCTTTGGCTGGGAAGGAGGAGAACTTGACTGCTGTGTGCCAGGCTGCTTTTGCTGCTTTGCCCATGTGGGGGTGGAGGTTGGAGACTTTGCCTGGTGTCAATTCAGAAAATGGTGGTTGGGTCAGACCTCTGCCAAAGCGTAGGTCCTTGGAAGAAGGGACATTTGTTCCTGCAGCTTTGCTGGCTGTTGGCATCACAGCTTTTGAGGGGACAGCACCTGGCGAGTGTCCCTGGAGAACATCAGTCAGTGAGGGCTTCACTGGCCTGGGATGGGGTGGTGAGCACACCGCCAGCCACTAGACACTCCATGAAGGACTTGTATTGGCAACGTGTAGGAAGTGTAAAGGGCTCCTCTTGATGAGCATGGCAATTTCCAAAGCTGCAGTGAAGGTGTCCTCCTGCAGCTCCTCCTGGGTTGAGATCACCCATAGATAAAACGTGTTATGGGTTTGTCTCTGTATGTGGACATAAACATCTGTACAGATACGGCTGGATGTCTGCCACCCCAAGATCTTCTCCCTTACATTGGCCAGTAAGCTGCTGTTTTGAGGGAAAAGTATAAAAATGTGCCTGAGGGTGAGGTGTTCTTTCCCTTTATATATCCCCTTCTGCCTTCAGGCAGTCGTCAGCTTGGGACTTCAAGAGCCAGATGTTGTATTCCAGCCACCGCTTGTCACAGCTACCACTGACCTAACCCCCGTAGATTTGTTTGAAGTCTTTTTTTTTTTAAGCCAAGGGATACCCAAAACTCTGCCTGCAATATCTTGCAGCAAGCAAATGTATTACATGGAAAAAATACTTCTCTTTTAAGCCTGGTAGCTGATAATTTCACAGCATGCTCATTAGTTCTCTGGTAGGAAAAAAATGATGAATACTCATTGTTTTCTCTGTCACTTCTGTTCTCAAACACATTTTTTCAACATGTCCTGGTATATTTAGTCTCCTGATATGCCTGGAAGCTGGCACACACAGGCATCCTTTTTATCTTTCTCAGTGCTTTTTCTTGTTTTTTCCAAATCCTTCTTGAGATGGGGTGACCAAGAGTGAATGCAGTGTTGGAGATGTGAGCGTATTATCAATGTATTTCTCTCTTGCAGTCCCTGAGCATTGAGCTGATGTTCTCTGAGCCTTTTCCACTATCATATTTAGATTTCTTCACTGAGTTGTAATAGCTAATATTAATCTCATCAGTAATCCCTTATGGGACTATCTTGATAACCATCCAGATTGGTTTAAAATAACCTTGAAAGACTTTTTGTCCAGCATAGAACTGGGAGACAGATAGCATCTCCATGAAGAGCTGAAACACCAGAGAATCAGGCAGAGGTAAAACAGGGGGGATTAGAGTCGATGAACAAATGTGACTGTCCTGTGAAGAACCACTACCAACTCTGTTTGATAGACACACGAGAAATAATGCATTTTTTCACTTTAACCCTGGAATAACTTCAGTGGTCACGGTGTAAGGCAAATGACAAGGTTTTAGCAGTCCCCTGTGACTCCCTGACATACTTCTATCAGTGGTTCCCTAGCTCAGCCCTTCTGTCTCTGACCAGATCCTTAAAGCCCGACACAGATCTATTCCCCAGTGATGTGGCGGCACATTTGTCCTTCAGCTATATTAGAACATCTAAATTACACTGAGAAGAAACCGCTCTTGAATTCATTGAGTTGCATGACACAATCACTATCACCCTCTGTGTCTGAATTTCACAAAGGACAAGGATGAAGCTGGAGGGATCTGAGCTGAGGTGGAGTCTTTCAACAGACACATGGAAACCCGCTGATTTGAGAGCCAGGCTGTGAGGGCCGCTGTCTGCTTTAACCTTCTCCCTGACTTCTAGTACAACCCCAAGTCAATGACTTTAAGGGTGCTTGCTTGAAGTCTCCTGTAACTTAAGTTTTTTAATTAATCTTTTAATCTAACTGAAGGGAGGGGAAGGAAAGAGAGGGGTGGGAGTTGACAGGGAGAGGCAGGGCGGCCTCTGTGGAGGCCAGGCGTGCGCAGACTGGTTGAGTGAAGTTGCTCTTTGTTTAACTGGAACAGGATTTTTTTCTTATTTTAATTGAACTTCTTTTGAAAACATAGAATTAAAATAGAACTCCAAATAAACGGCAGTCTGTGAAGTGGTGGCACTTGCTGGCTTAGAAACCATACATTAACCAGATGCTGAGAGCATGTCGTGTTTAGGTTGGTTGCACTATATAAAGCCCTGCTTTTCCATTTGTCTTGGATCCTCATTTCCACCCAAGCAAGGAGTGACACACCTAACGGATTTTATTAATTGGAATACTTATACTATAGATGTTTGTTTTCCTACAAGGAGAAATGTACCAAATGTGATGTCACAGTATGTAGCTGCATGTCAATATGTTTTGATAATTCAATGCTCACTGTTCAGTAACTTTCTTTAAGAAAGAAAGTTATAACTTGAAAGAAAAAAATGCAAAATAGAATAAAAATGTGATGTTCATTTAAATCAAGGCTTCCCACTGCCCTCATTGCACTGGTGCCCATGCCGACATTTTCCCATCTTCTCAGCCAGTTGAGACTAATAATCTTTCCAATTTGTGAACAAACTGTACTACTTCTTTATTTGCAAGCTCACTGGCTTGTATTACTTTGTTTTTGTTGTTCAGCAACATCTCTTATTAAACGAGTAAGCCCTTTGGAGGGACTCACTAGCTTATCCTGTGCTTAACTTCTGAACCTGTTTGGGCAGCGTGGCCTGGCCTGGTTGGGTTACGGTACATGCCTAAAATCCAGTGGAGATTGGGGTGTCAGCATCAAAGTACAGGGAGGAAGAGTGTCCCTTCTAAAAAGTGCCCATAGTCTAAATAAACAAGAGATGGGAAAGGAACACAGTATCTGTATGAGTAAAGCAGTATGTGCTAGCACTGTGTTAGCTCCACAACTTTTATTTTATTTTTTTTAATACTCATTTTATGGCTTTGCCCTTGAAGTGACAGACTGCAGGAGCCCACGTAGCAGCCAGCACTCCAGCTGCAGCTTTTATGGGAGCAAGTAAGGCCACAGGTGGTGCAGTGCCTGCAAACCAGGAGGCAGAGTCACCCTCCTCCTCCTTTTCTGGCTAATGCACGCAGCACATCCCTGCTTCCAGCGCCTGGGACTTTGTAGAAGAACCAGATGCTTCCTTTGCTGTTCAAGGCATGTGGCTCATTACTGGGCACACCAAATGCTGGTGGTGGCATGATTTCTGTTTGTGTTTTTTTTTCCTTCCCCCCTTTTCCCTTTTTAGCAGTTACGAAGTAATAGTTTGAAAATTGTGTCTCCTGAAAGCAGCCCTTTTCCTTGTAAAAATGCTAATGAGAGAAACTTGGAAATAAGCACTTGAATCCCTGCTTCCAAGACTTCATGCAATTGCAGTGGGTAAATATACTCTTCAGATGTACTCTTGATAACTGAATAAGGTAAAACAGCTCTATTCCACTTACATTTCTCTCTATATTAATCCATCTAATCTGTGCTTTTGCTCACAACTGGCTATTAGTTTTTCTTCACAGGAATCTTGCTGTGTTGGTGACCATAGCTGCTTTGGGAGGGTTTGTCAAAAAAAGACGTTCTGATGTTTTGAGGATGGTGCATTGCCCCAGCCTCATCCCCAGAAGACTTTTGTGGTTGAATGCAAAGCCTGGCAAAGCAGAGGACTTGGACTAAGAGGTGCCTGAGTGTCTGTGCTCGTAAACAGTGCTAATTTGACAGCCCCAGAAGATGAAAACTCTTACCCAAAGACATGGTATATTATGGTACAGTCTTTACATTTTCCCTTTAATGTACTGCAGACCTCATGTCCCCTAACCCAAAATGTATCCCCTGTTCGGTTCTTGGAGCACCAGTAATCTTAAGAGCATTTGGTGGTTCGGTCATGAATTTAAGAATGTGAAAATAAAGCCTTTGACTGGTGTTTGAAATTCAGTCCATGTCAGTAGTGACTGAATCCTGTTATCTGATGGTTGTTCAGTGACCTTCGCAAATTAACAGCTTGTTTGATTTCCTGGTAGTTCTCAGTGGATAAATACCTACATTGCAGGAGCTGCTCGTTTATGATATTTTCTGATTTGTCTCAGGGTGCTGGGGTGTGTGGTTGTTTGGGGGTTTTTTTTCTGTCTTCCCTGGTTGATTTTACCTATTTTGTACTTCATTTGATCCTGTTTTAGGAATGGCCCCCTTATGTGCACTGAGCCATAGCTAGGGCTTGCTGAAGTGCTGGTTAAATTAGTGGGGAGGAGCAGGTGTTTATTAAAGATGTGACAGCTAATGCAAAAATATCATCCTGCTGAGCACAGGAGGGGTGTGGGACAGTACCAAAACCCAAATCTGACGCCAAGCCAAGTTTAATTAAACTCATGGTCAATTACGCTGTGCTGGCTTAGAGGCAGCTCGCTGGGCTGTGTCAGAGGGCTTTTTTTTTTTCAAATTTCTTTTTTGACAGGATCACACCAACAATTAGATTCTCATACCCTTTTTTCCTGCCAGTTTCAGGTATGTAGCTTTTTTCCTGTCTTTTTGAACTCAGGAGTCGGGCAGAGGTGCAGTTCCTCTTCCAGTCCTGTTTGCAGCCTGTCTGCTGCCGGCACCAGCTCCCTGCTCCCAGGCTGCTGCCTGGATTATTCAGAGCACAGAAGAGCCCTGTTGTCAAAGCGTAACAGGTTATGTAAGGGTTTTGAAAATAGACCCTCTAGCACTTAAGGTCTTTCAAATGTTTTAAAAAAAAAAAAAAAAAAAAAGCCAAAAAATTAAAATTACAGGCTTGCCTGGTTTTCCTGCCAGGACTTTTCATGTATGAAATGTTATGTTCTGCCCTCACAAAAGGTGAGTGTCCAGGGTCTTTCTGCTGCATTCATCAGTGGTTTCATACTGAAAAAACAGAGATCAGTCCTATTACAGGTGCTGGATAACTCAGACATGAACCACTTAGATCTGGAATGGGCTGACAGATCATAGGCTTTTTAGCGTTTCTATTTTGAGACAGACCTGGAAATATTAAAATGAATAATAGATAAGTAATCTTTTCTTTTGCCCATAAAGTTTAGTAGGAAATTTTTTACCTGGGCTCAGAATTTAAAATGTAGTTTAATTCAGCCTTGAGGCACAAGAACTGCATGTTGCATTTCCATCTGAGACACACAAGTTTAGGAGCAGATAGACTACTTTAGTACCACCTGCCAATAATCATAATAATGATGATGAGAATAATAATAATAATAATAATAAAAACAACAATAATAAAGCCTTTCAAAACTGTGTTAGTCATTTGATTACCTGCTGTGTATTAAACGTTTTATTCATTTCTTATGCTCAGTCTTCCTTTCTCACATAGCAGGTGATTCTACTCACGCCTTGGCTGCAAATTAAACTGCGTTGGATTTTGGGGTCTTCTATCACTATTTCACATGTAGTCCTAAGGTCAAAATGGTCTAATTCCTGCAGGCTACGTTAGAGGCATCATTTTGTCAGTAGTATGAGGCCAGATGAGCATGGTGAGCATGGTGAACAGTACTTGGGAAGTCAGAATATCTGTGGTGGCCATAGATTTTCAAAATCACAGCTGTGTTCTGCAAATTTGTAGGTCTTAGTGGATGATGAAATGTAGTTGTTAATGTGATGGAGGGACAAAGAAATCCATGAGTTGTGTGTTGCCTGGAGGTTGTGTTTTGCCTGTATTACTGAGCATACTATTTTCTCCCTCTTTCTTGCCTTTCTGTTCATGATAATGAGATGTAGATTCAGAGAGAAGAACCCTATCTGAATAGATTCACTCTGTGTTCTGGAAATTTAATGCTGATAAAGTTTAGCACTTTTGTCATATTACCACCTAATGTTTGTTCTAGATCTACCATAACATATTTGGACTGGACCTTGCGTACTTCAATAATCTAATATCCCAAGGTGAATTTTTCGTAAGAATTAGAACAGCCAGTCCTGGGCCATTGTTCCTGTTCTCTAACAGTCTTGTCTTGTGACTTCAAATTATTCAGTTGGCCTCCTTGTAATCCACTTGTCCATCTGTCTTGAGGTGAAGATTCATCAAGATGACTGTAATGAAGTTTGATATAATGAAGAACAGTCCAAGAAATCTCAAGAATTAGACTGCCACAAGCCAACATTTGACATGTTTTTCACACTGAAGAATGTGTTTTGTTGATCATATTTGCCTTATATCAAAAACCCGAGAAGTTTTCTGGAAGACTTTCATGTCTTGACTGCAAAAGTTTGAAGGAAGGTCTTTGGTATGTCTGTTCATTCTGCACGTCCTTCTGTACTTCATTTTCATCTTAAGGATGAACTCATTGACTTGTCAGCATTTAAAGTCACATTTGTTTACAGACACACCTTAACCAGAATAAGAAATCTAGACTTAGGCAGTGATACCTTTGCAGGTCCAAGACAGCTTGGTACTGTTGTGCTGGTATTGTTGGAATCCCCTGATAAAACAGAGGGCAGGACTCACACAAACCAGCAAGTGACTTCCTATGGAAGAGGAAACATTCTTATGCTATTATGGAAAAGAGACTATTGCCACCACTGAGCTGCCAGAATGACCTGATCAGACTGAATTGAGTAAGTACTGGATGGAAGGCTTTTGAGATTTCATTTTTGGTTTGGTAGGTGAATGTAGGTGTCACTTTTGCTTCAATAAGAAAATAGTGTGACTGAACTGACTGATCTATCCAAAGTTTATTCTAAAAATGACCCTGGTCTGACTGATCTCTAACAGAGACAACTGAAAATAAAAATAAATCCTATCACATACAACCTAAATGACTTGTACTAGACTTGTACTAGACCTTCCTGATGGAAATAAGGAAAGGAACAAACTTTCTACATCTGATTTATACAAGCTGGTATATCCAGTTTATACATCTGACATTCTTCTTACTTTGGGAAATAGCTTTTAACATCGTCTTCCTTATTTTTGTCCTTATTGAAATGAAAACAAAATCTTCTGATTTTTTTTTTTTTTTAAGAAATAGAATTGTCAATTGACATTGTCTTCAGATAAAAATAAATTGGCATATTTCACTTGGGTCAATATTAAGTTAGAAATTACCAGCAAGCTGTAGATCTGATACCTTCTGATATCCAGGAAATGCTTGGCTTGCAGCCTGCATAACTCAGCAAAACTTTTGAAAATGTTGAGACCAACTCAAACGTTTTTTTCTGTCTGCCCTGCTGTTGACCAGAGTTTATTTGCTTTCCTTTTAAATTTGGCTTAAAAAAAAATATATATATATAGTTCTGCAGATGAAAAGAGAAAAATTGGGGACAAATCTAATGTTGCAAGCAATGCAAAAGCATTTCCTGAACTATTTCATTGCATCTGGTAATTCTCTGTATAATCTTCTCTTCAGGAATCCTATCTAACCAATAGTATCCAGGCAACAAGTTTTGAGCCTTTAATCTTTAAAATCCAGAGTGTGTGAAACTTAAAAATTTCCTAAAGAGTGGATTAGTGGTAGAATTTGATGCAAATGCAAACAAAGCAGATGCTCCTCATGGCACTGACCCAAGCTCCAGATTGGAGCCATGGTCAAAAGCTCCCCGTTCCCTTGCCTGAAATACCCAGATCAGCTGTGGGAAAAGTGGGAATGATCGTGTGTGTGTGTCTCCTCTAGTTACCGATGGATGTAGACTTCACCCAAGTCCTTTTATTTCCCATTTCTGCTTTCCCGTCTCTGTGCTGGGGAGTTGGGATTTGGCAGCACTTGCAGTTCTTAAGGCTTCTAATTGCCCATAGTTTATATTTTTTAATTTTGCAAGTTGAAACAGGGCAATTCCAATTCAATATAAGACACAAAATCTGCAGAATGTGAGGTCAAACACTGGGACAAGTTCCCTGGAAAATGTGTAATCGCCATTCCCAGAGGAATTCAAAACCTGCCTGGGCAAAGTCCTGAGCAGGTGGCTCTTGGCTTTGAAGTGGGGGCTGGACCAGGTGACCTCCAGAGATCCCTTCCAACCTGCAGCATTGTAAGTTTTTGTTCAGTGATTAATTAAAGTCTTCTGAAGGCTGGCAAAATGAGTCCAGGATAAGGAAGGCAAATGTGGATTCTTTAGATTCATTTATCATTACTTTTACAAAAAAATGAGCATCTTACTACCAGTCAGAGAAGATGTTTTCAAAGAAGGGTGCAGGAAACATGAAGAAGGCAGAAATTGGTAGAAGGCAAAGTTTTTCTTCAGGTAGTTGGTGGATAACCACAGAATATTACTGTGAATAGTGCAAAGCCAGGGAAAAAGACTCATTGTCTTCCTAGAGGAACTTTTATTTGCTGGTTTTGTTCAGTCTTTTCTTGGGATCGAAAAGGTTTCTGTAATTAGATTCTCTATGTCCAGACGGTTCTTTATGTCTCTGATTTTAGTAAGCAAACTCATGCCTGGCAGGAACCTGCCCATTGTACGTGTTAGCAAAGCCTGTATCAAGAGGATATTCAAAGTTTTTAATCTTGTAAAGAAGTAGATTACAAATGCATGCCCAAGAATTCCTGCATGAAACAGCAGCATTTCCCTGCAGACTCATGTGTGGCAGCTCATCTGAGTTCCCCCCTTTCTGCTCTATGACAGGGTTCTTCAAATTAAGAAGCACATACGGCTATTTTGTGACCCTCTCTGGGCTTAGTGTGTTTTGGTGGTTGTTTTTGTTTGGTTTGGTTTTTGTTTGGGTTTTTTTGTTTAGTTTGTTGTGGGTTTTTTGTTTGTTTGTTTTGGTGGTTTTTGTTGTTGTTTTTTGGGGGTTGTTTGTTGTTGGTTTTTGTTATTGGTTTGTTTTGGGGTTGTTTTGATTTTTTCCTCTGTGTACCCCAGTTGCACGTTACTGCCTTTGTCTAGATTCACGGTGACTGTCTCAATCTGAAATGTTTCAGGAAGGAACCAAAATCAGACCATATTGAAGTTGTAGAGTTACCTATACTGTTTTATAGTACCTTCTTTTTTCCACCTGGACAAGGTGATAAAGTCTTTGTTAAATCTGGGACTGAATTTGGCCTTTCGCTCTCTCTTAAATCCCTTTAACTGAGGAGTGGGCAAAATTCAGTCATCTGCTGACTGATGAGTCATCAAATGACAAATTGATTATCAATGACAGCTCAAATGACCATGCTAATTAGCTACATAACTCTGGGTGGCTATAGGAGTTGCAACAAGGTAGAAGGGAAGCCAGGAGCAGAGCACAAGCTGTCCATAACCACCTCCTAACAGCTGCAAAAATAAACACTTCCCTATAAAATGACACTGCAACTGCGAGCAACAAGGCTGACCAAAAAGGAGAGGATGAAGTAATTTTGGTTCAACCTCAGCAGCCCTACTGTGTCCCCACAGCTAACGCTTGGTTGGCTCTGCTGCTGTCAGCAGGGCTTTCAGAGGGCACACCGGGAAGGGACGCACGTTTTGATTTAGCCAAGGCATGCAGCTCTCTGTTGGAGATTAACTGTGATCTTGTTTCTGTTGTAACCAAGAGACTGTCTCAGTAGTGGGCCTGGCTGGATGCTGAGCGGATTTGCTTCATTGTTGGAACAACTTTAAGCCCCTGAGTCTCTCCCGTGCAGCTACTAAATAAATTCCTTGGAGCTCTGTGTTTCTGACCCTTATTTTTACCACCCATCCTTGACTGAAATTATGGCAAAGAGGTCAGTGCCTTGTTTTTATTGCCGGGAAATGCAAAAGGTTTTCTGTGCAAACTAAAATATCTTCCTTCATGCTCTGATCAGCTTAGATGTCTGTAAATTTTGACACATAAGGCTGGAAAATCTTGAAATTTTCTTTTGGTTTGATTTATGCCTTACCTGCCTTAAGTAAATTTTTGGGGTGTTTTTCCTGCAACTTCACTTTTTTAATTTGTTGCACACCCATCTGTAGCTCTGACATTTGAAAAGTCAAGTTCTGTGCCCTTCCCTTTCTACAGACTTTTAGTATTGGGAAATGAAGAGTCCCAAAATAACTGCTGTTTGACAATCCATATTAACATGCCCTGCCTGCAGAAAAGAAGTCCTTAGAGACCTCAACACATAGCTTTAACTTTTAACTTGTACCTTGAAATCATGCATATCAGACTGGAAAACATACAACAATGCCAACCTGGGGAATTACGGTGATTAAAACCTTGGGCATAGGTGCCAGTTGTCTAATGCAGCTGTTCAGAACAAGGTTCCCATGTGAACACTTGAGTTCTTCAGAGGGTGAGTTGCCTGCTTTGAGGGTACAAGGTGGTATGCTTGAATACCAGTTCAGACTAAATTCTGAAGTAATTGTGTTCCAGACTAGTGCTTGCAATAGAGAAAGTTAATTCATAATAGCTGCAACATTTTTGAATAGGGAATAGGTGGTTCAGTTTCTTCTGTCCAGTTAAGACTAATTATGACATTTTACCATTAAAAATGGAATAAGGTGGTAGCTCATTCAGTGATGGATGAGGGTTTGGAGTACAGTTCAAGTTTGAGTTGTATAAGTAAAATCTCTTTATTCTTTTAAACAGAAGAAAATGTCAAAACACAGACAACACATGTCCTAATTCCTGTAAACTTTTTTTTCTTTTCTTTTCTTTTTTGGTAGTATTAGATTCTGAGTTTAATTCTTCCCTGAAGAGAATCCTCACTGTTCAGTGCAAATGCATGAGTTCATCACTTCCTACAGTAAAGCTCTTTGCAATAAATGTTGGTAGCAATAATAATAGAGGTTCACTTAGTTAATTTGCAGAACTGTGTTTGACTACATTGTGTTTTGACAGCTTGCCTTTAGTTTAAATTCCCTGCACTTTCATTGGGAAGTGTCACTGAGCAGAGCAGTGGAGTGAGGGCAGTCAGACCTGACATCCACCCCTGGACCAGTGGGACTGCCGTGGCAGTTGTGGTTTGCCTGTTCAGCTCTTGGATTATCAGCTGTAAATAGTACAGTGCTGGTGTCTCATGACCTTTGATTTGTGAAGACAAAAATCAGGACATTTGAAAACCCTCAAGCTTCCAAGGGAGATTTCAAAGAAGGCAGTGTCACTGTAGGGAATGTATGTGACATGGTGGTTCCTGGACCATCTAGATGCCTGTTGAGTGGTGTAGTACACTGCCCAGTGATAGGGATGGAGCATTGTGTACATCTATATGAAACAGGAGAATACATAGGTTGTTTTGATGGTCTCTATCTTTTAAATTTATCTGTCTGTTTAGTTTTGCCTCCCACAGATAGTTACTTTAAAAGATTATTCAATTTCACACCTGCTGAGAAAAGTAAGGGTAAATCTGTATTTTAATCATCCATCCCTTATTGTCTGTGCAAGATGACATTAAGAAAACATACCCAGAAGAATTCTTGAATGTCTCTGTCATACCTCTGCCTATCCAAGCTCCACGTTGGAAACAGGGTAATCTATGCCTTTAATTTGCAATAGATTTGGGGAGGGATAGAAAAAAAAGAGGCATGAATAGGTTTGAGCTACCTTTCTTTGAGATCCATTAGTTGGGAGCTGTGAAACATAATGAACTGCCTTACCATCTCTGGTTATGGTTTGCGGTCAAAAGAATAATGTGTATGCATGTGATTTTGCTATGGTAATGTAATTAAAAAGAACCAACCTTATAGAAACCACAGAACATTTAATTTACTTCTATTTTCTTGTTTCCCAAGTCTTTGCAGCACCACTTCAGCATTTACAAATTATAAATGGATGATACAACCTTGGATTTTAAATAGTGGATTTAATGAAAAATCAAATACAGGTTGGTCAAGTGGAGTCTCTTGGTCTTCTGGGTGCAGTTTAAGCCTCTGAACTTTATCTACGTGCTTGACAGCTAGCTGAGACAAGATACTGACTCTTGCCTGTTGTTAACAGAGAAAAAGTAAAAACCTGGCAGCTCTGAAAGCTGATTTCTTCCCACTTTATAATAACTGCTGCACAAATTACCCTCTTGAGAGGTCTATTTATTTCTCTGAACTATAGAGATTGCCAGTTTCTAAGGTAGTAATTTAAACTCAGTCGATTCCTCCCTTTATGCTACACTGTTGGCTGTTCTTTTCATTTTAGATTTTAAGTTGTGTTAGGTCACATTAAAGGCCTCCTTCTCCCCCCATACTTCTCATTTTTAGTCATTTGATTTTGGCAGCTTGATGACCAAGGGAATAGCAGCACCATGTGTCTACCAAAAGCTAACTGTGCCAAGGCAGCAGAGACAATTAAATCATCTTCTTGAGTCTTGGGAGCTCAGCCAGTGCCTGGTTTCTACTCTACAAGAAGACTTAATGCATATTTTTCGTGTTAAAAGACCAATGTCACCATGCTTTGTTAAGCATGGGGATTGACGACATTGGTGACTCGAATCCTGTTGTGCGTTAGGACCAGCTGCTGCACTGGGTGCTGGTGGTGTCCACCTATTGCCGTGCCTCTGAACTGAAGGGCACGTCTAGGCAGAAGCAGCTTTATGGCTCTTCAGGTCTCAGTTACCTACTCAGCTTCCATCAAGGGCTCCGTCTGCCCCAGTCTGGAGCATTGCTATGTGGGAATGACGCTTTGTTTGTGGATGTCTGTGGCTGGGACTTGACACAGGCTGAAAGCAGCCACATGTCTTACCAAGGCAGGTGCTTTCCACTGCGAGAGATCAGGTTCCTGCTTAGACAAAACATTATTTGGGGCTTGGGCTCTCTATGTTAATTCTTCAAAGAACCCAATGTTCTAGATTTTTGCTGTTCTCGTAATTTGGCTTCCTGGTTATTTGTAAGAAAAACGAGGTTTGACAGCCCCAGAATTAATGGAGCCTGGTTTCCAGTGAATCCTGTTTTGTGGTTGATTGACTTCTTAATCTAATTAATCAACCAGCAATATTATAAGACTGTGGTGGGAACTCATGCCTTGTAAACAGGAGTGAGAGTGACATTTGTAATGTGCTAGCACAGGTAAAGTTTTGCTGAGCTTTTATATCTCTTTACCAAAGAATATGCACAGAGAGAAAATATTTCATACTGTGTCCCTTGTGTAGGTCTTCTAGTTTCTAAGGGGGGTTTGCCTCAGGTTATTTCCCTTAGCAGGCCACTGATAAAGTCTCTTCAACCTGCTGTGTTTGAGAATATATTTACCAGCCGTTGTCACCTTTGATCAAAATTGATCAGTGAACACTGTTATTAGGAGGGACTGGTGTAGTGTGACTGCACAAACCCTCCTTCCATGCAATACCAGCTAAAAAAAACCCACAAATTTCTGCCATAGATATTCCTGCCATGCAACAACAGCTTTTGCTTGTCATGGGGCTGCAGTGCTTGCTGTTGTCAACAAGGAGTGGGGCACCCTGTGGTGCCCAAACTACTGCTCTCTGCTGCAGGAGTGGACCTGCTGATTATGGACAATATGGTCCAGAATCAAGAAGCGGGGAGAAGAGGACCTTGGCAGGTTCAGCATCAGGCTGCATAGCCATGTGTGTGGCTGCTCTGAGGCCGATGAAGGAAGAACCTACTGTGCTCTGCCAGGATGTGAAGGTTTCCAGCTTCTCTGTCATCGCTGCTCGGCCATCTCACCTACTTTCTGCTTGTGAGATGCAACTCATGATTTCTTGCTAGAGCAGATGGTTTTAGGAATTTTATTCAATCTTACCACTGGCAAGTGTTCTCCCAAGAGAGTATGTCATAAAAAATACTATAGCTCCTCCATCTTTCCCCAGACTTGGAAATCCCCATTAGCAGCACCTTGCATCTCTGTTGGACTTTTTAAAGTTTGACTTTGACATTGATGGCTGTCTCTTTATTGCAGTAAGTTTCTGAATTTTGGGTTGTACACCAAAGACTTCACAGCTTGCTGAGTACTTGAGACATGACTCGATTTCAGGGACAATTGTAGAGCAAGGCCTGAGTTGCCTCAGATAATGCAGTGTTTCAGTAGCATCTGTGTTTGTGAGATTTGTCTCCAATATCCCTTTTGCTGTCCTGTCAGAAATAAAACATTAAACTGTCTTATTTTTGACTTTTAAAAATCAGGTTGCAGCCATATGACTGAGCAGAAGCTAGTGCTTGTTTGCACAGGGTATGTGAGTTTGTTCTTAGTAGCTGTCTGAAGTGGGCTGGATTTGACTTCCATACTGTGATTCCCAACATTCCACAGGATTTATGTTGATGTCATGAAGTAGAAGTTCTGTCCGAGGGGGCAAGGGATGACAGATGTTGAAGTGGAGCTTAAAACAAGCCTTTGCCTTATGCTGTAACTTGACTTTGCACTGTGTGCCATGACTTCTCCTTTACTGTGAATCATACTTTAGGTGACCGTATACATTTGTGCGTCTTTATTTTTAGTAGAAACAAGTTACAAGATTGTTTTCTATTTTAAATCGGTGGGGACAGGGGAGTATTTTTAAATTGTTTTGTTTAATCTGAGTGTTTGCATGGAGAATGCAAAATGCCATTTAGGAATTAATCCCAAACCATTCCTAAAAATACACACCTCTCTCTGAATTGTAAGAAGAGAGTTGATACTGCTTTGAGTATCAGATTAAGTTTCCTTGACAAAGTAGTCTTAGTAATACATATCTATTTCTTTGAGCTGTATGTAGTACTTAATACACATGGAGAGTGAAAATTCAAATACTTCCCTTAGCATGGCAGCAGTTTTCTGCTTCACTTCGTGCAGATAACAGAAATGCCCAGTAAGTAGGGGGAACAAAACACATAGCATGGGGAGCTGGGCAGGAAGGGAAGGGCTTCAGGCATTTCCTAAACCTGTAAATTCCTAGCTTTGCACAGCAGTAAGATGTTGTGTATATCTGTATTCTCATAGAGAATATGCTTAATTTCTAAGCTTATAAATGGACAGTAAGTTTATCAGATGGAGATAAAGGTCTCACCTTACGAGATAGGAATCAGTCTTGTCCACAGCATCACATGGTGTACCAGTTCTTCAGCTTTCATAATTTAATGTTTGCTTTGCAGCAGTGGGTGTTGGAGGCACACAATATTTGGTTTGTGTGGCAGGGTTTTGGTAGTGGGGGGGGCTACAGGGATGGCCTCTGTGAGAAGCTGCCAGAAACTTCCCTTATATCCGACAGAGCCAATGCCAGCCGGCTCCAAGATGGACCCGCTGCTGGCCAAGACCAAGCCCATCAGTGATGGTGGTAGCACCTCTGGGATAATGTATTTAAGAGGGGAAACAGGCATTACAGTAGCCAGAAGAGAAGAGTGAGAATATGTGAGAGAAACAACTCTGCAGACTCCAAGGTCAGTGAAGAAGGAGGGCAGGAGGTGCTCCAGTCACCAGAGCAGAGATTCCTCTACAGCCCATGGTGCAGCCCATGGTCAGGCCGGCTGTGCCCTGCAGCCCAGGGAGATCCATGGTGGAGCACAACAGATCCACCCGAAGCTCAGGGAGGATCCCATTCTGGAGCAGGTGCATGCCCAAAGGAGGCTGCGACCCTGCACTGGAGCAGGATCCTGGTAGGACTTGTGAACCTGTGGAGAGAGGAGCCCATGCTAGAGAAGGTTTTCTGGCAGGACTTGTGGCCTCATGGGGGACCCACACTGGAGCAGGGGAAGAGTGTGAGGAGTCCTCCCCCTGAGGAGGGGGGATGAATTGATCACAACCCCCATTCCCCATCCCCCTGCATGGCTGAGGGGAAGAGGCAGGGAAAACTAGAAGTGAAGCTGAGCCCGAGAAGAAGGGAGGGATGGGGGGAAGGTGTTTTAAGATTTGGTTTTATTTCTCATTACCCTACTCTGATTTGTAATTGGCAGTAAATTAAATAAATTTTTCCCCAAACCATGTCTGGTTTGCCTGTGATGGTAGTATCTGAGTGATCTCCCTGTTCTTATCTTGACCCATGAGCTTTTCATTATATTTTATCTCCCCTGTCCAGCTGAGGAGGGGCTGAGAGAGCGGCTTTGGTGGGCACATGGTGTCCAGTCAAGGGTTGACCCACCACACACACACTGTCGTGTAGAGGCTGCGATTATGTACTTTCTCATCTTTAAGAAGGTACAGTTTGAAACAGCTTATTCCTAATACAGAGTACATGTGCAAGAATGTCTTAATTCTATATAGATTTTTCCATTTTTTGATCTCGTTATTCTCAAAAAAAAGATGAAGAACATGTTTTCAAAGACTGAGATTCCACGCTTATAAACTATGTCTAATGTCTGTAAATATTATGGATACGTTCATTTATTTATTTTGATGATGAGTAGAAATACTCATCTGGGAAGAGGCTGGCAGAATTGCGTGGTGCAATCTTTCTCTAACACACTCAGAAGAAACCATTTGAACATTTTCTTTCACAAATACCTGGATCCTCTGCATGTTTATTGGGCTTTTCTAAGAGAATCAAGTTTTACTGTTAGTATTGTGAAGAATTTGAATTCAGACATTTGTTTTTTCCTCACTGGGTCAAAACTGAGGACATAAAAAACTGACAAAAGTCTCGTACTCCTGTCCCTCCCCTCCCCTGCTCCTCCTTCCAAATTGCTTTCATTAGATTTAGGCTGGATTTTTTTCTGTTTTAGCAGGTTCCATTCACTGTGATGGAAATTGGACCGCTCACCAGGAGTAAAATTTACCCTCCGATATTTATAACAGAAAGACCTGGTAGCCTAAAATTAATAGTCTGAATTTTGCAGGGGACCATGTGGCAGTTGACTTGATGATGCAGAAATGGAAATTTAATGTCATGCCATTAAAACTTCTGCTTGTTCTCATTTATTTTTATTTTACTCAGCTTTCTGGGATACACACAGTATCCCATGGAGATGATTGTGGTGGAGCATGAAGGAAACTGGACAGGAATAAGTGACAGTGTTTCTGTCACCTGTGTTAGAGGCTGGACCACACTATATCGGCACTGCCTGGCCACAGGTGACTGTACAGCACTTACGCTGGAGGAAAAACAAGGTTTGAGGAGCACCTTTGGAGGCTCTGCTACATTTGCTGTGCAGTGCCTTGCTGTTGAATCAGGACTCCTGATCACTGTTTCCAAGGAGGTACAAAATATTGTCCAAGGCTTTTGAGGTGTGTTTTCCTTCCTCCTGCCTCTCCAGGCGGGGCTGCTTGGATGCCTGCAGTGCTTGCCACCCAAAAGCAAGGCAGACTTTTTTCATCCCAGCAAACATTGGGACTGTATCCCTGCAGCGCTGGGCAGTGCAGAAGCAAGCTAGAAGAGACAGCGCCTTGCTTGAAGAGATCAGCATTTAAAAATGAGGTGTGACAAGTGTGTGTAGCTGTTGATGAGAATAAAATAGGTCTGAAAAGTGAGAATAGTAGTGGAAGACGATGAGCAAGCAATTACACAAGCTTAGTTTTATGGAATTACTCAGCCCTGACCTACCTGATTGGTTGATCATAGGGAACAAATCAAACAGTAAAACAGAGCTAATTTCTGCTCTTCCCCCTCTTAGTGATTATCAACTAGAAAAGCCCTAGAGGTTCTGTGAAAGAAGGAGATCACAGGCACAAAGGGATGTCCTTAAAAAGGAATACAGTCAGGGCAACATAAGCAGGAGACAGTAGGAAAAGGATATTTTATTTAAATGCTTGTTTGAGGCTGCTGAAGGATTGTAGAGTAGTAAATAGTGCACCATAGAAGAATAAATAGGAAAAAAAAAACAGGTTTATGTCTCTATTTCTGATCTAATATTTCTGTATCTGAGAGGTGACTGGAATATACACCATTAATTAACATGTTGCTATTGTGTGAGCAGTTGAGGCTTTTCTCAGTGCATGCCCGGGGTGGTGAGCGGGAAGGTCCCAGTAGACCTGAGAAGCAGCACCTGCACAAATTCCATTTCCTCCCGCTTGAGGACCAACTGTTGCATTTAAAGAAAAACAATGAATCTTCCAAATATGATAGTCCATGCAAAGGAGCCTGTTTTTCGTCACAGTGCAGACTCAGATGCTTGACTTCAGGCAGCTGTAATTACTGGAGAGGTTTGCTCCAGCACAGAGCTGAGAGGAGATGGAGACAACAGGACACCTAGTCCCTGTTACTTTGGGCCTCCCTTCCTCACCTCTCTCCTGTGGGAAGAAGAGCCCCTGGTGCTACAAGACCATTTGGGAACTGGATTTTAGTGAGCAGTGTAGGGCCAAGTCAGCAGCACAGCCCATTTCCGTCAACCTTGTCGTTCAGGAGGATCTCATCCGTCAAGAGGATCCTGGTCATGAATTTCAGGGTAAATCTACCTGCTTGCTCTTGAGCTTAGCAGGAAGGCATCAGCCACACACTTCCAAGTGTATA
Organism: Patagioenas fasciata; assembly: GCF_037038585.1. Taxonomy (NCBI): domain Eukaryota; kingdom Metazoa; phylum Chordata; class Aves; order Columbiformes; family Columbidae; genus Patagioenas; species Patagioenas fasciata. The sequence continues at coordinate 14,908,355 of NC_092521.1, forward strand.
TTTTAAAAATCTATTATTTCAGTCATAAGAAGGAAACAGCAAGATCCTTAGATGTGCCATAGGTGTGTGGGGATGCATGGCTGGAGGGGAGCTGTTGGTGGCCCGTTGGGTTAGTCTTGCTGGAAGCTGAAATGTGGCTTAACTGCATGAGATTTTCTGTTGTTTTTTTTTCTTCTCCGGAAGAACCTCTCAAGCTTTCCATCTTCCGAGCACAGCAGGCATATGTGTGATTACTGCGGCGTGATGCAAAGAGGTGGGGGGAGAAAGTGTCAACTGGGGGATCCTGGCAAACGTTATTTAAACCATTGGAGAAGTGCGACAGATTGACTCCCCAACCATCACTGCTGATAATGTCACTCATGGAGCTTGTCAGCATTCCAGCTTCACATTTTTATAACCATTTAATTACTGCCTTTATTGAATATAGCTGGAATTCACCATTGCAGCTAATGCTCTGGAAGTGTACTGTAGACTATAAGCAGAGAACATCAAGGAGGCAGCCAGGCTGTAATGAGTTTGCTCATCCTGTTAGGTAATGTCTCAGTAACAGTAACCATTCTGTTTGTTCTGTATTTGGTTGGTTTTTTGTTGTTATTTGTTTAGGATATCGCATCCTCCATTTGATAAAGTTTTATTTTCCTTTAAATCCACAGTCTTTTTCTCAAAAATTAATTTTCCCATATATTATGAAATATATTTTTTTTCCACTCTGTTCCAGCTCCCTATCCATGACAGAGAGATGGTGGTGAGCCTTGCCACAGTCTGGCCTGAGCACCTCATTGCCATTTTATCAGAGGCTTCCTTTTGCCTGGAGGGGTCACGGAGCGGTGCAGACCTGCTGCTGCAATTTGGTCAGACTGTGGTGGGTGTTGAACTGCCATGAAGTGATCTGAAAATACTGATGAACAGCGAATCCTCTGAATGCTGTAAAGATTTTGTCAGGGAAGCAATATTTCTATGTAGTTACAGACAGTTAGAATTTCTGGCATGAACGTGTTTGGCATCATTCACTGTGGCTCAGTCACGGGATGTTTCTGCCCTTGCTGCTGGGCTTCCCCATGGAGACAGACCTGCAAGCTACAGAGCACAGCCCAGGAGTCTCCCGCAGCACCAGCCCCAGCACAGGGTGCTGCCAGCGTGGGAGGGGTGCTGGGGCCAGCGGCAGCTGATGCTCTGTGTGCCCACATGTGTACCCGTGTGTGCCCGTGTGCACAGAGCAAAGGTGTAGTGGTCAAGGGCAACCCAGGCCAGCAGCAGAGGTTATCTCTGTGCCTCCTCTTTTCCCTTCTTCCTCTCCTTTGTAGGGGAGTTTAGAGGCTGCTGCTGTGGAGGGGAAGGGTGAAAGGGAAGGTGAGGTGTTTGGGGCAGGGAGGGGCACTCACTGTGGTGGTGAGAGCTGGATGTGCAGGATGTGCCCATGGGACAGAGGCAGGGAAGGGACTGGGGCAGACGCTGGCATGAAGAAGAGACTGCTGATGAGCAGTTCCTGGCAGAGGAACAAATCCAGGTGGCTGAGGAAGAACAACTGTGATCAGGTATCATCTTCTCGAGGAACGGGGAGCCAGAAAGCTCTTGCTCCGTAACAGCATCCTAGGACATAGCATACATTGGGGAAAAGCATGTATATGTTTATATATTTGCAAAGGTCTATATTTTACCATATGGGCTTATGTATATGTACAGTTGTTCTGTTACTACTAAATGTTCTCCTTAACACTTTTGTGAAGAGAGCTTTCTGATCATTGATCAACCCTATAAGCTGCAGAGCGTGAACTGGGTCTAGTGGTTGTAAGTTAAACTGAAGTCCAGGGATTGTGGTACCAATCCGAAAGAATCCCACGAGTTTTACAGCCCTCTTTCTGAAGGTGATGATGATTTGGCCCTTTGTTGGGCTGAGACAAGGCAGTGCAATATAAATGGTGTGAAAAACGGTCTTGAGGGAGCTAAAGTGACCTAGAAATACTGTTTACTGGCACATACTTCTGAACTGAACTGGTCTGCCTTCTTTGCAGTTAATAGGCTTATACACTCTTTAATCTGTCATGCATTTAATAAAAGGGTTACAGAATAACCCTTGGTTAAACAAAGAGTGTATATAGCACTCCACTATTCTCAGCTCCTAACTTGTGGGCCATTATTACCCACCCAGGGAATGTTTCTGACTCTTCCTGTGGTAGAATAGATGTAAATACCACAGGCTTACCTCCACCATCAGCTAACCTGTCCCAGCTTCCCATCTTCTTTTCTTAAATGCAGTAATCAACCAGGCAGAATATTCTTAAGAGTTCCTCTGAAGTTTTGCTTTAAGCTCTCAATCTGCCACCAACTTCAGCCTCTTACAGCCTCTGCAAGGGGAGCAACTGCAGAAGTGGTCTGTGAAGGGCTGGAGATGAGCACAGTATAAATATTGAATTGTTTATCAGTTTCTGACATTTGCTGAAATCTAGAGTTTCAAAGTTGTCCTTTAAAAACTGGAGCACAAACCTACTGTGCCCAAAGGTCAGCTTATTTACGTGAGTGATCTCTTCAGAGATATGTTGATAATATTCTGATGGCCTTTGCTGTGCAAGATGAGAGAAGAGTCACCCTGACAGTGGGAAACAGACAGGCAGGTGTTTGTGACCTGCGCTGAGGCATGGTCCTGTGCAGCTAAAGGCAAAACTTTTTCCCAGTGGTTCCACTTGGTATATCTCTTGGTGATCTGGATTTCAACAGCTACTCATGCAGCCACCTGCTGGGGTTAGTTTTTCTCTCACTTCCCATTCCTTCTGTCTTTATAGACTATTCACATCTTCAGCTTTGACCATTGGACCTGAGCTAATTCCCACTGAAGGTGAACCCAGTGACTTTGGCAGAACTTGTAAGTGATCCTGAGATCAGAAGCTCTTTGAGGCAGAAATTGTTCTTGATTTTTTTTTTCTGTGCCCATCTGTGCTGCTGGTAAAAAAAAAAAAAACAACCAACCAACTGATATCATCTGATTGTGCTCTGTGCAAGCAGCAAGAAAGACCTGCCCTTGAACTAAATAAAGCAAACAAGCCTCAAGCAGATAGTTATCCCTGTTGTGTATCCCCAAGGCTCTGTAAAAGCATAGGTGATCTGGATGGGAAAATTGTGCTTTCAGCTCCTCTTTTCAAAGGTACTCCCATACTGGAGCATAAAGAAAACCAGTTATGTTAATGGCAAGCATGCACATACCCCATCCTTTGCTTTCAGCCTGCCTTTGCCTTGCAAGCTTGTTTACTTTTGCAACAGAATTATTCTCAGGACTTACAGGACAGACATACAGAGACAATCTTTTCCCTTTTTTTTCCCTTTTTGTGGGAACTGGCCTGGTCAAGCGAGGCCAAGCCAATAAAAGTGAAGTTCAGCAGAGCTGCAGTTAATCTGCACACATATGGAGGACTGCTCATTGCATTACATGTGCCTGAAGACCAGTCCCCCTGTCCATACAGGCTCTGGTGCACTTCCTTGTTTGACTAGGTGCTCACATTCGCTTTAGACAAACAGTTTTATGTCTATACATCTATATAATCTGTATCTTCATCATCTATATCTAGCTATAGCTATCTATCCATCAGCAGAATTTAAGCAATGATTGCAATGCAAAAACCTGTTATGCCTGAGATGGTGCTGAAAGTTTGAGTCTTGATGAAGTTCCTGCATTGGAAACAGCAGTGACAACAACACAGGGAAAATTGCAAATACATCCTAGCAACTGTATCACTCTACTCATATTTCTTTTTCTTCCTCATGTTTTTCCAGTGTTTCTTGCAAACAGCACCTGCTATCATTGTCTCTATTGCAGAGGAATACAATACAACTGTAACAACACTGGGAGATACACGCATGATTTTTACCGTAGCCTCTTCTGCCTGCTTATTTCCTTGTCATGCCCCTATTGTCTCTTAACTTGTACTTGATTTTTAAGCTCCGTGGGAGGGGACCAGCTTTTTGTTCTGTGTTTGCACAGCATGTGAGGCTGTCATGTGCTGGTTCTTCGCTAATCGTGGTAAGTGCTCCAGTAGTACAAATGGCAAATAGATTTCAGATACAAATAAATTAGCATTCTTCTCACCGATTAAACAAACAGTTTTCTTTGTGATGATTTGAAACGGAGTTGCATTTCACTACAGTGCTTTGAAGCTCAGCTGGGAATGGCCAGTTCCTTTTCCAACCTCTGTTATCAGCCTCCTGTACAAGTTGACCAAAAAGTACTTGGCGGGCAGTTTGCAGACCCTGAAAAACAATAGGTTGTTCTCTTTTAACCTGGCTTTGACCTAACCTGGAACAGTCAAAACTGGCATTTGGCACGGTGAGGAAACGTGTTTTGATGTGCAGAGTCAACTGCACTTGCTGTTCAGCAGCTGCTGAGAGTGACCTGTGTCTGTCTTCTTGCAGGGAGGGCTGGGGGGACCATGCTGGCCCCAGCATCGGTGGCTACCAGGCGAGTCTCAGTAATTCTCTGTAGTAGGGCCTGAATGAAGCAGAGGATTACTTTGCCCTTAAATTGAAGATTTTTTTTTCTGGGACAGATATCATTGCTTGTTTTCTGGAAGGATAAAGTGTCCACTGAAACAGGATTATATTTACATTATTATTGCAGGGCCATCTGTGAAATAGGCTTTCTGTACTACAGTAAAGAGCTGTGACCCCTCACGGAGTTATCTTTTAAGCTGCATACTAAACCCACAGGGGCTTATGGCTCAAAGCTAATGGGGATTTAACTTCTCACTGAAAGGAATTTGAAGCCTAACCCTATTTAGATGCTCTTTGCTCTCATTGATTAAATGCCCAGTGCACTGCAAGAAATCTAATGGAATCATAACTATATGAATTTTCCATCTGACAAAATGGATGCTGGGGGATGCTCCATGCAATATTTATTAGAAATGGAGTTTGATCTTAAAAGGGCATTTTAAATAAAAATGTCAATTCGAAGTACTATTTTGTTTGCAGAGGAAAAAATGAATTCAAGTGAGAACAGATTTTTCAAAGCACAAAACCATTTCCTAGAAAAAAAAATCAGCTTCTGTATTGTGATTTTTAGGATTTTAGGAGGATTTTGACTGCTTCCCCTGTTCCCCGTGTTCACTACTGCATTTCTGAGATCCTGTCTGCAGAATAGTTTTGAATTATGCTATTTAAAAACAATAAACCTGCAAAAAAGTAAATATTTTCACCCCAAATAGCACTATGCACTAGATTTCCAGAAGGACCATATTCCATCAGGGACCATTGGCAATTTTCTGAGATGCCGTAACTACAACTTCTCAGAGATGAGAATAGAAGAGCTATCATCTTGTTAAGGGACTTTTGAGCTGCAAATAACCACACATGATGTTGTATGTCAGCATGGTTGGTTTTCCGTCATGGTCTCTTTGGGTGCTGCAATTCTGAGTATTTCCTGTGTTTGAAGTGCTAAGTGCTTTCTGAATACCTTTTAGCCAGTGCTAATTACTAGTGTGCTTATTCTTTAATTGTTGAAGTTTGCTGTTAGGGTTTTGATGGCTTATTCATAGAGAAAACCCATAGTGCCTGGGAGGAAAGGGCTACGTTCAAATGGAAGCCCAAGCACTGAGGCACAAGCCTGTGCCTTAATGTTTCCTTGTCCTTCTCTTTTCATCACCCTCTCTAGATATACAGTCCTGCTTCCTTCTCTTCTTGAAATACAAGGGGTGGTGTGTTGTGGGGTCTTGTCTCCCTTCCAGGGTCTCAGCAAGTAATCTGTCTGCTTCAGGTAATTTTCTCCTAGCCTGTAATCCAGCAAGGAGAAAGGTGTGGAGCCAAACCTCATTCCAGGTCTGCCACTTGCCTGCTGGGTCCTCTTGCAAGTGTCTTTGGGAGGAGAAGAGGCAGTCTGAGACTGTACTTAGACTTCAGAACCAGGCAACGGTGGTCTTGAGCTATTGTTATGCCACGCTGAAATAAATAAAAGTATAGTTTGTACATCATGCCCACCTCTGATCTAAAATTAATCCCAATTCCCAATGACAGATTTAGGGACATCCTTTGACTTGTGTTTCCTTTTTTTTTTTTCTTAATTATATAGAAGTCTTAAAACTATTGTACAGACTTTCTTATGTGTCATTAGAAAAGCTGTTGTGCTTCTCCTGTTGAAATGTGATGGCAGAGCAGCACGGAGATGGTGGTGTTTGATGGAGAGAAGCAATTCTTGGGGGCTGGCAATGTAGGACTGACTGGATGCTTCCCCAAATGGACCTGTTATTCCAAGTTTGAATGAGAAAGGGGGAGAGAAGTGGGCAGGCACACTGGCACTCGTCACTAAACTTCAGTAGTGTTCACATTGTATTTATCTACATATCTATGTACATGTCTGTATTTACATACATATGTACATATAGATATAAATATTTATTATCACTGGCACTTGAGTGTTCTGGATATGACCATTGGTCTTTCCTATTGGAAAGGCTGTTAATTAAAGGATTCCTCAAAATACGGACTTATATGGTAGATCTGATGCCTTTCAATGGATAGCTCAGCCACAGGAGATACGGCAAGTTGTTAAGTGAATGAGTGCTTTGAGTTTGTTCATTTCCAAAGCTCTTGGAGCTGTCCAGTGAAGAATGAAAACTATGAACTTTGAAGTTTTGGAAGTGATTATTTTGAAAGCCCTGCTTTTTAAAATAAATCCTGGCGATCTTGGAACATCTTCAAGGTCTTCCCTTGGGAGAAGACTTTAGGCATTGTGAAACCAGTTTTCAGTGGCACTGGGATCCTTTTGAGTTGTTTAAAAATGAAAAGTCATAAAGGTATAGAAATTAAGTTTAATGCAGAGAACCCTGCCACTGACTTACTGCATGACTTTGAGGAAGGCATTTTAACTTGCTTGTGTCAGTTTAGCCATCTGTAAAGCAGGTACAATCATACACAGCATAATAATTTCCCTCAGCAAGTGCCATTTTCAGTCTATCCTGTACTACTTAATGATTTGTGTGACTGCTGAAATAACAGAATACTCTAAAACTGTAATGCCCTTACGTGTTTTTCACATAATCACTAGTGGTTGAAATATTTGTTCTGACACTTGAGATTACTCAAGTAAATAGAAAAATTATATCACGCTGGTGATGCCAGACACCTTGAATTCCATCTGAGCATGTGGGTGATTGGAGAGGGATCTATAAATACTAACAGAGAGGGGGACACAACAAGCCTGAGCAGCACATGAGAAATTCTGAATCAACTTATTCTAGAGCTTTAGATAAAATATTTAATAGTACAATATGTCAATACTGGGCAGGAAATGGTCCTGAGGAGTCCAAGTACTGCAAGTATGATGACCTAGTCCTAATATCATGTGACTATTTTATTTTATTTTAAATTTATGAAGCATTCTGCCTTGGAGACAAGCAGAAGCTCCAGTTTGATTGTCAGTGAGTGACTCACAGGTCCCACAATGGCTTTGCTCAAGATGTGACTGCTAATTTCCATGTTCAGCTCCCAAATTGCCTGTTTCAGATGTTTTCCACTTCAATTATGAAAGATTTGCATAGTTCTAATTGTAGAGTTCATAATGTCACATAACAATGTGGCAAATGAGCTGTGTCACATTTTACATAAAAATGTAGCACGTTAGGTAGTTACTCCTTGCATGTTTTGGCAGTAGTCTTCTTCAGATTTTAGTTTATTAGGTAAGGGACACTCATTCAATGCAGCTGCTCCCTGCTCTCCACTGAGTACTGTTTCTTTTGACTACAAGCTCTTCAAGATACTGTCAGTATCTCCTTCTAGAGCAAGCCAAAGTATGCCCTTTTAACCAAACATTGTGCTTTTGGGGATTACAGAGTATTTACAAGCTAAATTTTTCTTTTTTTTCAGATTATGAAGAGAGAGGGATCTCTGTGTTTATTTTGGGGAAGTACATAATGTTTTTGGAAGACAGATGAATGGCTTATGGGACCTTGCCATTAGAATTCATCATGAGTGACATATCTGAAATCAGAACTGAATATAGGCAATTTATTGAAACAGGAACTTTGCAACTTAAAAAAAACCCCAAACTTAATTCAGCTGAAGGAAATGGTAACACATTCAGTGTAGTAGGTATGAGTAATGGAAATTTTCATGGAAAGTATTGAGTAACATCAACTAAGACTCTGTAGTTTATTATTAATTTGTCAGTTTGAAATTTTCTGTGCCAGATTACCAGCAACCTGTGAGTGCTTTTGGTCACTCCATCAGCTGAAGTGCTAAAACATGTCACATATTTAGTGCTTTGAGCCAGGCCAGTGATCCAGCCTCAGATTTCACTGTGGTTCTGTGTGACAGAAGTTCATGTTTGTTTAGTTTCTGTTGGTATTTTGAACGGAAACACAAAGATCTTACCCCAGCATCGAAACTAGTCCTGCTTCCTTGAGCCTGTATGCTGTTAGCCTCAAACATGGACTAATGATGATATTAGAACCTGTCAACATAACTCACAACGGAGTTGGAAGGGGGTGATAAGCAGTGACCAGCCCCAAGTGACAGCGGGGACAAGTGGGTGGGAGATGCTGACTGCAAGTGAAGTTTTCAGGCTAATATAGGCTGGAGAGGTGCATGTTGTGTATTTTAATTTTGCTTGCTCTGTGTGGAGTATAAAACCGTGGCTTTGTGGAGAAATGAAGATGAATTAATATTCACTAGGTTTTGCAGTTGACAAAATTGATGTGCTGCATAAGATGAGCAGACATTTAAAGCCTTCACTCCCTGGAAACACTTATGCTGAGGAAACTCAGAAACGGTTGAAGAAGTGTTTACTAAAGGAGAACATCAAGCCTAGGGAATCAGGGACTGAATCAGCTCACATCATAGGTAAAGTCTCAGGATAACAAACTGAGAAAAAGTAATTCTCTGAAGATTTTTTGGTGTTACAGAGAAGCACGGGATGGTGGCCTGGGGATGTCACCTCCAGCTCCACGAGTGCTGAAATCAGAGCGGAAAAGGAAGGTCCCTGGTGCAGGTGGAAGGAGAAGGCTGTTTGTGGTTCCTGCCAAGCCTTGCTGCTGAGTTTACTCCTACAGTTTCTCATCTTCTAAAACATATTTGGTGGAGAATTACGTTTTATGATACCTGCTATGGATAACACAATGTGGCCGGTCAGGGTGCCCTGTCAGGTTATCAAAGCCATGAGGTTTCACAGACTGCACCCATGCGTGGCTTCTGAGAGCAGCCTATTTTCTCACATTTGATGGGGGCCACGCTGATCCCTCAGTCTGCTGTCTGTATTGCAAGTCTCTTTACCTCATTGACAAATAAATTATCTTAACCATGCAAAATCGCTTATTGCAAGGTGCTTTGAACAGGAAAGGCCGTCATTTCTTTGAGTGCAAGCATATGATGGTGCTTACAGCACTGCTTAATGTTGCTCCACCTTTTTTATAGAAGCAGCTGCTAAGCTAAAGGAGCACAGTGAAGTATTCGTAATATTTTTAAAATGCAGCTGTTGATCTTTCTCACCCAGCCTGTTTGCAGCTCACTGAAAGCTTGTAGCCCACTTGAAGCCTGGTTGCTTACCAGCAGCCTTTTGGCACTAATTGCTAACGCCTTCCCTTCAGGTAGACTTTATCTTAAAGGTGTATTTGTCTCCTGAAGATTCTCTTTCAAAACACTCATTCACCTCTTCCAAATAAAAAGTATAGTAAGTGCATACAATGAGTATATTTTAAAAGGATTTAAAACCCCTACAATTTAGATCCAGGCCCGTCTCTTTCAGGGATGGAGCAACATACACTGAATTCAGATGAATTAATTTAAAACCAGCAGATAATGGTAACTACAGTGTGAGAAATGGCCAAAGCATAAAGGGGATTTGTATTCTCACAAGGTGTTTATTTTAACTAATTTGTATCATTTCCCAGAGGTGGAGACCTGATGCTCTTTGGCAGATTGAGAGGTTTACTATTTCAAATCCCTTTCAGCATGGAGGAAGGCAGATGATGCTAATGGTTGTTACTCATCTGAACACAGTAACAGATGTTTCTGTAGGAAATGGAGTGGAAACACACACAAGAAGGATTGTTGACTGGTTTTTGGTTTATGCCCACATTAAAGCTGTTAAAAGGGTCATGCGTCACATCATCATAGACGATCTGATTCATAAACTCTTTTCTTCAAGTATTTGGGTCTTAGTTTCAATGATGGTACCAGCAGCTGGATAGATTCTCATCTCGTTTTTATACATGTTTCTTTACTGTAGGGTGTGTGGTTTACTTGGCTTCAGTGGAAATTTATCTCTAACATAAAACCTAGTATGATGATTCTGAATTAATTTTAATACAGTAGACCTTTCTCCAGCTCTGTTAATCTCAGTTCCATTGACAGTAGTGTAAAACACTCTGCATTTATGTTGGCTTTGCTTGGGCAGAGTTTATAAATTTTATGGCAAGACTTCTCCTTTCAGTTACAGCTAGCTTTGAAACCATGTGGGACATTTTGGTTTGTGCCTTACCAAAACCGCTAGACTGCAAATTTTGTGTTTTAATGTTTCATCAAGCAAAATGACACAACCGTGCCGAGTGATTGACTTCCTTGGCTGTTCTGCTCTTCTGAAGGCCACATACTTGTGATTACTTGTAGGTTTTGGTACCATCCACTTTTTTCTTGGGACAATATAATTTTAGTACCTGTTAGGTGGCTCTGAATTGTTGACTTGTACTGGTAGTGGTGCTATCTGTAACCTCAGAAGTGTTTGTCTTCATTTATTTCCTCCTTTCCAGGTGGGAACTGTATACCTGCAGGCTGGGCCTCCTCTAGTTCTGCATGACCAGCTCTTCTTAAACTAACCAAGAATCAATTTTCTCAAGAAAAGCTTTGTGTGCCATGCTGCCAGTGATACCCTCGCAGATGGTCTGATGTAATCGCTTCAGCACAGATGGGTCAAACGGCCCCTTCACACTGAATAAGCTGATAAACATAATTGATCTCATCATGTTCAGTTTGTGGGCTTGAGTGACTCCAAAGGTTGATCCCTACATTCTGTCTTAAAACATCTCAAGTATGACAGAGGACTTGCCTAGCTCCTATTCTCTGGGTCATCTTTTACCCTGGCAGAAGCCAGACCAGATGAAGATAGAATTGCGGGAACTTTTTTTTGGTATAGGTATCAGTAACGTTAGCACATCCTTTGAAAGTAGGCTCAAGAGGTTTCTGGGTGATGTTTTCTACTTACCTTTGGTAGTTGTCTCTGAGTACTTACTTAGGAGAGAACAAATGCATAAAGAAGAGACTGTGCTTTTCTCTTGCGAAGGGGGATTGCTTGATCATCTCTTTTCGAGCAAATTCGAGCATGTTGTTCCTTTTGCTTTCAATACTGTAAACCTACACATCCTGTCCTCATTCCTATAGTAAAGAAAGAGCTTTGCTCGGGAGAGCTGGCTTTTCTTCAGTGGTCTTTGTTTTCCCTCCTAGGAAACAGTTTGAATGTGTCAGAGGAGTCCCAGTTCCTCAGAACTGCATCTGGCCAAGAACCTGACCAAGTTGGTCTGTAGTATTTCTCTCATTAAAAGCCTGCTTCTTTCCCCCCCATAAAACAAAGTCATCTGTGAATAGTAACAAAGGATTAATTGTGGAGACTTGGGACTTGGCAGAAGTGCCTATAAATGGAGTGCTTTTTTGGAAGCTACATTGCCTGTCTTGCAGATCAAAAAATAAATGCAGAGTATTTCAATGTGTATCAGTGGATTAATTCAGCTGATTGCCACTTCCCTTCCTCTTCTCTTTGTGGGGAGGGGTGCTCTGGAGATTGGAATTTTAATTGCTTGACCGCAGTATCTAATTAGTGGTGCACCAAAAGGGCACGGATCATTAATTAGTCCTGAATATAAAGATCTCTGAGGTTGAGCTATAGCATCAAATGGATGAGTTGAGACAACTTTCAACTGAAATTACAGTCTATCAGTAAATTGATTTATAATAATGAATGCATTAGAATTTCTTATCAGTCCTTGCATGTTGGTTTCTGTGTTTGCAGAGTACATTCTGGTGACCTTAAAGAATGTGGCATTTTTATATAAATATATATTTAGTATTTGTGTATCTATTATATGCACGTATATATTCTGAAGGCATATATATATACATGCCTGTAGAATAGTTATCCATAACTCAGAGTTGCTATACAATGGCATGCCTTATTTAATTTTATTAAAAGTTTTGGAGTTTTAGTCCATTAAGTAGTTTCATTGGTAACATATAAAAACAGTGTTCTCTACAGCCACTTTATTTTTCAGTCGGTACCTGGATTTGTGCTGCTGTATCCAAAGGGAAATCTAGCTCTTGAGTGTAATGATCTGAGAACAGAATATTATCCACATTATTACTTCAATGTCCAATAGTCTGTATGATATTTTTTCTGGTTTTAAAGCTTGATGATGGAATTGAATAGTATAACTTCAGTTATACATTAACATTTCTGCATTCAAGATTCTCAGTGCAGTTTGGAATAGGAATATGCCTGTAAAACATACTGGTATCAGCTCGTTTTCTACTAGGTGGATTAAGAACTGGTTAATGGACAGACTGCAAAATGTAAACACGTGCGGGGTTACCATAAATTGCTGTGTGTGTAGTAGGGTTACTGGTGCATTCGTATAAAACACAGTGTTCTGCAGTATTTGCATCTAAAGTTTAGAGGTAAATAGGAAATAATTGCTGATAAAACTTATGAATCATCTGAACAGCATGTGCCTTATTTCAGCTAAATTCATAAACTGGACTTTGGTTATAGACATGTAATTATAGATGTTGATGAGGCAAATGGAAAACACTGGCTCTGAAATTTAAATGATACAAAAAATAATATAAATGGATCAAGTTCTGCCACTTGTTTCGCTCCCATATTCCATTTGTGTATTTATATGTATTCATTTAGAGGCTTTTAAAATATGAAACACATTTGAATATGCAAGAGCCATAAAGTCTGGTTTGTAAAACCCAGCAGAATTCAGCGATGAATCTAGAGAGCTGTGCTTGTATTTTAGTGGGACGTAAGAAGTAATTAGTAGAAAACTACTTTTACTTTTTTTTGAGAGAGAGAAAGAGAGAGAAAACCTATATTCATTTTATTTTTTAATTCTCCTGCAGAATTTTGTGGGAAGCTGGTGTTCAGCAGTTTACCAGTATATTAATAGGTCTTTATTCATGTAAGTCCCTGGGGCTGAACAACCATCTCCTGTTGAGAGTTAGTAGAAACTAGATGTCTGGGAGTTCAGAAGTTGGCAGGAGTTTTCATAGGATGTTTTCCCTCAAGGTAATTTTCTTGGCTTTTGCAGTGTTTGAGCCTCAGTTTGTGGAAAGAGGGTCGTGTTTCTGCTCTCTCCTCCTGCTTGCGCTTCCTCTATTGCAGGAGTTTCTGAAAGAGTGCAGCTGCCTGTTGTGAATTCACCGGCGCATCGCATGGAAACTTGGTCTCTTGGCACACGGAGAGGACGGCTCTTGTCTTCTGTCCCTGTTTCTGGGGAATTAAATTCGCATTTAGTGTTCCTGCCTAGGTTTAGAGCCAAATTTTTCACTCCAGCTTCCTTCCTCCCCCTGCACCTCTCTCCTTTCCTTAATTAAAAGATGCTCAGGTTGAATGCGTATATCTGCAGCTGAAAAAGGGTGAAAATAGCATAGAAGAAATAGCTACACTGTTGAGACCTGGACCTTTATTTAGTATTGCATTCGCTGGCATGTCAGCGTAATGGAATTTGAAAGATGACTGGATTATTTTTTTCAACAGATTAACTGATAATCTCTAATTTTAAAGGGAACAAAATTTTCTTTGCAGTCAAGCAGATTTTTACAGCTTCAGCTGTTCCTCCCATCTAAGTGAATGAGAAAGTCATATTTGTTCAGTTTAAACAGGAATAGATTCACCACATCTGTATGTGTTCAGTCTCTTTGTTTCCCGAAGGCTACGAGTAAATCCAAACTGAGATGCTGAGCGCTAAAACCTATACCTGTACGGCACTGGCTAGAACTGATCATTTTCAGCACCTTTGAAAATCAGATGATTTATGGGGTCCCCAGAGGTGAGCACTTGTTTTGAAAGTGAGGTGACACAAGTTTTTAGACATTGGACTCCAGGTAGGTGTCTACAAAAAGATCAAAAAATCAACCTCAACACCCTTTGCCTTAAATACTTTCTGGAAGACCAGTAGAATCTCATGCCAGCTCTTCCCTGAGCAGGGAAGAAAATAATTTCATTTCACAGCTATCTCTCTTGGGAAAGCTGTTACGAAGTGCCTTGAAAATAGTGCTGCTGAAATCACCTACCTTATCTGTGGTTTTCACAGAAGCACCATTGTTCTTCTCCTCTCCTCTGAATGCTTCCCTTGCTTTGACTTTGAACTTAAACGTTTCAGTCTGCTTTCCATAATTTAACCTCCCTCACCACAATGCCCTTTTGCGATTTACCCATCTGTTTGTTACTCAGTCATTCCCAGCCTCCTCAGCTGAGCTGACATAATGATCTGCACCATTTCCTTGAAATCGTCTCTCACAGCATTTTAATAACTTCCCTAAATAAGTTCACGGTGCTCCTGCCCTTTCGATTCATCTCGTCGCTGTTTGAGTCACGGGTGCAATCAAGTGGCAATAGTGACTTAGGCAGTCACAGCTGTGTACATTGGATATATACATTTAACCAGACTGCTTAAATGTGAGGTCTTTCGTTGGTTGAGCTCCGTCAAGCTTGTGAAGGAGGAGACAAGCACATGAAAAGCAAAAGTGATATTGAAGTGCCGAAATAATTCAAAAACGGGGGAATAGTTGCAATATTTGCCTGCGTAAGAAAATATGAAGTATGAGTGTAAAAGAGATATTGATTTTTGCATACATGAAGATTATTTGAGAATCCTACACTCACTTTTCCTATCAATACTGGAAAAAAGCACTGGAAGAGGCTGCAAAGAGATTTAATCCAACACCTCTATTCTCATGAAAAGCTCAAGCTCAATTTTATTTCCCCATGAGAAGGCTGAGATGTGAATTGTTTTTTGTTTATCTATATATGTATAAGTAGATCAGCTAAAACTGCTTGCCAGCAAGCAGAAATAGCTGTTGAGAACAGTGACGGACCACTGACAAGCGTGAACCAGAAGCAAGACATGAGTTTGTAGCATTAGGAGTATCACTAGAACATTTTAGATAGAGGAAGAATAGATTCACTGTCACTTGGTTGAATGTCTTTCTCAAAAACTTCCCTATACCTCAGCCAGCCCCCAGCTTCTGTACATAGAAGTCACTGCATGAAAACACAGAGCCTGTTGAGTAGAGGTTGGATGGCTCTCCTGGCCTTACACCAGCCAGATGTTTTTATTTCTCCTATTCTGTTCTTTTCCCTCGTTTTACTCATTGCACCACACTGAGATGGGCTGCAATCAGATCTCCATCTTCTGTATTTGCACAGCTTCCAATGCTGTGATGCTGGACGAGTAGAAATAACAAACAGCACTGAGGATTCAAAGAACTCACACAGATGCAACTACTGAATATCCCTTTATTTATTACTTTTTCTTTTTTTTTATTTTTCTTCTTCCCTAGTGAAATACATGAGAGAAGCAACCCCCTATGTGAAGAAAGGCTCTCCTGTTTCAGAAATTGGGTGGGAGACGCCTCCCCCCGAATCTCCCCGCTTGGGCTGTGCCTCTGCTGACCCACTGTCGCAGCTTTCGCTCTCCATCCACAGAGACAAGAAGACGATACCCCTCAAGATGTGCTACGTGACACGCAACATGACAGTGTCAGACCCCGAAAACAGGTGAGCGAAGGATTTACCCGGGGCTGGGATTTTGCCTTTGTGTTGAATGGTCATTGGCCTGTTCAGCATTGAGGTTTAGTGCCCAGCTGTGAGGGCGTAGAGGCTCCTCAGCTTTTGGGTTGTGCTAGAGAAATTCTTCAGTGCAGTGATCCAATGTTTTTATTAGAAACAGAATTGCAGGTATTTGTTTTTATCCTGATGAAGTGTCTGCTTTTGAAGGAAAAGACACTGTACACACTAATTGGTTACATCTTCCGGCCTGGCTTAATATAATTCCACCAAATTGCATTGTATTTCCTTTTTTAGTGAATATTATTTTAAGAATGGCCTGTTTTGTCCATTGATTTCTGGGCATTGAAGTCAAGAATAGGAGAAAAGTTCCACTTACAAGGCATTAATGGGGAATTTCTGTGACTTCTTGTTTGTTTTTTTTAATTTTTTTTTTATAAAGCTAAAAATAGGATGAGCTTTTACCAGCCCTTATTTATAACATATGTGGAACAGCTGCACCACACCAGCATGCTCTCTGATCCCTTCTCTAACAGCTGCTAATAAAAAAGGGATCAGTCAAGTCAGTAATACAGACTGATTCTTCCATCCAAATAATGGCCTTTTTGTTTTGCTGTGGAGTGCAGGCTTGCCCAGAAGCTGGTTGTAATGACTTTGATTCTCAGCACTTACGTATAAGCATAAATAAAAGTTACATTTTCATTTGCAGACAAAGATAAGGAGAAGAGGGGAGAGCAGAAGGCGGTTTGGGGAGGATGAGTTCCCTTGCACTGCCATTCAGGAACTTTATCAGTATCTGTGTAATCTTCTGTCTTTCTTTTTATATTTGTCTGGCCTTCTTTAAAGTTTGTTTGGTTTTTGGTTTGGGGTTTTTTTGTTTGTCTGTGTTTGGTTCTTTTGGTATGTGTTTTCTTTTCCTCTATGCCTCATTGTTTAGTATTGCTTTACTTGGCTTCTGCTTTTCATCTCACCAAGCAGTTACCACCGTAGTCAGTGATAACTGACCACTACAGAAGTGCAATTGTAAAAGAGCAATTACCTAGCAGTCTTTCTCAAATTCAAATCAGGATGGTTATTGATATCCTCCACATTTTTTTCATGTAAATCTGCATAGTTTAAGATGTAAGGTTTGATACCTATATCATTAGCCTGAGTTTTTGTCATTCTGTCTGCCATGGAGTATATTTTTAAAATAACCATGTAGGTCACATTGTTTGAATTACCACAACATGCTTTACACATGTTGGCTTCATTGTTGTGGCATTTTTCCCTTTTTTTTTTGATCATATTGTGGTTCTCAGCTTCTGTCACACTCCTGCTCCTCAGTTTTGTTGGAAGGCCTGATTCACGGGGGCACACACCATTGCTCATGACACTTCTGCGACAGAGCTGACTTTTTTGAAGCGTGCTACAAATGTGTGTGTTCTTAGGTGTTACTAGGAAGTAACGCGTGGGAGAGTCATTTTGCTTATTATCACGGTTTTCATGTTGTGTTGCTGTCATTTCCTGTGGAAAGAGTGACTTCTGATTTTTACTGTAGTCCAAAACAGTGCAGTGTACAGGCTAAGCTGGATTTTTCCATCCAAGCACACAGTACCTCACTGTTGTGCTAACCGCAGTGTAATACCAGCATCCCATCAATTCACACCTTTGCCTATATCAGGGATTTTTAACAATTCTCAATACTGGAACTGATATTTCCCAGTAGAAATGCAATTACAATGCAGTGACCCATTCCCACTGGAATATATCCCAAGATAATAATCGGATTCCACAAAAATAATTTGATCTTCTTTCACAGCAGCGCCCAAACCATGTCCTTACATGCTTATGACACTTCTGTTTCACAACCCAGGGACCTGACACACATAGATCTTATAACTGATGGTGTCACTTTGCTGGATGGCTTTAGAAGAGCAGTGCTGGCAGGCTGCCAGAGCAAATGCTGGCCATAAAAGGCCTCCCTTGGACTATAGCTGAGCTAATTTCCACCTAAGATCAAGCATGGGCATAGAAAGCCTAAGTTTACCAGTGCAGATGTTTCTCCAGTGCAGGCTGGAGGTCATGTCATAGCAGGGTTGTGGGACCGGGCTGAACTGGTTTGATGTTTAGTATGAGAAGATACCTATCTGAAAGGACCCAGAAAGAAATACCTGCTTGTTGGCACTGAATCATCTCCAGATCTTAGAAAGCTGGGGTAAAATGTGGCTTTAACAGGCACAGAAGACCCATGGATTTCCCACTAGAACTGATAGCGCTCCGTAGGTTTTCTGCTTCTCCTTGAAGACTGGTCCCAGTTAAGAGATTCCTAATTTTCTGTCTGCTCTCAGATGGTTTGGTGAGTTTGTTATTTCAGAGCAGGAGCGAAGCTTGATGCTTTTAGAGCCAGCAGTTCTCAGGTGTCTCCTTCACCTACCCTGCCTGTGGGCTCACTCTGAAGGAGGTAGGGAATTGTCTTCCCTGTTGCCTGATTAAAAAAGCTGTAAGATACCAAAGAGAAGGTCCTTAAAACAAACCAATGCAAAACTCAATGTGTAGGAAAAAAATTTTAACAGTAGAAATGTGGTAACAGGAGAAAAGATGCAGAGCATCTTAGTGGCATCTGTATCATTCTCCTCTAGACACAGGAGCCATCATTATATTTTAGCCTGGAAGAAACTAGATTAAAATAATTACTACTTAAATCTGTTGTTTGCCTGTGTTTTTACTGGTAAGTGGCAGCGTTAAGTGTTAATGTCAGGTGTCAGAGAGGAGCATCCACTCTCAACGAAGGGATGTGTGGGAATGGTCACAGCTAGTAATACCAAGAAGCAGTAAATCTTGCTGCAGTATAAAAATCTTCTCTTCAATTTCTGGTGATGATATTAAGGAATTGGGGGGGGGGGGTGGGAATAGGTCTTTCTGGCAAAATTTGTTCCGTGGTTGTTTTTGAAGTCTTGGGACATGATAGAAAACACAGCACAGGAGATGAGACATTCCCTGGAGGAACGAGGCTGTTCTGCACAGACTGAAAAGGTTTTCTTGTCTACTTTTGAAATCACCTTGATCGTACCAGCACTTAGCATGCACAGATTTCATTTTTCCAGTGGCAAGAGTCCAGAGCAATGTGATCCTTACAGGAAACTTCATCAGGGATCCAGTCTTAAGGATCAAGTTACTCGTTGGCAGGATTTGGCCCTCTGGTGGCAAAGGTTTTGAAGCTGGGTAAGTGTAGCCAAGACAGATTCCCTGCAGCATGGTGCTGGCTGCCAGCCGGCACCACTGGAGCTGGGTCGGCCCTAGGTGGACACTAGCGATTCTAGGGAGATTCCTGGGGAGTTAGAAATCTTCCTTTCCTAATGGACACTACAGATTTAGCAGGACTGGCCTCTGGTTTAGGAAACTTGGGTCTTTATTTTATTTTTTTCTGTTACCATGTGTTATAGGTGGGCAAAAGAAAGAGAAAGGACTTATGTATGCAGGGGGGATAGAGCAAAGGTAAAGATACTATAAAGATACCAGTATAAAACAATCCCCCTCCACACTTCCTCAGGGAATTTGTGCCTTGCTCTTTGTGCTGTTATTGAGCTGCTCTCTGCAGACAAAATCTCTGTGAAATAGAGAGACCATACTTAATTCGCATGTTGTTGTAGCTACAGCTTGAGATCCTTGGATGAAAGGCATATAGCACTTAATTATCATTATTGGTACAGACATGTTTTACTGTTTGAATATCAATAAGTCCTTTGAAGAAGTCATTGAGCCTGCTAGAGTCAAAGTCCTGATATCGAGAATTTTTGTTACTGTTGTTTTTTGGTTTGGTTTGTTTTTTTTCCTGGTGGGCTGTGTTTGTTATCTGTTTAGATTACTTTTAAACTAGGGAAAAAAATCAACAATCTGACATTAAAGTAAAGCAACTTGAAAGGATGTAATTCAAATTCAGAAAAGAACAAAAATGACGGAAATCAGGGTTAAATTCTTGTTGACTCTTCCCTCACCCTCCAACCACCCTGCTGTGCAGAGCGCAGGGTCTGTTATAGAAGGATGATCTGCCACTGTGAAGCCCTTTGCATCCTTGCCCAAAAAACGTAGTGCATTTAAGATCAAGGCAAATGTGAGTTTTTAACCTTAGCTCCCAACTATTTTACTGTTATGGATTCAAATCCTTCTTTTGAATAAGGTGGGATGTTTCTTGTCATGTTCTTGTTTGTTTGTAGTACTGTAACTGCTAATCTGCCCCCTAAATCTGCTCTTTACTGGAAGGGGTGAACAAGTAGGCGGCACTTGAGATATATCTAATGTTCTCTCTTTTCAAACTGAGAGAAGTTAGGTGACTTAGCTAAAAAGACATTTACAGCATCCTCTTCAATACCCTGAGGGTAGGAGAAGGAAGAAGTTGGGGTGTAGGCAGGAGGGGATGAGGAGTGGGGTGGTGGGATGGCTGAAGGGCCAGGCAGTGGGGAAGGCCTCCTCCTTCATACATTAACATGTCCTCTCCAAAAACTGCATGGCTGTGGGACCCCCCACCGTGGCTGGGGTCAATGCACTCAGGGCTGTCAGAGGAGAGACCCGTAAGGTTGCATTTATTCTCTTATGTTGGAAATTTGTGGCAAGTCATTAGCTGCTAGAATTAATAATTGTTTCAGACTGGGCTGTCTGATGGTCGTCTATTATCTACATCATCTGCTTTTCAGGCAGCTCTGCAATCACTGGCGCATTTTGGAAGCTGCAATCATCTCTCTTGCTAAGGGGCAGTTTTCCAACCTTGTAGGAGCTGGAGCTCTGAAACCTCTAGGCAGAAAGGGTGAAAAATTTATTTTGCTTTCTCATTATTAGATATAGTTATTCTCAATCATTTGTGAAACTCTCCGCCAGCCAAACAGGTCATTGGGTTTACTCTGGGTCATATGCACTTATCTCTTCAGTTTCTTCTCAGCCTTCTTGGAAGGCCACTGAGATCTGTAGGACTGTCCCTTCTGTAGAGAGGAACATTTTGGTCTCTTTTGATTCAAATCACCAGCTAAGCTTCTTGGAAGAAAACAAAACAAAACAACAACAACAACAAAATCACCAAACAACCCATAGGCCATTTTCTGCAGGATGACCTCAAGGGTATTCATTTACACAAACACATCAACAAACTAGGTTGAACTTTGAATATTCATTTACTTTTATTTACTTCAGGTTTAATTTTTGTTCTTCTAAGTCACGTTAAAATAGCTTTTTAATGTCCTAAGGACCTGCTGTAGTTTCTGGGCAACAGTGTGAGAAATGAGTTGCTGGTGGAATGTGCCAGGGTTTGGGGACACGGTGGAAACCCCTGAGTTTTCCTGCAGGACGTTTGAGATACCAGTGTAGAACTGGGTAGTTATGGCATGTTGTGACTGACCTTCAGTCTGTGCAGGTCCTGGTGAACCTGGGATTGGTCATATCTCATTTTCTGGAAAAACAAGGTACATCTTTCCCCTGCCGTAATGACATGGGGCTTTCTTCCCTCCCCATCCTCCTGGGCCAGACAGGCAAGCTCCTTGTGTCCTTCCCATATCCAGCACAAATTGAATAGGAATGGGCAAAGCTCCTGCATGTATTGTTCAAAAAAAAGTCTCTGTGCATGCATGCAGCTTTGTGAGTGTAAATAAAACTTTGTGTATGTGTGTGTATCTATGTGTGAACGGGACCAAATGTGACCTGACAGGAATAAAATGTGTCACAGTGCGTGGGTGGCAAGGAAGGATGTGCGTGGTGTGGAGGTGGTGGTAAGTGAGGCCGGCAGAAGGCTTTCAGCTGGATTTTTGATTAACAAACTTTAACCAAAGTCCTTATTTTCTGTGAAAATATTTAAATAAGGAGTTAAGGGAGAAAAAGAAGGTATGGTGGGGTTTCATGTCATATATTGTTTGGGTTTGTTGGGGTTTTTTTTCAGCTACTGCTGCAATTAGGGGAGTTTTAAAAAAGAGAATCTTGATTTTTTTTTTTCCAACCAGCTTTGACTGTAGAGGATTGAGCTGAGGAATAGAAATAAGAGCAAAATAACTGGAAATGAATCAGGGGAGGGGAAACAACAAGAAGAAACTTCCTTGAGACATGCATAGAGGGAAGGGGGAAGAACAAATTAAGAAAAACAGATGGAGGAAGAAGGCAACCAACCAGGCAAAGTGATGAACCAAGAGAGTGAAAACTGCAGCAGATTTTACTTAGTGAACGTTTTTGCAAAAAAGAGAAAAATCAAAGCACTGAAGAGGTGGAGAAAGAGGAATGCTCCAGGAAATGTCTCAGATTAAAAGGAAAGTAGGAGCGGTGTGAGCGCTGCAGGGCAGGACAGAGGAGGGCAAACAGTTAATCATGTTTTATGTGTATCTGTATGTAAAGGAATGCAAGTGCTGACATCCAGGCTGCTGCTAAATAATGTTGGAGAGCAACACTAACATCCCTGAGATCTGCCAAACAAAGAAAGTTGATATGCAAAGGTTTCAGTTTCCTGCCATACTCGTCCCCACATTCTTTGTGCTATGGTGTGGAGCCAGTGACAACCTCCAGACCCTTTTTCCTGCCTGGCTGTTGTCCCGTGCTCAGGGCTGGGCTCTCCCCCCCTTATCAGCGAGTCTGCAAATTGGATTTCAGTCTTACAGCTCTGATCTGGCCTGACCTGCTGTTAATCAACCAGCAGGATTTTCAGCTGGTGTATTTGAAGCTGCTCCCTCCTGCACCTTGTGTAGTCACTTGTAGGCCAGTAAATTGTGAATTACTGCCACAGAGTGAGCCTCGGGTGATGGGCTGCCAATGTAGGTGCCGCAGCTCAGTATTGGTAGGTGCTGAGGCTGGGCTTTAGTGCTTCAGTTGTACATGCAGATATTGCTATTTTAATAGTCTGTGGTCACTTTTAGCTTTCACATACGTTTCTGCTGATGAAAATTCCTGTTTTCCTGCAGTAGAAATCACGGAGACTTATGCTGAATTTGTTACTTCTTCTTCTCATCACACATCACAGTATCACAGTATGTTTGGGATTGGAAGGGACCTCAAAAGATCATCTAGTCCAATCCCCCTGCTGGAGCAGGAACGCCTAGGTGAGGTCGCGCAGGAATGAGTCCAGGCGGGCTTTGAATGTCTCCAGGGAAGGAGACTCCACAACCCCCCTGGGCAGCCTGTTCCAGTGCTCTGTTACCCTCGCTGAGAAGAAGTTCTTTCTCAAATTTAAGTGGAACCTCTTGTGTTCCAGCTTGATCCCGTTGCCCCTTGTCCTATCATTGTTTGCCACTGAGAAGAGCCTGACTCCATCCTCGTGGCACCCACCCTTTATATATTTATAAACATTAATAAGGTCACCCCTCAGTCTCCTCTTCTCCAAACTAAAGAACCCCAGCTCCCTCAGCCTTTCTTCATAAGGGAGATGCTCCACTCCCTTAATCATCTTTGTTGCCCTACGCTGGACCCTCTCCAGCAGTTCCCTGTCCTTCTTGAACTGAGGGGCCCAGAACTGGACACAATATTCCAGATGGGCTCTCACCAGGGCGGATTAGAGGGGAAGGAGGACCTCTCTCGATCTACTGACCATCCCCCTTGTAATACACCGAAGGATGCCATTGGCCTTCCTGGCCACAAGGGCACAGTGCTGGCTCATGGTCATCCTGTTGTCCACCAGGACCCCCAGGTCCCTTTCCCCTACACTGCTCTCTAATAGGTCATTCCCCAACCTATACTGGAACCTGGGGTTGTTCCTGCCCAGATGCAGGACTCTACACTTTCCCTTGTTGAATTCCATCAGGTTATCCCCCGCCCAACTCTCCAGCCTGTCCAGGTCCCGCTGGATGGCAGCACAGCTTTTCCATTGATCTCTGAGTCTATTCAATGGCAAGATGCATTTACTGCCAGCAGTGAAGGTGCCAGGAGGTGAGCCATGCCCGCTGTCCCTGAAGAGGCTGGCAGCATCCCTGGGAGGCTGGCTCCCAGGTGGTGCCCTCTCCTCAGTGCTTAGAGGTCAATAATTGATGCAGAGGGAATTTGTGGTTTTGTTGTTATGGCTGTTGAACAGTCCAGCTTCTGGTTTGCTTCACTTGGCAACTAAACTGTGATCCCTGGGATTTCTTCATTATGGAATACAAAAAGTAGATGTATAAAATAATAAGACATTGAGACATATCCTGCTAGATGAGATGGACCTGCTGTTTGTCTCTTCCATGGAGAATTTCTCCTGTGACAATTCATCCAGAAGACAGAGCCGATCTCTCAGCAGCCCTGCTCATTTGTTCCATTTCCCTCTTAGTTTTCATCCATGCTTGTGGATCATGTCCCCTTCTTTCCCCTGGGTCTTACTACAGCACGGCCAAACAGCAACAGTGGTGTTCCTTCTCAGAAGACATCTAATTCTTCTCCAAGCCCATGATCTCTTATTTATGCAGCAGCATCCAATCCTCATCTCAATTTCATTTACCACTATTACCAGCTACAGTCAGGTGCCTTTTGCTTAGCCCAGATGCATCTCCAGCTGCAGAATGTTTGCTTTGCCGCAGAAGGTGTTTTGAGGTTGGCTGTGGCTTTGGTAGAGGTGCACCTTTTGTGGCCAAACCATTTTTTTTACCCTAGCATAATACACTTTCCCCCTTGCTGTGAAAGTGTTGCTTCAGGGAGCTGTGGTCAATGTATTGACTACAGCAATCACAACAACAACTGGTCTTAAAGTTTCAGGCAGCATCTTTGAAAGGTTAAATCAAATTCTCTGTATTCCTGCACTACCAATATTCAGCACTATTACAACCAGAATACAAAAGAAAAATTCAAGAAAGACAAATATAAGGATAAGGTCTTTTGGGCCGTGTGGTGAAAGATTTCTGCTCCTTAACATCCATAGGTATTTAAAAACTATTAAATGATGGGTTTATTGTTCTGGGTGGACACTGCAGTATGCGATGTGCTGTGCAGATTAGTTGGCATCGACACACAGTGGGGTGAGCAAGTCTGTTGCATGTTGCAGAACCAAATCCTTTCCTTATGTGCATGCAGCACAACTCCACTGATATCCCTTTTATTAAAGCCCTGCTGGCAGCAAATAGAGATGAAATCAACTGTGGCAGCTCGTTAGTAATACGTACACCCTCTGCTTGGACGTCAGTCTAGTCCGGCTCCCGAGAAATGAGTATCTACATTATTTTTACTATTGTAAGTTGAAGGTCAGCAAGTAACTGTTGATACAGTGGGTACCCTTGTCACAGTGAGGGGACCAAGAGACTTTCACATAGAAAAATTCCACTTGATTACCAAATAGCACTTGCTTGGTAAAATTGCTTTCACATCCATTTAGGTGTATCAAATGAAGACGCTTCTTCATTGTATGCTGGGGAATTCATTGCAAGCCTAACAGTCTCTCTATGGAATGTTTTCCTTATAGAGTAAACCCAAAGTTTCCATTGCTTAATTGTAATGTACTTTATTCCTAGTTCATCTCCTGATGCTGCATGCAGAACTGAAAATTAATCTTGACAGGGTTTTCATTTATTTTATAAAAAACCCCTACAGCTATTTAAATATAGTCTATGTGTTTCTCTAAATACTTCCCTTATGCTGCAAAGGCTCCTGTGTTTGCACACTCAGAAATCAACAAAATTACTTACTGTGGTTTCATGTGCAGACAGTGATGGAAAAGATGGAGTGAGCAGTTTGGCTGTCACCCCCTTTTTAAGTTTGCAGAGTCAGTGGCAGAATGTTTTATTCCTGGCTGTGGCAGTGCAAAATCAAAGTAGCATGATGGACTCAAGTAACTCTGGCTCCAGCTTATCATTAACTTCAAGGGATTTACTCCACACTTTAATCAGTCACTGAATAAATAATCTGATCCAGGAAAAGGCGCAAGGTGTAAATCAGTGCCTGATCTGGTCCTGAGCCAATTCTGGTGGGAGAAGTGCTTTCAAGAGACTTGATAAAAGGTATTACTTAGATAATAAACACTCCTACAGAAAGAGGCCTTATCAAATGTGGAATGAGTATGGCCTATCAAAAATTTGCTTTCAGCTTCTTCTAATCCTCTGTAAAGTAAAAGCTCTGGATGATGCAGTGAGGGAGGGAATTTTGGCCTCTTACGTGCAAGGTTACAGCATTTGGAGGCGCTGGGTTTTGTGTCAGCCCCATGTTCTGCGGGTGGAGAAGGGGATGCTGGAAACACTCCTCAGCTCAGTGGGACGCTTTGAGAAGGAGAGAGAAAATTACTCTTCTATTATAAGGTTTGCCAAATGATCTCTGAGAAAATGTGATATCATTCATATGCATTGCCAAGCTGGAGAGATGCCGCGCATCTTGGCAATCATCTAGAGCTAACATATAATTCCTTTGGGTTGGTATGGGCTTTATCAGAAACAGCTCCATATGCAGTATTTACATAGCTGTGGTGGAGTGTGAGAATAAACACAGCTGTGGCATTGCCCTAAATATTTCAGTTCAGTGGGGAATTAAGGGAACTTTATCACTGAACTGCAGATAAACAGAAGTCAGTAAGCGGTGGTCAGTTTAGCCAAGGAACAAATCAAAGCTACAATGGCTGGACTGCTGGAAACATGTAAGTGCTTTAGTGCTGGAGTTTACTGAGGTCACTGCTATATTTTGCGTTTCAAAAAAACATGGAAATGCCATCAGTCAGCTGTTATACAAGAAGTATCATCTGAAAGGACTGGTGAATCAAAGCAGCGTAGGCTGAACGGCAGAGAAGGGAAGACTTTATAGGGACGCAGCACTTCCCGCATCTGGTTGCAGTTGGAGTCCATGGGTTTCTGGGAAGATTTTTAGTTTCTGTTGGTTTCTCCATCCCAACTGACTGCAGAGACAGGAGACCTGGATCTTCCACAGAAATCTGTAAGCCCGGTTTCTAAAAGATAGATTGAGACTTTTGTCCTTAAGGTATGAATAAAAAAGGTACACTACCTAGCAGCTTGCACAGGAACCATGCTTGCAGATGTATTCCATGGGCTGGACCAGTGCTGTGGATAAAAGGATTCAGTGTCAGGGTTGCAGATGCAGCATTTATTCCTGTTTTGAACTCACTTTTGAGAAATATACCATGTATTGTCCAATCCTGTGACTCAGCTCAGGGAATGAGGTAGACTTTCTGCAGTTGTTAGCGTGTCACCATCAAACTTTGGGGACTGACAAGGCATCCCCAAAAATAACCCCATTAGAAGGCACCAAGGGATGATATTTTGAGAGTATTTTTGCAAGCATAGTTCAGTATGTGTGTGTGCATGTGTATACTAGAATGTATACATTGATATCACAGTAGAATGTGTATATATTGAAATAAGCATAGTTTAGAATCACTCACACAGAACTGTAAAGAGCTGTCTAAATGTTCATTATTTTAGGGGGGACAGAACTCTTGCAGAAATACTTCAATAGACACCATCAAGGGAAATACAATTAAATGAAAGCCCAAGTAGCAAAATACTCAATTGTATCTCATCTGCTTGCTTTACTTAAGAATTTATTTAAGCATGTAAGAATTGGAGGGAAGCAAGTTGCCATTTGGAAGCTCTTTCAGTTCTAGATAATTTATTTTTAAAACAGAGCTTGCTACAACTCCGACTTAAAAAGAAATGACACGAGTTTGCTGCTGTTCCTTTGCAACTGAAAAAGCAGCGCATTCTTCTGTATCTTCATAGTCCTTGTTCAACACTTTGTTCACTGCATGATATGCAGCAGCTTTGGAGGTGGAAGTCCCTTGTAGAAACCACAGGCTTAATAGCATTGTTTCACACAATCCATACAGTGCATCAACATTTTTCAAAACCAGCACAATACTGCTGTGCTGAACAAATAATTTTTATCTTTAAAAATGTATTAAAATAGGAGGTAGAGTGCAGAAAATCCTGCGTGCTGCTCCTGGCGTGGTCCCTGCCTTGTCTGGGTTATGCATCTTCCCATTTTTTGGTGGTGAAGTGGGGTTGCTGTCACTGACCTCATTTGTAAAATGCTGTGAGGTCTCCTGCCAAGAAGTGCTCTGTAAGTAATAAGCAATGATTCACCGATTACTACAATGTGCTTTGAAAATCCAAGTCTGTATAGTTTGTTCCCATTGACAGCTGCCTACAAAAACGAGTTCAAACTCAGGTTCGTAAGGCAGTGGGAGAGCAGTGTTTCTGATAGAAAGCCAGACCAGGATGTAGTAACTAGAACAGAATAGACCATTTCAGTTGGAAGGGACCTACAACAATCATCTAGTCCAACTGCCTGACCAATTCAGAGCTGACCAAAAGTTAAGGTTTGTTATTAAGGGCATTGTCCAAATGCCTCTTAAACACTGATGGGCATAGGCCTTGATCCCTGTTCCAGGGTTTGACCACTGTCTTGGTAAATAAATGCCTCCTAATGTCCAATTTGAACCTCTCCCAGTGCAGCTTCGAATCATTTACATGTGTCCTCTCACTGGATACCAGGGAGAAGAGCTCAGCACCTCCTTCTCCATGTCCCCTCCTCAGGAAGGTACAGAGAGCAATAAGGTGACCCCCCAGCCTCCTTTTCCCCAAACTGGAAAAGCCCAAAGTCCTCACATGACATTCCTTCCAGTCATGTCACCAGCTTTGTTGCCCTCCTCTGGACATATTCAAGGACCTTCACATCCTTCTTGAATGGTGGTGCCCAAAACTGCACACAGTGCTCAAGGTGAGGCTGCACCAACACTGAATACAGTGGGAATACAGACATGCATGATTTTAATGATCACCAGACACAAATGGCTAAATTATAACTGTTGGGGAGGCCACTTTCCTTATTCATGAGTTCTTCGGCATCTATAATAAGGAGTTTTTGGTACCTGAGACTGAATCCTGGTGCATTCTGGAGTGACTAAATTAAAGCTTTTATTTTCAGACAGTGCTGAGCTCCAGCAGCTATACTGAGGAAACATGCATTATTGTGTTCGCTCAGTGCTTTCTGAAAAATCAACCCACTTTTTAAGCTATCCAAACCATGATTTAGGACCCTGAACAGTTCAGCTGCTGAGTTTGGAAAATCATGACCTTTTCTATCTTTAGAGCAGTGTCTACGTGGAGATCTCCCCTTCCCAAAGTGGACAAACACAAGACCAGCGGGCCTCACTCTCCCAGCCCCAGAGAGCTGTGCAGATCAAGTCACCCTCTGTTCTGGATTCTGCTCTGGTTTAACCAATTAATTAAAATGTCTTAATTGTTAGTTAAGCTCCAAATTGCAGGATTTTTTAATTGCATAACAAATATTTGTAAGACAGTGCTGTCTTGAACCTCAACCTGAATAAATTCCACTGAACTAATTACTTTTCTGCTACAGAAAGGAGTCGTTGTGTGTCCCAGAGATCAGGCAGCAATACACAGGACAGAACTACGTGCTTAGGCTCAGATCCCACATCAAATTTGTGTGGGTAATGTTCAGGGGCAATCACTGTATGTGTATAATGAAAAAGCACAAATGTGATATGGAGTTGAGTGATGGGCAATGACCAGAGCTTGGTTTTATAATCACTAGATAACAATAAACCAGACTATTACTTAGTGGGTTATTTAACAAATGTTCAAGTGAAAATGGCCCACAAAGCTATAAAGAGCACAAAAAGCCCCACTAATAACTTCACTGAGAACAGAGCTGAAATAGATGCAGCTGCCTCTCAAAGCATTTTTGTTGTTGTTGTTAGCAAAGGTGTTGGCACAGGTCCCATAACAGCGATGGGCAGGATTCGTTTTCCTGAAAGCTGTGTTCATCTATGCTTTTCAAACCACAGTGGTGAAGTAGAAGCCCACAGGATGGTCTAGCAAACACATATTTTGGGAAAAAAAAATAAAATCTGTATCCACATAGGTTTGGAAAACTGTGAAAGATGCTTGCCAGCAGCAATCATACAGTTGTGGTTAGGCACTTTCTTGCTGCCGCTGTTAGCAGGATCTAACTGGAGCACTGAGGATATTGGTAACTCTTGGAGAAGGCCAGTTATGCTGGGCTTCTGCTTGATGCTTAGTGGTGTCACTGAAACCACAGCGCGGTCCTAAGAAAACTCTTCCATTTGGGTTGAGGGTGGTTTTCATTTAGCCCTGTATGTGTAAAATAAGCCCATTGAGAAACTCCGGGCGTGCCGTTATGTGCAACTAAAGAAGGCAACAGCTTATCCCCAGCTTCTCTGCAGTCATCTCCCATGCACCTCTGGGTGGTTGCCGTGTTGGGAGAATGTCAATGGGTGAATGCTCCTCTTGCCTTTACATGTGGAACTCCTGTTGACATGCTAGATGTGGGGTTGCATCAGCACTAGCAAATCCCCTTCTCAAGTATTTTACTGTCATGCCAGTACAGATGTGACTGCAGTTAAAATGACTCTACTCTATTCAAGTGTTGTAAAGGTAAGTTTTTAGTGATAGGTCTTGATATTAGTACCCTTCTTTTTAACTCATTGCTAACACTAAGCAAGGTAATACATTTAGCCGCTTAACGCTACCTGAGTGAACATAATGCTTTTTCCCCCCCATTTTTCTAGACTTATTGAAGTTCATTCACCTGATGCCAAGCACACCGTGGTGCTCAGGAGTAAAGATTCGGCTACAGCCCAGGCCTGGTTCAATGCCATCCACTCCAGTGTCAATGAGCTCATCCCCAGGGTGATTGCAGAGGTCAGAGACCAGCTGGGTAAAACAGGGATTGCTGGAAGTCGAGAGATTAGGCATCTAGGCTGGCTTGCAGAAAAGGTAACGAAAACATTCTTATTTTCATTTCTAAGCTCTCTCTTTCTCACTTGCTCTTTGCTCCTTGCTCCTGAATTCAGCCTTGTGTGGAAGTGGAGAAGCTAAATGAGGTTCTGAGTTTTGATTTAGGTTTCCATTAATGTGCCAATTTCTGTGCTTTTTAAACAAACAAAAAAAAAACCTAAAGGTTCCCTGAGTCTTCAGTTCTGTATGCCAATTAACAAAGACTTTTCCATCAAGAGTGTCATGATCTGTCACAGTCTGTGGCATGGGACATGAGTCACAAGAACTGACACCAGCCTTGAGCTCCTGTTCATATATAGGAGATGTCACCTTCTGACTCCCAGCCTGGGAAGTAACCAGTTTCTCGGTCCATGGTTCACCACCCTGCTGTGCCTGGCTGCAGGACCTGGGTATGGTCTGCAGCATGTGGTCTTGTCCATGCTGTATCTGGGAGCTTGTTTCTTAATTGTAACCTTGCATTTGAGGTAGTCTTCACAGAAGGGCAAGCTTGCAATTGCAACTCTTACCCTGTGTCTTGCACAGTTTCAGTTTCAAAATATTTTATGCCGCAAAGGAACGATAGTATTCAGTTTGAAAGTAATTTGAGATCTGTTGACCTGTAGAAAGCCAACCCATGAATGCACAGGGAGGCTGTCAGTATGAGATGGTCTGGTTTTAAATCAGTACTCTCAGAATTTGTTCTAGGCATTTTAACAACTAATAAGTGTGGATTTTCTACAGTAACAGTGTTAGGATTGTGCCTAGAAATACCTCCTATCCAGGTATTGCCTGGGCAGCCATTCAGAGCACGTCTGCCTCTCCACCTGGGGTGTGTGGAAAAATGGCCACTGTGTACACACTGCCCTTTCAACCTGTAGATCCAGCACAGGTGTGGAAAGCTGACTGCAATTGGCCTGAAAAAATACTGTACATTTTAGCTCTACCTGGAAATTTGCAGATAAGGGAAATAAGGG
The DNA here is from genome assembly GCF_037038585.1 of Patagioenas fasciata. Classification (NCBI taxonomy): domain Eukaryota; kingdom Metazoa; phylum Chordata; class Aves; order Columbiformes; family Columbidae; genus Patagioenas; species Patagioenas fasciata. The sequence continues at coordinate 14,939,749 of NC_092521.1, forward strand.
AGCCACAGCTGCGGGCGCCATATTTCAATCTAGTGTCATTTACAAAGGCACACCATTAATTTCTAGCAAAATGTGGGTCAGTCCACACCACTTGTGGTGAGTCAAAGATTGCAAAACCTTTCAAGCAGATTTTGTGTGTTTCCCTGTCCCTCCCTCCATGCTTGCAGAGCAGGGAGGACTGCACAATCCTGGGCTTAGTCCTGGAGAAAATGTAAAAATTTTGGGGAATCATTGGGGTTTAAAACACCAAAGCATTGATAAGTAGATTTTAACAGTGTTAAACTGTACAGCCATGTGGTCTTTAATCCCATTTTCCATTTTGTGTTCATTCCCATAAGAGGCTTTTTCTATTGCAAAATATGCTTCTCCGAAAGGGTAACTGCTCTGTAGCAGATCACATAGACCTTATATATATTATATAAAATATTCACAGGTCATTTTAAGCACACATATGGCATGCCTCTACTTTCTGAATTTCCTTTCCTTATGGTTAACACACAGTATCCTATTCATGCACTTCTTCCTCCTCTTTTTTCTCTTTACGGACTGAGATCTTTTTTCACGTTACTCATTATGGACTGGTTCAAGGTCCTGCTGAATTTAGTGGTGAAACTTGTGTTGCCTTTAATAGGGCCAGGCTGTGGCTCTGTGCGTGTTCCAGTGTATTTAGAGTGGTTGCCATCAAGAATTAGCCTTGAGAGATTTGCAGTGACATTGTTATCCAGAAGTCAACATGGTTTTTTGCATTAAACTAACCATCCAGAGCAGTGCAATAGTAATGGAGTGAGGTCAAAAGTTACCAACTTCTTCTCATGTTGGAAATCTGTTGAAAAGCAGAGAAAATCATTACATATGATAAAAAGTGATGTGAAGTTGCTTTTTTGTTACTGGACTGTGGGCTGTAAAGCCTGGGTGAAAGAAAGATAACCCAAAGCATGGGAGAGGAAGGTATAGATAGTGTGCATGTATAATATATGTAAAGTGTATATACACTGTTTCAGAGGAGGTGTTCAAGGCACCCGCGTGAGGTGCTGACCACAGATTTTCTAGATGCTCCTCATGCAAAGTCTGGGTTTGCCACTGGGGAGACATTAAATTCCGCAGTAATTTTTGGAAACATACTGGGAATACCAGCTCTCTTCTCCTAGGGTGTCGAGGGTTAAGATTGTGGGGTGACAATCAACCCTGGCAGATGTATTGTTAACCTGCTCTACCCCCCACTTCCCCCTTTTGCCCCTCACTCTCCCCCCTTCCCACTCAGGACAGGCGATCGGGAGGGAAAGAAGGACAGAGAGAAGAGAGTTGGAAAAATTAGAGATGTTTTACTAATGCTACTAATAAGAATAGAGGAAATAATACAAAATATACAAAACCAATCTTGAAAGTCTCAGCAACTGCAGAGCCAGCACCCAAAGTCCTGGATTAGACTCTGTAGCCAACCAGAGCTGGATTCAGTCTCTCACTAGGCCTCAGTTCGCAGGGACAACCAGCAAGGTCCTCTCCTAATGTCAGCCATGAGGAAAAAGAGAAAGAGAAAAGGGACGAGATCCTTGTGATCTCCCACTTTTATATGAAGTATTCATGTGAATGGAATTTTATACACCGTTGGTCAGTCGCTTCGTCACCAGTTTCTCATTGCCCCTCTCGCGAGATGTCCATCCGTGCTTATCAATAAGTTTACATTCCATTGCTAGATTTACCAAAACATGTGTCTGGTTCTCCAGGGAAATGCAGCTAATATGAAGGCTTGAGCCGACAGGCAAAATTAACTAAAAGAGAAACTTGTTTTTTAACAAAACCAGGACATAGGGTGAGCTTCCCTACCACATCCACTGGTGGTTGGATTCTAAACGTTAGAGTTTAGAAAGGGACCTCATTATTAGTAGCCAGAAAATAAAACACGTGCCTTGTATTCTACCTAATATTATCTTTTTTTTTTTTTTTCTCTGTGATATTTTGTGGCATATGTTGCTATTTTTCCGTATACTGCAGTGGGAAGAAATCTGAACTCCGTGTTGAAAAGCATCTTAGACTGTAACTTTAAAAACAGCTTTTATGGCATTGCATTATGCTACTTACATAGCTTATCCTTACAGTCAATTCTCAGTAAAATGGAACAGGGCTAAGTGAGATGAATTCCTCTGCTTGTTTGGGGAATGCAAAATGTAATCCCATAGAAGTGTCACTGTAATTTGCTGTGATTACTCTCTGCTTTCATTAAGCTATTTCCTGGTTTGACATTTTTTATATGTCTCTGCTCTAAACTTAGCTCTAAACTTCAACCTTTATGGTACTACAAAAATAGATTCATTAGCGGAGCCTCCCTCAGGTGGGTATCATTAAAATAAATAGTAGGTTATCTAAGGTACTATGCAATCTCATGCTAACAGGATTCTTCCACCTCCACTGAACTTCCCTGTGAAGACAGCCCTGAATTTGTGGTCTTCAGCATGAAATATCCATCAGGTCCCTGGCTGTGCCCCGGCGTGGGCAGTGAGGGGCCTTCAGCATGTAAAGCAAAGAGCTCTGCATCACCTTAAGAAAGCAATCACTCACTGTGGCATTATTATAGGTAAGGAGAAAAACAGCCAGAAGCAATCATTAGAGATGCCATAATCCCTCTTTTATTAAGGCACTAACCTTGTCCTGACCTTGACCTTATGGCAAGAGTTTATGAAACTGGCCAAGGATTAGGGAGTTGTATTAATCACCAGCATCCTAGAACTTTTCTGTAACTAAGAGAAACGCTGGTTTGTAATGAGGGGTGTGCACTCCCCATCACCTTTTCTTCCCTTTATTTGTCTTTTCACTTCACTGAGACCTGTGGGATTAACAAGCATGCTAAACTGTCAGGAACAGCTACATGTGGGTTTTAGTCTTTCCAGGTCTTTCCTTTTTTTTTAATGCTCCCTGTAAAGACACTTTTAGTGACCAAAGACATAAAAAGATGTTAGTAATGTCATCCTGACTGAGGAGCTTTTCCATATGTGTGTTAATTGCTCCTTTTCTTTCCAGGGATCCTTTCAACCCTTGTAGAAATGTGTTTTCCATCTCTCTTTTTCCCCGCGTCTTTATAGTTCTGCACATCTTGTGGCTTATAGAGGAGCTGAAACAGGCGTTGCTGCTTTTCTCTTTACACTCATCCACCTACTGTTGAGTTCCTTCATGAGGAACAAATTTGTCTCTTGCACTGGAGACAGCTAAAATGCTGAGGAAACACTAGTTTGTTTTATCAGTTTGTAACTTCTGTTCCAATAGTCCAGGATATTGTTGCCAAAAGCTTTATCTACACTTTTGCCTTTTTAATGCAAACACAAAAAGGTGTTCTGGCAAAAGTGGTTTTGCAAAGGCAGCCTTTGCCAATTCAGCAGTCAGCCACACAAGCAGAAGTATGACAGGTTTGGGGGGAGCTGAAGCTGTAGCCAGGCGCCAGGCTAAATGAAACCCCAACTCTGTGTCTTTCCCTGTCCTCACTGTGCCAATGACACTTTAAATGTAGGTTTGGAGCAAAGAAAAAGTGCTTCTGCAGCCAGATACTGTTCTGCTCTCTGCATGTCAAATATCTTACAGGCACTGGGCTGCTTAAAATGATCTCAAAACTCCTTTGAGAAGCTTAAAAATAGGAGTTGCTGCAAGTTGTCTCTTATAATGTTAATATTTGAAGCTGCAGAAGTGCCTCTCTGGGCTTTTCAAACTAGATCTCCACCCAGTGCTTGATTCCTGCTCACGTTGCTCTGCCTGCACGGGGCACAAATCTAGAGCGGAGATCAGATGGGAGAAAACACCCGACACTGGAGGGGAAATAACCACGGTGAATTGGAGTTGTTTCTCAGCTCCTGACACTATCTCCAAATGAAAAGTGTGTTAATATATTACAGGCTGTTCAGTCTCTTCAAACCCTAGATAACCATATCATTGTATTAGAGCTGAAAGTGCGAGGCATGTCACAGCAGAGTGATCTTCTTCGGTATCAAGCTGTATATTGCAGTATTATATTTATCTTCCTGCTCTCGCTCTAATTCAGAGGAGGGAGTGATAACAGAAAGATTGTGAGCTGTGCAAGCTGTCCAAACAAGATGTAGGCAAATGGCATAACAGTGTATTTGAGGTTGTTTGGTTTTGTTGTTGTTTTTTGGGTTTTGGTTTTTTTTCCCCAGTATAAAATGAAAGCCTTTCTGATTTACCTTTTTCCTTTGGACATATGTTCACTCATTAGCAAAACCAGTAGATAGCAACAGAGCCACATTGTTAGTTTCATCACAAATAAGTTTTCAAAGAAGAGGAGAGAAGTTTCAGTCTCAAAATTTTGTATAATTTCCAGGTTGTAAAATTGAGCTTAAAATGTCTTTGCATGAGAAAACCACCAGCCCATCATGTAGTTAAAACAGTTTGCCTTTATTTAACATTGTGAATATCTGATTTTAACCACCCGCTGCTAGGCAGTGTTTTAAAAACCCTGGCATGTCCGTGTCCGCGGTTGGGGCTGTCACCGTCCGTCCCCCTTAGCTCTCCCAGCTCTCCCGTCATGGTGGTGACAGTGCTTGTCTGGCCCTGAGCCAGATCAGATAGTTACACTGATAGAAAACTCATTACTTTCAGCAGGGTAGCGTTAGTTTTCTGCAGGTTTTATGACAAATTCAAATCCCAGTGCCGGAGAAGTGGTGATGGCCTGTGCAAAGGGGCCGGGGCTGGGAAACGTGGCGGCCTGGTGAGGCCTCGTCAGGCTGCACAGGCTGAACCAGCGGCGTGTTCAAGAGGAAAAGTCAAGTTGTACTAATCCCAGGCTTGTGTCCTGGCCCTGGAAAGTACCTGTGTGTGTTTAGGCTGTAACTGCAGCGAGTTTTGGCTTGTGCTATGTCTTAACCCTCAGTGCATATCAGTGTATGTTTTAACTAGATAAATAACCTGCTAGAAACATGGGCTAAGAAAACTATTAGTCAAATGCCTAATTTATTTGCAATTAAATTACATTCCTATAGTGTGGTGTCCTTTGCAATTTCTAGTCTCTACAGGGTTGGTTTTGGTTTTTTTTCCCTTTTCAGTCTCTGTTTTCTTTCCTTATTATTTAGGCGTGTTTGGAAATACTACCCTTCTATAATTCCCAGGAAGAAGAACAAGGCAGTTTGGTCCTGGCCTCTTGTTCTGACTTGTTAGAGAAGGACCCAGTTTCTCACATTGATAATATACACCTGGTTATAATCTTAAAATTGACCTGACCTTTTGGAAATATATCTACCTCAAAACAGAAAATCTTCTGGGTGTCCTAAATTAGAAATCATACTTTTAAATCCCAGCTAATTACTTTCTGTGGAGTGCTTACATCCAGATGAAGAGTCCTGCTTTTGCCCTGTGTCACTTGACCTTGCAGCTTATTAATTCTGGAACTTATTTGTTTGCTTTGTAAAACACCACAACAGAGCGTTTAATTACATTAGCAGTCTTCATTATCTGGTATAACGATCAGCCTGTTCTTAGGAAAGACGTAAACCTGAAATAGCATGAGGAGTAATTTCCTCTCCCAGAATCAGCGGAGTTCCTCCACAGGCCACTTTTATCAGCAGTAACATTGTTCTCTTCTTGCTTTAGGTGCCTTCAGTAAATGGATATATTAAGGAAAACCTGGGCTGAAAACAGGCATTTCATTCACCGTATTGTTCTAAAGGCTTTGCCAGTCTTTATCCATAACACATGTGCTGTTTGTTCCCATGCCAATGAGAGCTGAAAAAATGATAAATCTAAGCCAGGCAGAAGTGCTCAGTGCAAGAACAATTAGTGTTAATAAATAATGAAAAATTCTAGGAATATGATGGTAAATGCATGAAGGACCTCGGCTTGAAAGTCTGTATTTCTGCAGTACAGCTGGGTTGTTGTAGTAAAGGAAACCCCCCCACACCAGATAATTACAGAGCACAATTAAATAGTGAGTGAGCACCATTGTGCCTACAGTAACCTTCAGGTGGTAAACTATTCTTGCAGAAATTGATCTGAAGTGTAAACTCGGTCCCTGTAGCTCCCCTCAACCTTCCCACAAGAAGGCTGTGTTAGTTCTGGCCAGACCCCAGCAGAAGTGATCACACCCTGTCTGCCCTCCCTCTGCTTCAGTTTTTATCTACCTGTCCTAACAACTGACTTAAATTTTTCCATAAAACACAATATATTGCTATTGCTGTTCCTACGAAACCCAGGAACGATGAGAAAGTTCTTTTTTAACGTCATCCCATCATGGAGTTTTATTCAACTTCTCCCTTCCTGCATCAGGAGGGATTGTGAGCCTGAAGATGTGACTCCTGCTCTGGCAGCTGCGCCTGTGTGGACAGAGGGGGACACGGACCACAGCTGGGTTCCACGTGGTGGCCGTGGCTCCGCTGCAAGGACATCTCTGCAGATGTCCTGCTGACAAACCCAGGGCAGGATTTGAGAAGGGAAATGATGGGCTGTAGCCTGGAAGGAGGAGAGGATGCTGAAAGGAAATGGGGGGAGTTTCTCTGCCTCCCCGGGGTGTGGGAGCTGTTTCCCTTGGTTCCTCCAACGTGATGGGTTGGTGGCTGTGGGAGCACATCCCAGCATGGTTCTGAGTGCTGGCCACTTTGCACAGCATGGCTTCCACGGCATGGATGCTTAACTCTTTCTTCTACATAACCCAAGCTGGAACTGCTGCTTGGCTGGGCTGGATTTTGCTGGACTAGGAACTTTCTAAATTTTGGTAGATAAGGGATTTTCTTCCTCAATCTTGCTAATTTTCATGTTGTTTGGCCTCTGCATCTTTCACCTTGGCAGCTGCAGTTAGATTTGTCCATAAGGGTCCACCTCCCCTTGCACACATGCCGGGTCAGCTCATCTTTTGGGGCTCTGGGGGTTTTGAAAGCCCTTGTTTGAACATATTTGCAGTCAAGTTCAGTTGAAAAAAAAACCAACAAAAAAACCCACCACATATAGAGAAAAGATATAGGTATGATGTGAAGGAAGGCTTTGATCCCCTTCCTTCAGAAGCAGGTGAAAGGCCTCCTTTTTTCTCTCAGTCTCTGACAGTAAATAGTGGAAGAAAGACAGTGAAGGAATTGTGGACAGTGATGCTCCTTGGTTTTCAAATGCAATTTAAATGCAATAAGACCCTCTCCTTGATAAAACAGTGTTGCATGAGGAAGCACTTCTCTTCTGAACCCCTATCCAGCCCTGCTGTCAGTGGGGAGCAGAGGGTGCTCTTCTCAGCTATTTTAAGCACTGAAAGACCAATACAGCTGGTCTCTCTCTACTTCATTGTGTTTCTGCCTCCTTCTGCTGGTCCAAGTGGGACATCAGCAGTGGTGGAGTTGGACAGGGGAGGGCCTGTGCTTGCCCAGCTGTGGAGTGAAGGGTAGGAGAAAGCAGACCAGCATGTTGTCTGGAGAAGGTGTGGAACTCATCCTGGGCATTCAGAGATGCTCTGGAGTGATGTGTGTGTTACCCAGGACGGGAAGGCTGGTATTAAGGCAATGCCTTACTCTCAACTAAAACAAAGAGCAAGGCAAATGCAGACTAAGAAGTAGGAAAGCCCTGAGCATCTCCTCCATCAACCTCACTGAGCTGAGCAGCACTGCGGACACCCAAATCACCCTCCAGCCCCTGGATCAGTTGTACAGGACAAACAGATTTATTCTTACAAGCCCAGAGCTGAGTACACATCGCTGCGATGTGATGGGTGTTGAGACAGTGTTTTACAACAGCTATGCCTTTGCACTGTGTCTGTTTGCTCCTTCATCTGCATTTTTCTGCTTACTGGCTGCATATGAGAAGTTTGAAAGGGAAGAGATTGCCAATCTTAGAAAACCACAGATTTTCCAAACATTAAGTTCTTGCTGAGCTGCGTTTTCTTTGTTCAACGTCACCTTGTTCTCATTTGCTGGGTTTGTCTCCCGAAGTTAAAAATCACCTTCAGGGGAATGGAGGGGCCCATTAGGGACGCATTGACCTTCAGGCTCTGCCCAGTATGAATTCCTCTCACCCCAGTCATCAGGGTTTTTTTTTCTAGCACAACAATACTCACATTTCAGCTTTTTGATTAATGGCATGAATAAATAGATTAGAAAGCAGCAGAATAGGCCATTAAAAAAAACCTCTTCTCTCCATCCTGCAGCGCTTTTTCCCCCAGGACCCTCAGCTGATCCCTGTGGAGAAAACTCCTGGCAAAAGCAGAGCCATTCCTGGTAAAAATGCCCTAATTTGGAAGCAAATGTTTCTCTCCTGTCTTTTTGCATAGTGTTGCCCCATCCTGCTCACCCACTCAGCTTGCAATCCATGGTGCGTTGTCTCTATCCACAAGTGTTTTTAGGACCGATGAAGCTGGTTAATGTTTGAGGGGTGTTGCGGAAGAGCAGAGTATCACTGCTAGTACAAGCAGAAGCAATATATGCCTCGTATCCTGTTTTGCCAAAAAACTGTTAACAGAGAAAAATAAACAGATTTTCTAAAAATACCTTGAGAAGAAGCTGTGTTCTCTGTTGGGAAAAGGGACTGACCTTTAGAAGAATAGGAGAGTTAAAAAAAAAACAGTGGAGAGGCAAAAGTTATATGTGTTATAATTGTCAGTGTGGCAAGACAATTACTCAATGCACAGTCTACAAATCCAGTCCAATTTTAATCTTCAGACTCTGTTTATGTAATATGTTCCTGAGGCTATTAATGCCAGCCTTTTACCTTATTATTGTATCCTGTAAAAATGAAATTATACCCATAATACCATGACGGCACTTACAAAAATGTGCCATTAGACAATTATATTGCAACACAGCAACTCTGCAAACTGCAAGGAAGTATTTTTTGTACAGCCTAATTGTTGTATAAATAGCACTTTCAGCACCCTTGGTTACTGAGGAAGAAAGAACATGATGATACCACATGTAAAATAGCATATTTTGAAGAACTGATTTCAGTTCTTGAGATATGAGTGAAATCCTCGTAAGAACTGTACTTAAAACAAATCCACAGTTGAAAAGGTTTCTTGCATCATTCCTCTCCTCTCTCTGACTCCTAAACTAGTGTCTGTTTTATTTTAGTTATTTTAAGAGAGAAAATGTTTTGACATTGATGTTTTAACTAACTCCCCCAGATCCTTCAGTCCTGAAGATTTATTTCTGGCTGCAGAGTTATCCGCTCTGCTTAACTGGACAGTAATTGATAGTGCGCATCACAATAATTAGTCTAATGAGTCTCCTAAACCCCAAGCCCCACAGCTACCTTTGAGCTCCATATTGTCTTTACTGTAACATAAATAAAAGCTTTAGGAAAAGAACGAAGAAAAAAAAAAAATGATAGCGAGAGAGCCTTCTTGCCCTCTACAAGGGGTTTCCTCTTCTCATTTTTAATGAGGCCTGTATTAGTTGTCATTTGTACCTTCCCTGATGAATAGTCTGGAAGAAAAGCTTTCTCTGTGCACAGCAAAATTTGTGCCAAGTTGCTGACCTTTGCTTTTGGTGAGACCTCGTTTGAGTTTCGATCCCAAGCCCAAACATATTATTGGATCAATCACGTTGATTTTTGGCTCTGAGAGTAATGCGCAGCTAATGAGTTGTACAGTGTAACATTAACCTCAGACCCGGCAGCGCTAATGCCAGGCACGTAGCAGAATCGCGCTGGGGCTACAGGAAAGACAGACAGTGCTGGCATCTTAATAGAAGGAGACAATTAAAAATAGTGGAGCAGTATCACAGGTTCACTGCTTGTGGGATGTAGGATTTAATCAAAGCAGGAAAAACAAACTGTCTTCTGTCTGTTTGGAAGAAAAAAAATCGCAACACCATAAAGGTGCTTTATGAACTGTGAAATAGAGAGGGAAGCCTGAATGTTTAAACAGTAAGATAACGATTTTACAACCAAAAGGGAATCTACTTTGGGGAACTGCCATTGAATAACATTAGATTTAACCTTGTCGTAGATTACCATCCAATTATTATCATGGCATTGTAAGGAATTTGGGAGCATTGCTATGTTTTTTTAATTAGTAGATACCTTATTTAAAAATACTTCAGCAAAGTTCTCTTGTCCTCACAAGTAAAATTCCTAAGACCAATTGTTGAATTACCACAAACAGCCAGCATCATTGGTTATGAAAGCAGCTGTTTCTGATCGCTCCCAAAAGTAACACTTCCCTTGAAGGGCCAGATTTCGATCTTGTTTTACAATTGCAACTCCGGGGAGAGACAGCATTTTGCTAATAATCCCCATGGAGAGATGGACAAAAATTCCAATACGCACAATATCCTTCTCCTTGGCTGTTTTCTTCACTTGAAGGATTAGGAAAGAAAGGAGGAGTTGCACAATGACTACATAAGAGAGAAACATTTCCAGTTTTAATGTAAGCCCTGAACAACCAGCTGCTGAGGGCAAAGAAATAGAGACAAAATAAATGTTATTTCTACAGGTTAAACAGTTTTATGTCCTTCTCTTTGTGCAATGAAAACTGATCAGTAAGGCTGAAGGACTGCCACTGCTTCAAACAGAGTATCTAGTGAAATCAAATAGAATAAAACAAAGAGGTGTGATCTTTGGTATTGATATTAGGCTTTGAATACAAGATAGGAAAAACAGCTTGAAAGGGACAGGGTGAGAAGAGGAGTAAATCAGTGAGTAGGAGGACCCAAAACAGGATCTTCTGCAAGAGCGAATTTTTCTAGATGTATGATAAACTGCCCCATCCTTTCATCATTCCTGATAGAGTTCCCCATATCTGCAGCATTATCAAGGCCTGCAGAGAGTGAACGTGGAAGAGGTGAAGGGGCCTCACACTCACATGAGGCACTGAGGACTTAGCCTGTCAGACATACCATAGCGGTAGAAAAATTAGGTGAAGTTGTATCGTACCCGACCTCAGGACAGAACCTATTGGAATGACATGGGATCTTTTCCTGAACTAACATGGCACACAGAAATAATGCAGTTTCAACAGAGATGTCATACAACGTTTTTAGTAATAACCACACAACAGGATCCATGGAAAACTCTGCAGTCCATTTTAGAGCTGCTCTTGATGAAATGTTTTATGGAGTCACATTTTTTTTCCGGTCTAATAGTGATGTTAAATATTTTTCTCTCCTAACAACACAGTCTTTTTCCAGAAATGTCAGAGAGTGTCAGTAGAGTCACAGAAGTTAAACTTATTAGAGATAGAGATCAGAAGAGTCTGAAAAGTATGCTAAAAAATGGTAGCACTTGGGTGGCACGCTGCTATGAAGAGTGTTATGAAGCCATCTTGTCAGCAACTCCAACAACTTCAGCAAAAGCATACCCGTTTTTACCAGCTCCAGCTGCGAGACTGTTGAGGACCATCTTGGAGATCTAGATACATACATACCCCAGAACAGGGATTTCCACCTCTTCCTTTGAAAGAGCTATCAGCTTGTACAGTCTGTCTGTTCAATAGTCAGGGTACAAAAAGTGGCTCTGGAGCCAAAGTGACTGTTTCTTTGGGTGTACATCAGGAGACTCTGTGATGTTGCTGTTGAAGACAAATGGACTTTACAAAGGTTTTCTCAGGTGTTATTTGGATTCCCCGAGTTTCAGGTGCTTGTACGGTAACAGTAGCCCTGCTGAAGGAAGCACCTGGGTTTCAGTCACTAGATACTAATGACTGTTAGCCTCAAACTGTGTGAGCACATCGCGTTATTGTTGGGCCTTTTTTTATTTATACATTTCTGCTGAGCAGATACTGCTGTGCAAACATTGATCTTGTGCTGAAAATAGTTGCAGACGTCAGCAAGAGTAGGCTGCTGTGTGTTGTATGGATATAGCTGCCTTTTGGTGCTTTATACTGGAAATGTCAGTGATGTTTATGGAAATGGCTCTAAAATATTCACTTGGAGGAAAAACCTGCTATGGAAATAGAAGCTTACCTATTTGTTTATGGAATGAAACGCTTGTACGTTATTATGAAAAGAAGTGTTGTATGGTGTTGTCTCTGGCCTCATCTCATCCCATGAGGCTCACTACAGGGCCCTTCAGGGGAGGAATACAGTAAACTTTAGGTTTAAACACACACGTGTGTTCATTCCACTTAAAAAAATGCATATTATTGCTATGTTCTTTGGATCCTCGAATCACAGGGTTAAAGAATACATTAATGTTCTCTCACTTAAAATTTCAAAACAGAGGTTTAAATCTGCATACCCAAAAGTGCAGGCAGATTTTAAAAAGGCAAAGTCAACTGGAAGAGATGGAAGAAGCTGGAGGTATTGCAAAGAGGAGCAGCGTGGAGAAGGATCACACAGCTGCACGGGGTCATGTGAAAACCTTTTATGTGATATTTTTGTCTTGAGGCCCCCTGCTTTTGTGGGCTTTTTTGGGAAAGCTGGTTATTGAGGATGAGCTGACTTAGTGTAGGGTTCTTGCTTTGTTGTTGCAACAGTTTGAAAGGAGGAAGAGAGCAACACTGATTCTGGTGGCGATTGTTGTGGGTAATAACCTAATAATAATAATTATGTAAGTATGAGAGGGCCTAGGGATTAGGCAAACATGGAATGCCATGGTGCAAAATTGCAGCAAAACAGTACTAGCCAGAGCAGATCCTGCTGCAAACTCTGTCTGAGTAGGAAAGGTAGATGATAGAGAAAACATGGAACCTTGCATCAGAGGTTGTGCTTCTGCCGTGATTTTTGTCCATGCGGTACATAAACCAAGAAAGATGAACAGAGCCTGGGAGAAGGGAAGAGTGGGACAGCACTGGAAGAGACTGGGAGATGAAGCTGAGCTACAGGAGCCTGTGGGAAGGTGACAGTGGAAGGAGTAGCCCACTGATGAGCTGCAGAGATTGTTTGGTGCAGACAGGTGTACAAATTGTTGAGTGGGCTGGAAGGTGTTGAAATATCCTGTATTGGCAAGAATAAGACCAGCCTTCTCTGAACCTTTCATAACCCTGTAAGATTAATTCTCCACAGCTGCGAGGAGACCTCCAAGAGAGGAATTTTAGCTTCTCTGTCTTCTTTCACTTCAGAATGGATAGAGGGGCTGTTTGCACTTCTCAAAGGTCATGTACATCATCAGTTTCCATTAGCCTGGGCACGTCAAGTAAAACTGCAGTCTCTAACCCCTTCAAATAACTTGAAACAGCTGCTTGGACATTGCTAAGCACAAGCAGAAGGAATGGGTTGCGGTAACAGGATCCCATCCAAGCGAGTGAACAGTTCTGAAAAACAATCAGGAGGACTAACCAACCACTAACTGATAACAGTTATGCACCTGCAGCCCTGCGTGGACCTGCAAAGGCGTTCTAAGTTTTGGAAGCAGCAGCATTGCGGGCTGCTCTACTGAAAATGAAATACAAGAATACCGATCTCAGAGGCAGCACAGATCACAGACTACTTTTCTGCTAGGGAAGCAAATAGCCACCGTGTTGTCATGTGTCACCTGGAGGTGATTGGTGTAGTGCCCGGGATTCAGCAGCAGTGAAGGTTCTGTGCACGTGCGGATGACACCAAAAGATCTCTTTCCCTTCCTCTTCTACAACTCTGCAGTTTTCTCCCGGCCTTCCCCATCACTGATTGCCCGTTCATCCAAGTTTAGCTGGGTTATCTGAGGATGCATGTTGTCTGAGGACGTGCTTTTGCCTAAACAGTACTTATAAAGGGGTTCTGGTTATCTGCATGGAAATGTGGTGATAGCTAGCCCAATTTCCACCTGACATAATTTAGGAGTAAACCCACTGACGTCAGTAGGATTGAATGGTTATAAATATAATCAAAGTTGGGTCCTATATTTTTAAGGTTAAGCCTAGAAAACACTGTGACTTACTCTCCCCCCTCACTTTTCTCTTTCAAGCCCTGCTAAAGATATGAATGTCTTAATTGGGATTTAATCTATATCTGCCCAGTTAAATCAAAGATCTGTCAGTAAAGAATTTTGTGAGATGCAGAGGTGAAGCCCTGCTGACCCTCTACCTATCTTTAGAAAAATCTTGCTGGCTGCTGGTTCTGAAAAACCTCAGCAGCAGTTGTTCTTTTTTCCCTTGGTCAGTTATGTCAAGCAGCATATATGTAGCTATGTTTAGTTCTGAGCACAAACATGAGGCAGAAATGGATGGTTTTTGGCAAGCAACGAGCACGATTTTCAGCTCATTCGCACAGAATGGTGTTAATTAATAGATTGTTTTCTGACAAACAGTTAATTGTGCCTGACTGATTTCCATATGGCTACAGAAATAAAAAAAGCCAATGAGGACATGGTATTTAAATTTCCAGAAATTTTGATATGAAACCTCTGGTATGATATCCAATCCCATTTGTTATACTTCTAAAATGGGTTATATGAATATTTGCGTACGACAATGTTACTGAAGTACATGGTTTCCAATTTTCTTTTCATAGTTTTCTACTGATGTTACTCAACTGGGCAACTTCAGATTTTTTTATACCAGTATATGTACGAAGTTTAGGCCAGTACAAACTACAAAACAGATCTCAGTGAAAAGACAAATATTTGTCTTCACAGTAGGAAAAAAAACTGAAAGAAATAATTTGTAAAATTTCCCAGTGATTTCAGTGCAAGTACATTTCTGATACCAAGAGCAAAATTAGGTCTAGTGACTTTGATAACATTCATACGTGTTTGTCCTCTTGGGGTTTTCACTTGCTTGTCGCTGCAGAAGTAATAGCAGCTCTGTGATGTTCTTGTTACCCTTAGCCAGTTCTTACTGTGAATGGCTGGTGCTTGCCGGGTGGGGTGATTTATTAGCCCACAGCAGGAAAGAGTCTTCCATTGATGAAGTCAGTTGGTTCATGAGATCGTATGTCTCTTGTGCCAAAAATAATTTATCTTTGGATATGTGATGTGTTTGTTAAGAGGTATAAAAGTCTAGTGGCATTACCAGGCAGTTCGTTATTTTATTAAATTATGTATTTCAAGGATAATTTTTAAATCTGAAACCTTAGTGTCCAATCCTGGCCCCAGGGAGGTAACCTGTAGATGCATTCTGTTTGTACTAGTTTTGGAAATTAACTTCATTCCTCACAAGTTTTTCTTCTAGGGCAATGTTCAATTCTCATTTGAATTGTCCTATGAGTAGTTAAATGCTGTGGTTATTGCAAAAATATGAAATGATGAGAACTAGAACAAGATAAAGAACATTAGCTTTCAAAATTGAATAGCTTACAGCATGTAATTTGCTGATATTTGTAGGATTTGGGTCTGCAGATTGATGGCCCTAATTGTGTGTCTTTTAGTAATCTAGATGAAATAGCATCGCACAGCACTAAATCTATTTGTCCTGTGTGGATAATTTAAAGCTCAGCACAGATAACTGCCAAGTAGAAGGTTCTTTATGTTTATCTTCCTCATATGGGTTTGTTGAATATTCATAGTTTCTATTAACACATGCCCTTCAATATTTGCTACATTTTTGTCATAGGTAGTGGATTAATTAAAAGAGTTGTTGCCATAAACCCCTGGCCTGTGATCTCATCAGATCTTGTAAAATAAGCAAGATCAACTCTGGGAAGGTGAGGCCTCTGAAGAAGTGGCAGCTCACATCCTGATCGTGGATCCAAACCTCATAGCTTGAATACCTGTACTTTAGGGATGTTTCTTCTGCTACCGTCTTCTGAAATAAAGAAGTTTTATGAAAGCTGAGCTCTCATTTTTATTGTTGGTTCCTAGCCACAGAGAAAAGCTTGAAACTATGGAATGTCAACAAAGCAAAAAGGCTTGTTGGATCAGCAAGAATTAAAAATGTATATTAAATGCCAAGCAAGCTTCAGACTGATTTTCAAGCCTCAATTGACATCCCCAAGGGAGCTTTGGCAGGCTAAAGATGGTAATACTGGTTTCCTATTAAAGCTGCCTTGTCAGGTTTTTTTGTGATGTCAGGGGTGTGTGTTTCTCCATGTACCAGGTAGTTGGTGGTGACAGCTATCCAGCAACCACAGGACCCATGACAAGCTGCAGTTGCCCTCCAGCTCTGAGCTTTCTCTCCTGAGGTCTTCCCACTTACCTGTTTCCTCTGTGATCATCACTCTCCTGAATTACTTTGGCAGAGTTGGGTAATGACCATCTTAAAAAGACATTTAGCTAAAACCCCAAATTCAAGTCTTCTATTAGTCTCCCAAGCAGGTAATGACACCTGACCTCACAGTATTCGCAGGACCACAGTGGCACATGCTCCAGCATGGGCAACAATTTCCTATTGGTGAAACTGGCCAAGAGCTATGATAGAGCAACTGGGGGTTTCTGTCAGGGAAGGTTTTACAGAACAGGTTGGCAAATCTTGGGAGCAAAGTCTGTCCTTTCCTGAGCAGACAGAGACTGAATGAGTTGATCTTTCAGTCACCTTCAGCCCTCTTTCTATTAATCTAACTATCCACATTTCTGAATAACTGACTGGCTTAAGCCTTCTTGGAAGTCAAAAGTCAACTTTTTAGTGTGGCAGGTGGCAGTTCTTGATTAGATCCTGTTTGTCTTCTTTACCAATCAAGCTAACAAATCCCAAATCACAGCTCTCTGAAAGGGCAAAGATGTTAAAATTCAGCTTTGTTAAGAACTGGAAGAAAGTGAATTGACTATCAAATGGAACAGCTGTTCATTTCCTACCATTCCTGCCAGCCTGGGATCCACCAATACTGAGATCTACCATGAAGACCTACTGGATGGTCTTCCAGTTTTCCATACTGGTTGCCAAGTTATAGCATACTGGAAGCCTGTTTCATGGGCAAAGGCCTCTTGCAGCTCAGCTGGGTTTCTAGCGAAAAAAAAAAAATCATCCTGCCCATCAGAAAATGTTGAATTTCATAAACAAATTCTAATGAAAACTACATGTTTAAGTTCCTTTTGTTACCACAGCAAGAAAGCAGGTATATTCCTTGAGTGTCTTAGATAGCTCGTGGAGGTCTGTCATTGTGCTGGCGGAGATAGAGACTTTCTGTTTCTATCCATTTAAAAAAAAAAAAAAGGTCTCAAAATATTGAGTGGCTCTGTGAATCACAATATCACAGAACATTAGGGATTGGAAGGCCCTCGAAAGATCATCCAGTCCAATTCCCCCACCGGAGCAGGAACACCCAGATGAGGCTACACAGGAAGGTGTCCAGGCGGGCTTTGAATGTCTCCAGAGAAGGAGACTCCACAACCCCCTGGGCAGCCTGGTCCAGTGTCTGTCACCCTCATTGAGAAGAAGTTTCTTCTCATATTTAAGTGGAACCTCCTGTGTTCCAGTTTGTACCCGCTGCCCCTTGTCTTATCATTGGTTGTCACTGAGAAGAGCCTGGCTCCATCCTCGTGACACTCACCCTTTACATATTTATACACATTAATGAGGTCACCCCTCAATCTCCTCTTCTCCAAGCTAAAGAGACCCAGCTCAGCCTTTCCTCATAAGGGAGATGCTCCACTCTCTTAATCGTCTTTGTTGCCCTGCACTGGACTCTGTTCAGCAGCTCCCAGTCCTTCTTGAACTGAGGGGCACAACCAGGTATATAAATAATGAAAAAGACAAATATAGGAAATTTTTTTGTGATATATATTTATCTAGTCATCTAAATAATTAGGTTTGGATTCCAAATTGTGACAAATTTTCATCAAAATTTTCAGAAACCTGTGGCTGCTTTGCATTTTTTCAAAATTAAGCAGAATTATTAAGGATGCTACTTGAAATTTTGTCTTTTCAATAAGGATTCCAAATATTTCTCAGCATGTTCAAAATTCCAGTAGAGTCTTTTTTGAAGATAATATATTTTTGTGCCAGGCATGTAGTGAATTCACTCATTTGCTTGAGGTCATTAGTTGCATTGCAGTCCATCAGTATTACTGAATATTGATCAATGACACAATGGACTGAAATGACACAGTAGTCTGGACTGTCCTTGAGACAACATAATAACAATGACAAAGTACCATCTTGTTCTCTCTGTATTGCTCCCCTACTATGTTTTCTTCCAGCACTTGTGATTTATAATGACACTTGAGTAAAGTAGTAAAATCTGTCAATCTCGAAAAGGTCCCCATCATGATGGGCCATCATTTCTGAGGCTGGATATTCAGAAAGACAGTGTGACAAAGGCACAGAGCATCTTCTGGGACAGATTTCAGTTACTATAGTTTTAATGTAGACATCAATGATTATCTGTCCTTCACCAAACAGACACCGTAATAATTTCAAATGGCATTTTACATGTTTGAGCCATCATTAAAAACTGCAAGCTGCTTTCAAATCGGAACTCCACCTCCAGCATTCACGTTTGATTGGGTGCTGTTGACAAGTGTTCTTGAGCTGATGATCAGAAATCAATGCGCTTTTACTGAATTGAAAGATTAAATGTATGTATCTTTTGAAGTAATGGGTATTATTACAGATTTATCTTAATCTGGTACTCACTTCATCAGCTGAAGTCAGATTCAATTGTAAATTATAGACTCTTTGGAGACACTGAGTTGAAACTATGGCGTCTTTACATTGATTCTGCTTCTGTACGATTAGCATTATACTGCGCTGATGATGATGAACTCCCTCATAAAATGCTTCACCTTGGCTTGAACAGAAAACTCTGCTCACAGCAAAACTCTGGCGTGTAGCAACCTGCAGGGCACAGCAGAGAATAATGATTGTTCCTACTATCCTGGAGCATACCTGGGGGAAACTGTTTTTTCCCACCACTAAGTAACAGAATCCATTCTTGAACTGTTGCACAGGAGATGTATTAAAGCTTCCAAATCTTCCTGTCTCTTTTCTTGCCTCTAACTCAAAACCCTTCACAGGTATGATCCCTTTTCTTCTGAGCCTGAAGCACAACATGGCTCCATGAACTGAAGATGAAGATACAAGACCATGCAATGGTCCTTCTTAATGTTTGCTAGGGCAAGCTGGGCTTGCTGGGGAAAGGGGACTGCTCCATTTTAAAGGGAAGTAGAGTGTTTTTTCCCACAGTACTGGGATTATTGTGGTTTGAGATCCAGTGTTTATCTTGGAGACAGCGCAGCTGCTCGTCTCTGCCAGAACTGAGCAGTGTCTTGGAAGTACAATTCATCCCACATCTTAATTCTGTGATTTTTATTTAAATATTTATTAAACTTCATGCGGTTGCTATCACCAACCTTTCTGTGATATGTTGATGAGATGTGTTTCAGAAAGCAAGTTTACAGCCGCCCTCACTTGCGGTCTGAAGAGCCCAGACATCCCATAGATAAGCCATGCATACTCAAAATGCATGAACACACAAGAGGCAAGAAAATGTCTGCTGATAACATCTTCGCTTTTATCCTGAATGTGTGTTGTGAGCGTGCTGGAAGAGAGGGATTGCTGTGGTTACCTCCAATTTTGCACAGGTTTTTGCTTTTATATAGCAGCTTTGTGCTCACCTCTGCCCTTCAGGCTTTCCATTCATTTGTTCAATCAGCATAACTGATTAGAAAAGCCTGAGATTAATGGCCTTTCCTTTTTTTTCCCCCTCCTTCCCTTGTGCCTCTTTTATCAGCAATACTTAAAATGTGACCTCTTCCATCACAGGTTTGTTCCCAGTCAAACTGGCTTTGAAGGTCAGTTGAACTGGAGCTGGCCTGTCCACTATCTCTTGATCAGCCTCAGTGGCCGGTGGCAGCCGGGCTGTTCTGACCTCCCTCCTGTCTGACTTGCCTTCTCTCTCTGTCCTTGTGACTTACAGGTTGGGCAGGTCTTCCTTGCCACAGCCCTTGGGCGATCAAACATCCTCTTCCCTTCCCTGCTCTCCCTTGGCAATTTCTGAGAAGCAATTAAAAAAAAAAAGAGAGAGAGAGATAGCAAAGTGCATGTTTTTCTACAGAAATCCTTTAGCTTTAGCTATTATCTTTTCAGGAGTGAACCTTTGCTGTATGCAAAGCCTGGGTATCATAAATTACCAGTACTTAATTTCAGACAGTGCTTTCATGGTCTGAAGAAGCTGCTATAGAAGAAAATGTGTTTTATTCAAAAAGCATCAGAATACTTAAAACACAATAGAGTTCCTTTCACCTTCTCCAGGATGAAGAGCAATTGGTATCTTTAACAAATGGTGTGGGGCATTTACTCCTGTGCTCTCTGCTGGTTTGCTCTTCCCTGGAAAGATTCCTGACATTATCAGAAAGTTAAGAGTCTCCTCTTTCACTGCAAAAGAGCTCTTAGTGACAGACCTTCAAACATGAACTTCATGAACAGCAAAATGATCCTGGCTCATGGCAGAGGTTTCAAAAATAGATGAATTACCATTTTTTCCTTTTTGAGTCCCTTGGATTTGTATTTCTATGTATTTAGTTAGCCAATTTCTGTGGATCCATGGATCAGAAGAATAAAGAGAACACATCAGGTTTTTAAATTTTTCTCATGCAGTTGTGACATATATTTTTACTTAAGGTATGTTGTATAGTGAATGAAGTTTATGTTATGATGGATTTTCCACTCCCTTACGTTCCTTATCTTTTTCGCACAATGTACTGCAGAGGAAATCCAGAGTGTTAAGCTCTACCAAATCAGAAGGATCAAGGAGACACTTTTTATACAGCTGTAAATGATTTAAGGTACAAGGTATCTACAAATCATCCTGCAAACCCTTAAACTGTGATAACCATTTTATATAACTACTGCGTTCATATTGATGCAACATTCATGCAACACATATGCATGAAAAATGGTATGTGTATGGAATAACTGCACAACGAACTTTAGCTCTGGGGCAACCTAAATAGTGGCTTTCTGATCCAAATCTGGACTTCTTTATCGTTTTTTCTGTTGTTTTATGGACTCGTGGAATAATATAGGTTGGGAGTTCTTGTGGCTCAACCCACCTGCTCTAAGCAGAGCCAGCTAGACCAGCTTGCTTAGGGCCTTACCCATTCATGTTTTGAGTATCTTGATGGGGAACACTTCACAGTCTGTTCCAGTGTTTGACCACCATGACAAATTGAAAAAGTTTCTCTGAGTATCAAATCAGAATTTCCCTTGTTTCAGCTTGTGAATATTGAATCCCATCATCTCACTGTGTGCTTCCGAGAAGAATTTGTCTACATTTGCTCTGTAGCATGAGAGACATGCAGCCTTCCAGCATTGTTTCCCAAGGGCTTAGTCCAAAACCTAAAGTTATTAGAAAAACTTTGACAGACTTCACTAAGCTCTGGAGCAAACCTCCACTACAAAACAGGGATCGGGCATTCTTCTTTGGCTGTAGGAAAGATCTCACATCAGCCACCATTCTTTTGTGGGTGAGTACAGAGGACTGAGTTGCTTCTCTTGACATTTGAAGGTATTTGGATATGAGCCAGAGCTGTTTGAAAATCCTATTAGTCCAGAGAGTCAGGACGTTGGCTTGAGCGTATTGCCGTGCTGACATGGTCAACTGTGTTACTTCTGACAAAAGTTGGTTTGAGTGGTGTCATTTTAGAGGATATTTAGGAGCAGTTGAGGCTTGAATAGACCTATCCTGAGGAGGGGTGTCCTCCTGTCCAAACTCAGCAGTGCCCATAGCTGTAGCTGTCGGTGTATCCCTGGGCTCTGCTTTGCGCAAGGGTCAGATCAACGTGGTCCCTGCTGTGGTTCATGCCTTCCCTGTGTGGCTCTGGCTGCTCCCACAGCAGGGGCACCATGGCCAAATGTGTGCATCGCTCACTCGCTGCTCACTGTAGGCAATATTGTGCCTTTTGGGGGATTTTTATGTGTGTACTGACTGTAATCCAGATCTGATAATGGCACAAGCCACTTCTGAGCCATCACTGAGGTCAAGGAGAGAGAAGAACAAAACCAGACACATTTTCATTAGCCTTTTTTTTTTAAAAAAAAAAAAAAAAGGATGTGCACATTATTTCCTGTTTAAAACTACAGAGCGTAGCAGCAAAACAGATCTCAGCCGTGTGTGGCGTGGGAGGTGTTGATGTCCCGTGCCTACAGCTGTCACTTAGACCCACTCCTGCCTTGCAAATTGCCTCCCGTCAAAGGAGTTCTCAGAAATACCAGCGATGTTGCATACACTGGGGTTTGTGTGATTTATTTCTGCGTCGCTGCTGTTAGTCTTGCAAAAATCCTTTTCAGTCCCAACTGTTATTTTCAGGAGCTGACAAGTAGATTTCTGTAAATGAATCAAATTTATTCTGAACATGGATTTAGCTCTTCATTAAAAGACAATGAAATGACAAGAAATACATAGCAGAACATAGAACCATAGAATCATTTTGGTTGAAAGAGACCCTCAAGGTCATCGAGTCCAACCATTAACCTAACCCTGGCAATAAACCGTGTCCCTAAGAACACTGTCTACACATCTTTTAAACCCCTCCAGGGGTGATGACTCCACCACTTCCCTGAGCAGCTTGTTCCAATGCCTGACAACCCTTTCTGTGAAGAAATTTTTCCAAATATCCAATGTAAACCTTCCCTGGTGCAACTTGAGGCCATTTCCTCTCATCCTATTGCTTGTTACTTGGGAGAAGAGACCAACCCCCTCCATGCTACAACCTCCTTTCAGGTAGTTGTAGACAGTGATAAGGTCTCCCCTCAGCCTCCTTTTCTCCAGGCTGAACAGCCCCAGTTCCCTCAGCTGCATGCTGGCCTGTGTGGAAGCTGTTTCTTATCAGCATGGAGAGATTTTAAGCGAGGGAGAAAGGAAAAAAGCAAGAAAAAGTTTTCAGAAAATTCTTTGTCTGTTGCTACTCCTGTGCTCTGTGTGAGGGGACAGTGCAGCTCAGAGATTTGGGAGAGAGTGATGGAAAAGGGGCTTAAACCGCTTACTGTAAGTGTAAACTTGCTACCTTCACAGCAGTTCTCTGGCAGCCCACATTTGGGATATTTGCTGCACTGGAGTCTGCTGGCAATTTATAATTTGTTTACTAAATAGGGAACGTAATTGAAATGTTCCTTTTGAGTTAAGGAAAATATGAAACAGCTTTCCGAAGTAGACTGAGGCCTCTAATTTAATTATCTGTAAGCCTCATAGATTAGAAGTATTCTTTCATCCATTCCTGGCAGCCTGAAGTAGGTGAATAACTGAAATTCAAAGAAAAACCTTATGAAAAGGAGACCTATCAGATGAAAGAGCAAAGGGCCAAACCATTTGTAAAGGGATTTATCTCCACTGAGATGCCCATTGTCCTTACGGCAATTAATTATATGTGAAAACTATTGAAGATTTGAAAGCTGTGATACCCATTAAAGGGGACAGGGATCCCTATCGCCTGCAGGGAAAATAAGCTGGCTCCTCTTTGAAATATTATTTCCTATGTATCAGAGGAGTTACTTTTTAAAGGTACATGGCAAGCAGTGGCCTTAAGCACAAGAGCAGTTGCCAGCAAACCAGCAGGAACAGTTGTACAAGTAGGTGCCGAGCTTGCTGTGTCATTATTTGCAGGGGCAATCCTTCAGACTGCAGATCTGGCCCTAAAGTGAAGCAGGAGCGATGCTGTCCCACCTCTGCAGCCAGAGCTCAGGCGCGTCCTCAGTGCAGTGGGATCTGATGTGTCCTAACACTGCCTGAGCCGTCTGCTTTCTGCATGGAAGCACTTTAGATCTTGTGTTAGCCAAAGGCTGATGGACAAGTCTCCACGTAGCTGCTGAAATACAGGAGCTGTTCTTGTGCACTTTTTTTTTTGGCTTTCACATTTACGTTACAGCAGCGCTTGCCACCCCAGCAGAGACTGCGGTGTCCATAAGGAAACAGAGCATTTAGACTGACTTTGCAGAGGAAGCCTGTGGCCAAGCAAGATGAAAACACAGATCTCCTCTGGTGTCATCCTAAGCCCATACATCCTGTTGTTATACACAAAAAAATTTCATTTTTATCCCTGCCATACATGAAATATTTTCTGAATTTGGCAAGGTAAACCGGAGAGGTGTATCTGGGAAAACATGGGGTTTGTGCTTCATGGGATGAGTATATGAAGAGCAAAGAGGTTTGTGAGTAGCAAAAAGGATGCTTCACTGCACTTGGGATTTTTTATTTGTTAGAATATATTCTCCCTTTTCAGGTTTGTACTTGAAGACTTTGATATAGAGGAACAGTGTGTATAGGAAAGACAAAGTTTCCTCTGGTATAAATATTTGCAGCTTTTCGTTGACTTGAATTGGAATTTCACCTGGGAATACATGCAGTGACCTCAGCTGAGATGAGCAGAGCATGGAGAGGGAACACTGGTACCTGTTGCTTAGAGTTACCTGAACAGTGCGCAGAAGACCAGCAAAAAATTTGCTGGTTCATTTTATTGTGGTGGAACATTGAAGAGTACTGATTTTTATTTTCTCTAGTTCATCTAGATTTGATCTAACATTTTTTACTTTGAAGAAGAGTTGAGTTTGAAAAGTGGTTTAGTGTGGATGGTGATTTCATTTGTCTGCAACATACATGGACTTTGAATTCTGTGAAATTCTGGCTAAGAAGCTGTCCCTAACCATCATCTAAAATGATGCCTCTAAAACGTGTCTCAAATGATATTTAAATTTACTCTTACGGAAGTATTTTGTGTCATCTTTATGATGTATTAGATTTTAAAGCCTTTAAAACTTGAGCAAATCCTTCACTTAACTGTCCATAAGCAGCATGTGTTTTGCTTTTGTTTTGTAATTTGCTGTTATGCTTGATATGACACTCGCTTGATCTGGTTTAATTTCCCATGCTGATTTGTTCTGAATGTGCCCTGTAGGCTAATGGTATATATTCTATTACCATTTACAGGACAGCATGTTCTCTCTGATACTTTCCAGAAGTGCCAACTGCCTGTTGAACAGCACAGCATCGGCTGTTAAAGCCTGATCCAAATCCCAACAAAATCAGGGAACAGTAATGCAATTCAAGGTTTTTAAGGAGAAGCAATATCTTTCATTGGAACAGCTGTTAGAGTTGAAAAAAAAACCAGACAAGCTTTCAGGCACACAAATCCTTCTTCAGGCCTGAAATAGCAGCAGTATTGCTTACACCAGAATTCTTTACCAGTGAGACAGCTATGGTCCCAGCAAGGTCTAAAAAATGTGATTAAAAGTGTGTGTGTTTCATGGCCCTTCTTAGTGGGGAGGGGAGGTCTTCCTAGCAGGACGCAGGGAAACATCTCAAAATCACAGAATCTCAGAATGGCTGGGGTTGGAAGGGACCTCTGGAGATCATCCAGTCCAACCCACCTGCTAAAGCAGGTTCACTAGAGCATATCACACAGGAATGTGTCCAGGCAGGTTTGAATGTCCCCAGAGAAGGAGACTCCACAGCCACTCTGGGCAGCCTGTTCCAGTGCTCTGGCACCCTCAAAGTGAAGAAGTTTCTCTTCATATCCAGATGGAACCTCCTGTGCTTCAGTCTGTAACCCCCCATTGCCCCTCATCCTATCGTTGGGCACCTCTGAACGGAGTCTGGTCCCATCCTCTTGACACTCACTCTTGAGATATTTATGGCCATTGATAAGATCCCCTCTCAGCCTTATCTTCTCCAGGGTGAGCAGACCCAGATCTCTCAGTATTTCCTCATAAGATGCTCAAGACCCCTCATCATCTTTGTAGCCCTCTCTCCCTAGTATACACCCCACAAACAGGAGATAAAACCTACAAGGAGAGATAGTATAAGGTCACTTGTTCTTGAGAAAAAGTCTTCAATAAGTTATAACTGAGACACACCTTCCCCATAGTCACCCTGCTGCTGGGAAGGATGGGGGCAAAGCCGTGGGCTTCACTGGATTAGCACTGGAAATTATGACTCCTGATGTTTACAGCTGTCCAGCAAATAGTTGTGGGACCCGTTGGCAAAATGAGTTATATTCCCTGTCTTATGATACCTGTAAAGGAACAGTGTCTCCCACAGTTTCTGAAGTCATGGCTGACTGACCAGTCACCTAATAGCAAAACTTGTGATTGAAAGTGCCCCACAGGCAGGATGGTTCTGCAGAAAAGTTGTGAGCAGCTTTGCGTACTCTTTGGATTGCTTGTGGTCATAGAATTGAAAACTAAGAAGTGACAGCGCAGTACTCTGCCTGCTCACTGCTCCAGATCATGAATCTGAACATCCTGCTTTTTCATGCTAGAAGAGATTTCATATTTGTCTTCCTTTTCTGGAAATCTTCAAAAGTACGTACTGAAATCTTTCTAGATAAAGAACACAGGGAGGTGCTCAAAAATTAAATGTTAATATTAACTGTAACATTTATTTCTATATTCCCACGCTAGGAACTGGGGTGTTAACTGTAGTTAATAACTGTGGTATTAAGAAGGTGATGATGCTTTTTGCTCGTGTGAATATTTCCATGGCACGTGAGCTGTGAGAACTCTCTAATTTTTGTTCTTTCTGGAGTGTATCAATAGATCTGTTAATTATGTGGCTTCTCTATTCAGCCCTATTTGAAAATGAAAGGTTGCATTTCAAGAACCTGCCACTACAAGAAAACTGTAAATAAGCATTGACACTTCTGAAGAAATTAAAAGGATGAAATATTTATGACTTTAAGTTGATTAACACAGAGATATTAGCAACCAGTGAACAAGTAATGCTGTGAACAGGAATATAATTATTGGAAAAACTTAATTCAGGAGGAAAAAATACCTCTTAAAAATTATGCAAGCCAAAAATCTTGGTTTAGGATCTGCTTTGGACATTGGTGTTCTATTGCAAAGCTATCTTAAAACTGTCTCATAAATCCTTAAAAGTTTAGAAATTTGTGGGACCCTCTCTTCATATAAAATATGTGTTTCAAGTGCAGTTCTCAATCTGAATCCGTCACTCAAGGAACATCGTAGTTAAAGATCTGAATCACTATTCCTGGCCATGCCACTCCCAGCCTTGCCAGCCTTTGAGTGATCCCTTTTATATGTTTCCCCACCCAGTGATGTGTCCAGTGACATGCCCACGGCAAGCAGGCTGGCATCAGCCATTAAACAGCATAGGCAACTGCTTCTCTTTGCTGGAGGAGGTTTTAGTGGAGGAATCATGTAGACAGACAGATTCTCTGGTGAATCTCAGAATTTATTTAATTCCCTTTAGTATCCAGCCAAGACATTTGGATTTAAAAGCATAGCTGTGAGGGTTACTGAGTAACAGGTCTTCTTTTTGGTTATGTGCACCAAAAGGAAAATCATGGATTTGTCTGTGAAAGAGGAGAGCTCCATTCTTACTTGAAACTAAGACCCTTTCATATTTCCATCTATTTTAAGACACTTCCATGCTGCCAGAGTAGAATAAGTAAAAACCAGGATCTGTACTTGGTCCCTATAATGGTATTTGTGTAGCGATGTGGACTACCACATGTCTAACCTGTAAAGTATAATTCCACATCTGGATTCTGCAGCCAGTAAAGGGTTCTGACACCCCAGTCTGCAGACATTGTCTCTGAGTTCGAAATGCAGATGCAGATCCATCACTGAATTAATACCTCAGATCAACCCCATGTTTAAGTTGGATCTCTTTATAAATTGACTCTTGTAAAACTGGAAGAATGGAATGAAGGAAGCAGAAGCAATAAACCATGAACTGCTAAGGAAAAAAGTATCTGCTCCCAAACTAGTATTATTTACTACCTGACATTCTTTTTTAATAGCGATGATGTCGCAGCTTTTCTCATTTATGAAAATAGAAACAGCAGCAGCAGAGTCCAGCACTCAGGTTAACGTGTGAGGTACACGTGAATGGTGCACATTATAAATATACATTTATGGTCCTTTCATGCATACCACAGCCAAACAACAGCCAGCCCTGTCTCCATGTTCTTCCACCACGGCACTTACAGAGCAGCCTGTAGTACGGGAAGGCTGCAAGGAAGGCTGGAAATGGCAGTGCTAATGAGAGCAGCAGATGTCCTTGCATGTTACTCCATTCCTGCTGGGTATGAATTCAGGTGGAAGATGTCAAAACAACAAATTAAAACTCTTTTTTGTTCATTATCTTACCCAGGCCTCGATGTGTTTATATCATCAGGCTTTGCACAAAGGTAGCTTTGTCTCTTGTTGTTTCACTGAGGTTTTGCTCTTTTTTTCAGGTGCCAGGAGACAACGAGAAGCACTGGAAGCCAGTGTTAGTGGTCTTGACGGAGAAAGACCTCTTAATATATGAGAGCATGCCACGGATGAAGGAAGCTTGGTTCAGCCCTCTGCACACCTACCCCCTGCTAGCCACCAGGTACCTGTGCTTTTTTATTATGACCTCTTCAAAGAGCGATGGAAACAGTTGAGTCAGCCAGGAACAGGTATAGCTGGTGCACAGGTGTATATCACGCTTGAGATATTGTGGTGTGAGAAGCAGGTTCTTCTTCAATGGGCTGCTGTGCTCAGCTCAACTGCTCACTTCTCCACCATTTAAAGTTCTGGTGGAGGCTGATGGCCAGAAATGCACCAGAGGGTTATGGACATGGTGATTTGGCCCAGATCCAGAGGCAAGGAGTGTTGAAAAAAGCCAAGCGCTTGATGTCCTGGCATTTCTATCTCAGTGTGAAGACCTGAGGGCTTGGCAGGGACACTCAGATTTCCAGTCACTCCTTCAGACTGTAAAACATGAAATAGTTGCCCTGATTTGGATGTGCTAGTGTGGCAGTTCTGCCCCACCAGTCTGGGGCTGTTGAGGGCTTGCATATGTGATGGAGATACTTACCTTCAGCACAGCTTGTGTTCCTGCTCCAGGAAAAAAAATTACTGGCTTTTCTAGCTTAAAATTGTGAGCTTGGAAGACACATTCTTGATTCTGGGTTGGAAGTAACCATCTGCATTATTTTGAAAGTATCCATCAACACTAATTCAGAGAGAGCTTTCCCATGGTTGTCTTTATGCAGTAGGAACCTTCTGTGCTTCTTGATGTGAATCTTAATCACATTTCTCTGCCAGTGTGGTCAAAGGGCTTGAGAAGGAGCTGCTGTTCCATTGTTTTGGCCTTGCTACAGGCTTCTATTATACCATTTTCAATGAGTTCTCATTCAGAAGGGCTGGTAGCACATGGCCAAAAGCAGTGACTCTTTTACTGCACACTCATTAGTTAATTTTTGTTCTTGGTCTCCTGGTTATCTCCTCAAATGAACTGAGATTTTGCTGCTAAATCACTATATTGTAAAAAAAATAAAATTGTACTCAGAGAATTACACTGGTGGTTGCTTTGTCCCAATCTACCTACCCATGATGGAGCTTTCAGACTTCCTGGGAAGCTGGCATCTAACTTACCCTGTGTTACCATAACATGAGGAAAGAGCCCCGAATTTGCAGCCTGCTGCATGTTGTGGCAGTGAAGGTTCACAATTCTGGGTGAAATTCCCAACAAAAACTGTGTAAGATGTTGAAGCTGGAGGCTGGGTCCTGGTATGTCACTAAGCCTTAGAGTTTATGGATAGTGAGCTCCCCAGCAGGAGCTGGTGCATCTCCTCCCCACAGCTTTGGGGTGTCATTGTGCATGGACCTAGGTCCTCCACCTTATAGTGACTGGAAATCCTGCAGCACATCCCACCCCTTCTGGCCCACACCTTGTCATGTGTCAAAACAGCCCTTTGGTGGGCATCACCAGCCCCCATCATCAGTGATCGCCAGTTTTCCAGATAAAACAATCTAAGTCCTCATCTTGGAGGACATTGGTGCTCTGATACTTTTTCTCAGGAGTTAGATTTGATAGCAGACTGGCTTGCCAGGAAGCATCTGGCCGATGTGTTGGAATTGCTTAAATGTACATGTTATGTTATTGAGAGGGGAAAATAAAGAAAGTTATCTTGGGTTAGAGCCAAGTATTGCATGTTGGGCAGATGTAGTAATCATACCTAACTACAGAGTGTTAGTAAAGCCTCTGGTGATACATAAACTTCATGTGAGTCATTGCACTTCCAAAAAGATGCCAGTTAACTGTGGAAGATCTAGAAGAAAGCAATGCAAATGTGAGACCTAGAAAACACTATCAGCAGAGGAATACTCCATAAACCTTAGTTGTTTAATCTAGAGAAGTCCATGGAAAACATGTTAATAGTTTTCAAGTATGAAGATGGGACATGAGTAGGACAGGCGAGCGTGTTCTCCAGATCCCTACTGGATACAACTGGACATAGTTGGCTGCACTTGTGGCAGGGGAGGTTCTGGGAGGGTCCTGGGGAAAACTTGGTGAGTGGGTGAGGTACTGGATTAGATTCTCTAGGGAAGGTGTCTGATCCTCATCTCTGGGGACTCTGAAGGACAGGTGACACTCAGGAGTGTGTCAGCACAATTAGCCCTGCCCTGGGAAGGCAGATGAGCCAGGTGACCTCCTGAGAACCGTTCCAGACCCATCTCTGTGATTTCTTACTAGTGTCACTGTGAATTTAACACTCG
Organism: Patagioenas fasciata; assembly: GCF_037038585.1. Lineage (NCBI taxonomy): Eukaryota > Metazoa > Chordata > Aves > Columbiformes > Columbidae > Patagioenas > Patagioenas fasciata. Next base: position 14,969,930 of record NC_092521.1, read on the forward strand.
GGTAAAAAGAGAGCAAATACACCAAACTTGACATTCAGAACGAAGTCGCAATCTGATAAATACATATAAACACATAATCCCCAAGGTGAGCAGATTACATAAATTGACAGATTCCCTAAATCATTACACCTACTGTTTTGGATTATTTTTGATGAAAACCCTGCAGGATTCTGCTTTTATCATCTGTCACACTGAGTACAGTTATACCAAAAAATTACACGGGGTTTGCTGTTGGTATTGACTGCTGTGTTCATGCTCAGTCAGTGATTACCCTCCTCATGATGGTTTTTTTTAATCCCCTTTGTGCATCGATCAGTGCAATTTAGAACTTTTCACCTGGAAAGTTTGCAGACCACATGGTGTAATCTTGGCTGCTCCCATCTTTCAGATTTTTATGAGTCCTTGGGAAAACATTTTTGCTTAGCTAATGCATATTTGAAAAGCTGCTGAAACTGGAAAACCTCAGTGCCAGATACTGTACAGACTCATGCTTAATCTACCCAAGACATAATGAGCAGAGAAAATTGGAAAGTGGTAGAAGGATTACAACCTTCTTATAGCAGAATTTCAATATGCCCTGTTTGTTGATAAGTTTGCCTTTAACCTATGGATGCTATTAGCACCTCAACATATTTTCCAGTCAGTCTTTCCCAGCTTTGTGCCGAATATAAGTAATGGCTCAAATAAAACTGAGATCAGGAGATGTAAGTTATTCTTTTAAACCTCTGCACTGGGAGGCATGGCAGCTGGCTCGTAGCCCTGACTCCAAGGACCTTTTTGTCATAATCTGTTTCAGTGTTTCCTTATGCCTGAGTAATAGTGCCTCCCTCTAGCATGGGAATAGGGCTTAAGTAATTACATCTTTAATGTTTGCAATCAAAATGCATTATCTATTGTAGCCAGATATGAGGTGGAAAAAAAAAAGCAGCCCATATTGGACTTTGATTAAAGATCAGGTAAGTAGCTTTTTCGCGAAGCTGAGCTCTGTAACCAGAAAATATTAAAGCAGTTTGATAGTTAATGCCATGGAAAGTTGGAGAAGGCATTTGGGCAAATGGAGAGAAGGACAGGTGGGTAGCACAGGGGTCCCTGAGCACCCAGGAAAGGTGTATGAGGTGATGTGCATGTTCTCCGCTCACCTTCCTGAGGCAGCAAGGGTGGTCGTGGCTCCCTCCTTGTGGAGCTCGGATGAATGAGGGCCCGTGTGTGGGTTCCAAAGAGTACAGCCATTCCAGAGCAGGTTTCAAATGTTAGTTCAGGCGTAAGGAGCAGCTTCAACATAAGAAAGGTCAGATGATCATGGCTTTCTACTGGGCAGAGCCACATGACTGTTGATGCACTTATATCACAGCTTCTTCTGAGATAAATCTCAAATGAACAGCTGGACATTTACTTTGAATGTCAGTACTGGTTTTGCTGTCGTTTTTGAAGGGACCATTAGATTTTGCTGTTGTAGCAAATAATTGAAACTCTTTTCATAGCGTTAGGGTGAGAAGCAGGTCCCAGTGGGTCTCACTCGGCACCAGCACTTCACGTTGAACCGTACCCAGCTTGATATCATGTGGGCAAAGAATAACACCAAAAAGGTCCTCAAATCATCAAGAGACAAGGGAGAAATTAGAGAAGATTAGCAGTGTCTCCCTGGGGCATGCCAAGAGTTGTGTTTCACAGCCGCTACCTGCCCTCTACGTGCTGTGCAAACTGCCTGGATCGTGACCGACCTCATCCTGCCCTCTTGCGGCTCTGGCTGCTCCAGGGAAGAATCCTTGGGCTCCTGCGCACTCCCAGATATCTCAGAAATCTCCACAGAGCCCAGTAACCTTCAGGGACTGTGGGTGAATATTACCAGAGCTCTGGGGGGCCTTTTTGGCTCCGGAGTGCAGCATGCACCTCACACACACCCTCTGCTGCGGGCAGAGCGACAGGAGGTGGGGGTGAGGGGAAGCCTTCTGTGAAGTTTCTAAGACTATTCTTTCACCTTTTAAGGTGTTTTTGTGGTCTTTAGGTTAAACCATATTTTATGTAAATGAAATAGTTAGTGCGAATGCAACTTTATTAAAGCTTAGGAATCCTTTGACTTGTACCCAAATACATCAGTGCTGACAGCTGGTACTTAAACACTATCAAGTGCTCCCTTGTGTATTTGTCTAGTTTATGTTTAACTGCATGATTTTCCAAAGCATGGTCTGGAGTTGTATTTTTAAGTACGATTTTTAAATAGCAAAACTCAGGTTTCAATTATGAGGGTATAATGTGAATGATAAGGCAAGCAAAAAACAATATTAATTTTGGATGTGTCCACATACTTTAATTTGTAAAATACATCTTCATTCTGTCCATATGCTGAAAAACCTAAAATGCGGGTACTATTGAGAAAGCGTGAGGATGTGGAGTGAGGTGGATTTGAAAGGAAATACAATATTGGAACCATCTGTCTGTCATGTATTCAGTATCATAAGTATTAGAAAATATTTTTTAGCACAGCTGATGAGCACTGTTTAAAAGAGAAGGGATGACCCAAGGAGAAGATGGGATAGTTCTATTTTTAATGACAAACTCAATGTGATTTTCCAGGCTGCTTTCCCGCAGGCCCCTGGTTGCAGAAGGCAGCGTCAGAGCGATGTCCCTGCCTGTGCCTGGGTGACCCACCGGGGACAGGCAGCAGCAGGAACCACCGAGATTTCAGTTCCTGGTCTCCTGCCTTAATGATCAAGATGCAGCTTCTTCTCACAGTTTGCACCTCCTCGCACCAAATGAAAGTGAATAAAAGTTTTTGGCCTGTTTGTTTGCCACTGATTCCTCAGCTGCCAAATCTGCCCAGGGTGCAGTTAGGAGGCCTCGAGTATCAAAGTTGAGCAGGACATTAGCACAGCCCTTCTGGAGGCCAAAAAGCTTTTGGGGAGGGTGGTGGTGCCTCTCTGGAAAAAGCTTTCCTGCCCAGATGCAGGGCAGGGCAGCTCTGCCCGGGATACTCTGCTCCTTGCCTCCTGAGACCATCAAATCAAGGCTGATGCTCCAAATCCGAAGGAAGTTACCACGAATCTGAGCGTGAATGAGTCTTGCAAACCTTCTAGAGGGGTATGAAAGAAGAGTGTGTCTGTTCGGCACAATATACATCCCAAATGTCAGCACGGACTGCTAGGGGATTTGGGAAATATAGAAATATAAATTTATATAGTCCCAAAATTGCATTCGGCCCTTTGAAGGCAACCACAAGGCTGATGTGGCCCCTGATGAAAATGAGTTTGACACCCCTGCCCTATGGTTAGTATTTCAATAACTGAAAAGCTAGAGTTGGGCTTTTTCTTCCCTTTCTGCCTTTCTTTCCTTTTTTTCCAATTAAAACATCTCTGTTTGATGGCATACTTCTACAGTGCCAGCTAACAGGCAGCTATTCTTCCAGATGCAACACAGTAATTTGAGGCTGAATTAGCATTCAGTAGATTATTAGCATAATCTAATGTTTTATCCTTCAGCACAAGTATTCTACTACCATGCTACATACTTTATAGTCTCATATGAAGTATATGGTTTGCCCATAGAAAGGGAAACAGGAGACACAAGACAGAAATAAGCTTTTCTGAAGAATTTCTCTGGTTTCATTTTGTGACTCCCTCTGAAGATCAGTGCCTGGGTCTCAAAAACTGATGGACTCCTCTGGATGGTCCTTTTCAGCTGAATCAGTGCCATGTACCTGAGTGAATTCTGTATTCAGTGTCCACACTTCTGCAGGAAAAAAACAAACCAAACAAAACTAAAAGGACAGCCTTAAAGAAAAACTAAATATTATGAGGTGTTGATTTTCTTACTCAAAATTATTCCCTGTGATTAGTGTTTGCGCAGATGAAAAGAGCTTTTCTGGTCACGGGAGGTCAGCTGTTGATGCCAGGCAAAAATATAATTGCAGCAAAAAGTGGGAGAATTTCAGATTTCAAATAGCTGCAGCATTTTGCATTTTACAGGTTCCTTATGGGAAAAATATGCACAAAACAGTACTCTGGCATCCGCATATTTTACAGAACTTCTTACTTTATCTGCCTGCATTTATTTTTGTTTGCCTGCGGGTGTTTAAGCTTTACGATAACTGCAGCCTGACAGTGAGAGTCAGATTCAGCTGCCTCGTCTGAGCGAGCACTTGTATCTGTGGACCCAATCCCGTCATCACAGACTAGTCAGTGATGTCTGTCAGTTCCTCATGCACAGGGATGTTTTCTACAATGCATTAGGAGTTTTTGGGATGTCCCCATCATCACCGGCATGTATGGCTGCTTCTGTACTCACTGCCTTGGACCTCCACTCTTCTGAGTGTCACTAGGAGTCACTTTAGGTCCAAATACGGAACAGATGCAAGTTTGCGTGCTCCCAACTCTGTGTGTTTAGGAACATACGGAGCAGAGGTGTGCTCAGGTAGGGATTTGGCACAGTGCGTTGTGTCAGCATTGCAATCCACTGAAGCACTTTCAATTCCACCTGCAGGTTGGTCCATTCTGGCCCAGGAAAAGGCTCACCGCAGTCTGGGATGGATTTGTCTTTCGCAACCCGTACCGGTACAAGGCAAGGGATCGAAACCCATTTGTTCAGGACAGAGACCAGCCGAGACCTCTCACTGTGGACGAGGAGCATAGTGCAGGGCTGCCACAATTCTGCAGAGCTCATCACGGAAATCACCACATGTGAGTAATGCTGTGTCTCCACATGTTGGGGCACTCGTGGGTAGCTCAGGCTCCTTCTGCTAGAGGTGATTAATTTAAAAAAAAAATGTGCATATTTAGGCTTCTATGTGTTTAAAATATTGTCCCCTTGGTTTCTGAGCCAGTCACAGGTGGTGTGATACCTGTGTGTTACACAGTCACGATTAGTTTGACTTCTGGTCTTGTTTTGGTGTGTCATTTCAGACACAAGTCAGCCATGCAGGGCTGCATGTTATGGAGGCATGATCAACAGAGATTTGTCCAGAAACCCACAGGGAGCTTTTCCTACAGAGGAAAGAGGCAGAGGAGGACCAGCACATTCACAAGTGCAGATTGGTCATTTATTCACCCAGCTCTGTATGCTTGAGAAGAGTGAAACAAAACAAAACAAACAACCAAAACAGTCCAAAGCTACATTTCTCTCCCTGAACATCAAAGTGTCATTTTCAGCACTTCTATACACGTGTTGTGGTTTAGCCCGAGCTAGCAATACAACCATGATAGCCACACACTCACCCCACTCCTCACTCCCCCAAACAGGGGAGAGAATCAAAAGGGAAAGGAGAAACTCGGATTGAGATAAACATAGTTTAATAAAATAACCAAATACTAATACACTACCAGTAAAGATATATATAAAATAGAATACAAAATAAAAGATACTCAACTCACAAACTCAACCACACCAAGCAGCCAGTCCCAGGGAGCAGCCACCTGGTCCCGAACAGCCAATCGCAAAGAGAGAAAAAAGGCAAAAAGGCTCAGAGGCCTCTGTAAAACGGCAAAAGGCCGAACTAATGAAATCCTAAACCAAACTCCCTCAGCTCCAACAAAAACGAAGAAGAATGTGTGTGAGAGAGAAAGCGCCAAAGAGTGAGAGATATACCACAAGATCCTGATTCTCCTTAAATATGAAGCATGACGCTAATGGGATGGAATACTCTTACTGATCAGTCTGGGTGTCAGTCAAGCTCTGCCTCATCCATGCCCCCCTTCCTCGATGCCTCACACCTGTGGGCAGAGCGCTCAGAATGTCCTTGGCTCTCAGACCAGAGCAATTAAAAACATTAACTCTGTCCTGGGTGTTGCATCTTGTTCTCAAACTAAGTCCAAATAATGACCGTGCTAGCTATGAAAAAAGGAGGTTTCTAACTGCATGAAGAAAATTAACTCATTTTCAGTCAAACCAGCACAACATGCAAAATCAGCTGCCATCAGAGTAATCAGCTGCAGATGCTCTGTATCGATACCCCATTCAGCCAGGTAGCTGCTAGCCTGGGGTGGATCTGGGGCTGTGAGGCTGCACCCCTCTCTTGAGAGCCCCCAGGATCTGGGAGTCCTTCCAGACTGGCTCACCAGTTGGCAGGGCTGTCAAAGCTGAACATTATCTCCATTTTTAGCCTAAAAATGTGAGAGCAAGGGCCAAAGCACGAATCTCCTCCGTGACAAAGGGCAGGTCCAATTTTGTGAGGCTGTCGGTGCAGCCACATGCTGCTGAGCATGGGGACACCTACCTGAAGGCCGCCAGGCCCTGGGCCTCACAGGGAGCTTGGGCTGCCGTGTGAAGACCTCCAATGTGGAAACCAGCCAGGGGGTTGAGTGGGAACCACCAGGAGACCATGTCCATCTCCTCAGCCCAGGGATGTGGATGCCTAGCTTTTCAAAACAAGGAGGACGTCAGCCCCTTCCTTTATGGCAGTGCTTCTGGGCTAACCGCTTGGCAGAATTGTTCACAGGAAAGTGGTGGAAAAGGGAATTCAGGATGTGAACACCTAAACTTACAGTTTTTTAAAATTTGGATCATGGCCTGTGTTTCTGAGCTGAGGGGAAGATGCAGGCTTTCTGCTGCAGTAGCTGTTATATACAGTTATCTGGGCCCTTTTTCAGTTACCATGACATTCATGAGGACCCAAGAGTATCTTTGTCAAAATACTTTTGGGAAACCCTTTACAGCTTCTAATTTTGGTGTGCATTGCGTGCCGTGTTTATTGATTTTGGCTATGTCTGTTAGATGTAAGAAGAGTAGCTATGACTTGGTCAAGGTTTGGCCTAAGCCGCCTTAAACATCAGTAGATCGTTTTTGTGTCAGCACGTAGATGTACGCTGCAACACAAAAAACACAGCGAATAACTGAAAGAACTGACATCGGTTTTGTTACCACCAAGCACGACTTTAGTCTCTGTGTTTACACCATAACTAAGAAACCTTGCTTGGATCTTGCATAACAGAGTGATTTCTGTTGTCTTTCCAAATCTGCGGGTTTACAGTTAAGAGCGTGATTAGCCCAGTTTTAGGATAGGTTGGTTTCCACAAGGTACTGTTCAAACAAAATGTGAATGCAAATATCTGCAGACAAATGGAATTTGTTGCTTTTAAGAACATTACACCCTAAATTTTCTTTCCTTCTTCAGCTTGCACGTATAAAAGCCAGGAGTGTCGTTTGACCATCCATTACGAACATGGATTCTCTCTTACAACTGAACTGCAAGATGGTGCCTTCTCTAAGACAATTGCACAGTATCCTTATGAAAAACTGAAAATGTCCTCAGACGATGGGATAAGGATGCTTTATTTAGACTTCGGAGGAAAGGATGGAGAAATTGTAAGTACTGCATTTAGCAGGGTGATGTATGTTACCATCTCTTCAGGAGTCCTTCATCCTGGGGGGAGTGGAGAAGCACTAAGGGAAATTCAATTAGATGACCATTATAGGTCCTTTCCAACTGAAATATTCCATTTTCCATTCTATTCTATTCGATTCAATTCGTTTCTATTCTATTCACAGCTGGGCGGTACCAGGTTCCAGTACCAGTATTTAGACACTGTGCTTTCTAGTGCAGCATGATGATCTGGCTTTATAATAAGATAAGCTAAAAAGAGAGATAAAATGGTAAAACCACACAGAGGGACAAAGGTTAACTTATATTTAAAAACAAATTGGCCACTGCATAGCCAGAATTTAGAATTTTTATACATATCCATCTCACTTTTTAAATGATTGTGGGTAGAAGAACTTAAGAATAAGATATTATTAATTCAAACATACACGTAGGGACTTCATGTTATGATGACAAGCTGTTTCAGACATTTCTGAGCATCTAGTTGTTGAAAAAAGTTGAAGACTACAGATGTAGCGCAAACTGTCTGCTTAGGCCTTTAAGGCAGCTGTCGCAATGCCTAAAAATAAGGTGCTTATTCCTATGAGCAGTTTAGATACCATAAATTACACATGTAAACATGGTCTTTCCTGCCAAATTTTTTCAGCAGTGCCTGAGTACAGTGGGTGCTTAATTCTTCACATCACCTTTGATAACGTATTCTGTGAGCTGCTTATTGTCAGGCTTTCAGAAGTGAATTTGTTAGTAGCTCTCAGTAAAGCTGATTCATGACAGGTGGAAAGGGAAAATCTGGTTTATTTTGAGGTGAACCTAGCACTGAAGCTGCTGTCTGCACTGACAAGCCTGTCATGCTCCGTAAGCATGTGGGGAGATCATCTGAACCATAAGTATGGAGAAAAAAAGTCCCCATTCAGTGTCCCTGATGGATGTATGAGCAGAGAGAGGATCAGCCATGCAGCATCAGCTGCAGGTGCAGTATCCCAGCTTCAGCTGGGACCAACAGCAGCTGCAGCGGGTGTGGGACACAACTGTCCCACCACCATCCCTGGGCAGAAACAGAGCCCGAGAGGATGGAGAGGTGGAGCCCGTGTGAAGCCTGCTTGCGGCATCTGACTCCGTTTGCTGCTGCTCACCCAGGTGGATGCAAGGCCAGAGGCACCAGGATCTCATCTGGTCTCAAGATGCTTATTATTTACTTTCAGTAAGCTAAATATTTGCAGCTGTATGCAAAGAAGAAACAATATGCTGTAATAAACGGTTGTTATTAATAGAAGTCTGTTGAAAATACCAGGCAGCCATTAATCAAGTACTCTGTAAATGATTGCTTATTTGAGCTGCAATCTAATCTAATCATCCTCAACTTGATTTCCTTCTGTACTTTCAGCAACTGGACCTTCATTCCTGTCCAAAACCAATTGTGTTCATCATTCATTCCTTCCTGTCGGCAAAGATTACGAGACTTGGCTTGGTGGCATAAGCGGAATACATCTGTTTCTGCACAGGAAGACAGAGCGACCATGCTAATCTGAAGTACAGTCAACAGCAACAACCCGTACCAGCCAGCAGCACACACCAGCTTGGGGTTCAGGACTGAGCCTTGGTCATTTCTGCAGTCTTCCAAGGCCCAAGTTTCATTTTGATCAGCTAAAGAGGTGGCATGACAAGGAAACAGTGGATTTCTTTGTAAATAATGGGATTTTAAAATCCCATATCAGACAGTAAAAGCGTGTAGCACCATATGTGTAAATGTTTCAGAATCATAAATTGTGCCTATTTCAATGTAATCGTTTCTATAGAGTAAGTAAAGGGCTAAGCAGACAAGAGTGGGTGTTGATTGTAATGCCAGCTCAAGGTTGTTTGAGTAGAAGTTCTCCAAACAAGATTGTCCCACCACCCAAAAGTAAAATATATTTTTCTGTGCTAACCTGTGCCCCACTTACAGAAGATTTTTCTTTTGGGGCACCATCAGAACCTGTTGCTTCAATACCCAGCAGAGCAGGCAAATGTGCACCTTTGAATAGGATGCTCTAAAGCAATACAGAGGTGGTCAGTGAGCAGCTGGATGGTCCCTGCTTGGCGGGGACACCTTCAAATTAAACGGTAATGACGCCTTGTGTACATTCCTAGCGATGGACCTAACACAACAGCGATGTATTGAGAGCCCAGTGCCAGCGGGGCAGAGGTAGAAATGTCCTCAAGTTGCCTGAACCCATGTTGAAGCATGACTTAAGGTTCTGCCAGCACATTTCCACAGAGTTTTCCAACAGAAAGCCGTGCTGAGCCTCCTGTCCTCCTACCCTACCCGTGTCATCCCCTCGGCTCTGCTGAGGCTGGTTATGTGATCTGGATAGAACGACAAATGTGAGGAAGGAGGAAGACTTGATTTTTTGAGTTTTCCAGATTAGATCAGAATGGTTATTCAAGCAGCTCCCCGATGGTGAGGAAACGCATCAGGGCAGGAACATGAGCTGCACTGCCAGAAAAGCCTTAATATGGAGGGAACAGCTCCTAGGAGCACAACTTGGCAAGTCTATTTATTCCTTGCTGGTGAAACTGAAGAGATTCACCTCTGTACCCATAACTTACTAGTTCCTGTTTTGCACCACAACTTACTATTTTCACTCAAAACATGCCAATCTCTGAGTGTCAGCCTTGTTCTCAGTTCAGCTGAGCACGAAGCGGGCGGTGGGCAGGACCTTCATCCTGAGATCACACACACACCTTGCACCTCAACAACTCAACTGGCTTAGTGTGGTTGGGTGGGAACAGAACGAAGCAGAACAGGGATGGCACTTACATTGCTTTTATTTTGTAAACAGAACTTCTTCATATAGGGGTCAATTTTTGTTTGCTTTTAGAGTTTCGCCCTAAATTTATACTTTGAAGGACAGGAATTGTACAGGAAGTAATAAATCCGAAGGTTGTAGAAGTTTGCTTGTCATACTGCAACACTTTTATTCTTGAGAAAGCCCACAAATTTCAACTGAATGTCACTTGACTGGCAAAGAGGAAAATTAAAAACACAGTTTGGTTTCATGTTGATTTTAAGTTAAATCTTGAGTGTTATGCGTAAGTCATCCTGTTTATTCGCAGTGCAGGAATTAGTTTGTGGTGTTTTCCATAGATATCTTAATCACTGAAACTCATTAAAAAATTAAGATGATGGGCTGAATTCACAAAAACTGAAAATAATCATTGAAGAACAACAGCCAAGTCCAGCATCTCCCACAAGCCAGTTTAGGAGGGGATTCACCCAGCTCTGAACTTGGGTTTTACTGTCACGGTACTTGCACTTAAAAATTAATTCCATTTGTAAATTCACACATTACATAACTTACCAACAGTTTCCAAATGAACATTTCTCATTTAGCGACCACTGCCATTCACGTAACTTTCTCTGGCAGTTGTCTGGGTCTCCTTTGGCTTGGAAGCTTCTAGGAGAATGTCTTCTGAGAAGCGAGAGCGGTCGGTACACTGGGGGACGGGGTCTTTCTATATGAACTCACATCACGTCACAAAGTACAACATTGTGGGAGGTTTCTAAAAAGCGATTCAGGACACTTTTATTGCTGTTCCAAAGCATAACTTAAAAATCTGGATGCAGGCTCCTACAAAAGTTCCAGAGGTTAAAGTGAAAACTTGCGTACTGTGGGGTAGGTTAAATACATAAGTAAACTGTACTGCACTATTTCCTTCTTCCTTTAACACTTACAAATCACTGGAATGTTATACTTAACATGTATGTGCATTGTAAATATTACAAATTCCTATATCAGTGCCAACAATTAAATGACACAATATGTAATCTAAGGTGCTCAGTACTACATGAAGTATAAGTGAATAACAGTTTGCAAAGAAAATTCATATTATATATATATTTATAGAAAAAAATAATTACAGATGCTATTTCTTCATTTTCAGATTTCAGACTGATTCATATTTGGATGGGATAGACAAATGAAATATGGACCTACTCCACATTTATAAGAGTGTAGTGAATATTTATATTTTAGAGGAAAAGAATATATTTAATAAAGTCATTTATTGGATTTTTGTGAGGTGAGCTTACTTTGTACCCAAACAAGCTGTTTCAAAGGCTGCACCTTGGTTTCAGCTGGGGAAACTACCTTTGAAATCTCATTCTATAGGAATTCAGTTACCTGAGTGAACTATTCATCATATTGATAGAACAACTTCTAAAAATTTATAAACAACAAAACATATAGGAATGATATGTCAATGGCGCATTGGTGCTTTCTCTCAAGGAAGCTCGGTGTTCGTGTGACAGTGGCGCTGTTGATGACGGGCTGAAAGCAAACTCCCACAGCACTTTTTTTGCTGTTGGCATTTACTGAAAGGCCACGGGGATGTTCTGGGCAGGTTCAGACTCACCTGGTAAAGGTACACAGTGCTTTCTGTGTTGCTGGGCAGTTAACAGAAGTTATTGAACAAAACAAAAAACAAGCACCCCTCCCGTTCCCACCACCCCCCCTCGAAAAAACAACCACAAACCCACCAACCACCAAAACCAGCAGAACGGAAACTTCTGCTCAAGCTTCTACATTCGAGGAGTGAAGCCAACATGTACTTTGCTTAGTTGTTATGAACAGTTATGGAAAAAAGGATGTTTTTCTTCTCCTTTAATTCCTAACCTAGCAGCCTAAACAGAAAAGCTAACTGTGGAATTTTAAATCTCTGCTTTCAGTCTTACCTGAGCTATGGCAGGAAATCCTAAATCCCATGGAAATCCTAAAAAGGGTTATACGAGAGTTTTGCTCTTTTCACAAAATCCTGACTGTACATTGAACAATCTGATCATAAAGTCTGTGTAGCAGCTTGACTGTTAGAAAGACTTGAATACATATTGGGGCATATATGTTACTGGAAGCATGATATTAGGTGTTTGTTAAAAAAGTATAAAGGTGAACTGCTTGTGTTCAGGGCAGCACACTGATCTTCCCTAAGAGTACTGCTCTTTAAGTAAAAGTAGCATCTCTCTTAAGGTATAATACTTTAAAAATCAGAACACAACTCTTTATGCATGACCAAATAAATCACTACCACAAGCATAATTAGAATTGGTCTTTGCCAGTTAATGAAATTAACATTTTCTCTTTCTACAGCAGGTAAGTATTCCTGCTTCCCACAGGCCCTGCAGCTCACTCTGTCCAGCTCTTGCCCTTCGGTAGCACAGCTGGTTTGAAACAGAGGTTGATCTGATTTCCATCTGCAAAGAGATTTCTGTTTAAAAGTTAATTGGAGTTTCTCTGGTTTCAGTGGAAACGGAATCAGAGCCTCAACAAACACATCCCAGATTGTTATGCTATCATTGATTTGTAAGTTTATCTTATTTTTCACGAGTCAAACTGTCAGGTTTATAACTAGCTGTTTACTAGGGCTATTTATATATATATATATATATACACACAGTATTACTATAGCATATAGTGTATACATACTTACATATACACACACTATTACTATATATACTACTACTATAAAGTAATTGGGAATTGTATTTAAAATGGAACCTTTGAAATCTTAAAGTCACCATCAAATTCAAAAGAGTAGATATTAATAATATACTAGCAAAATGTCAATAAACTCTCAACCTGCTTGATGCAAGTGAACACCAAGATTAACCAGGACAAAAGCTTAA